>NC_142784.1:28615982-28943482 GCF_988280905.1 Pimephales promelas
ATGTGTCAATTTCTCATTAATGCAATTATCTAATCAACCAATAATATGGCAGTTGCTTCAATGCATTTAGGGGTGTGGTCCTGGTCAAGACAATCTCCTGAAATCCAAACTGAATGTCAGAATGGGAAAGAAAGGTGATTTAAGCAATTTTGAGCGTGGCATGGTTGTTGGTGCCAGCCGCGCCGGTCTGAGTATTTCCCAATCTGCTCAGTTACTGGGATTTTTATGCACAACCATTTCTAGGGTTTACAAAGAATGGTGTGAAAAGGGAAAAACATCCAGTATGCAGCAGTCCTGTGGACGAAAATGCCTTGTTGATGCTAGAGGTCAGAGGAGAATGGGCCGACTGATTCAAGCTGATCGAAGAGCAACTTTGACTGAAATAACCACTCGTTACAACCGAGGTAGGCCCCTTAGTGCCAATTGGGCATCGTTTAAATGTCACGGCCCACCTGAGCATTGTTTCTGACCATGTCCATCCCTTTATGGCCACCATGTACCCATCCTCTGATGGCAACAGGATAATGCACCATGTCACAAAGCTCAAAATCATTTCAAATTGGTTTCTTGAACATGACAATAAGTTCACTGTACTAAAATGGCCCCCACAGTCACCAGATCTCAACCCAATAGAGCATCTTTGGGATGTTGTGGAACGGGAGCTTCGTGCCTTGGATGTGCATCCCACAAATCTCCATCAACTGCAAGATGCTATCCTATCAATATGGGCCAACATTTCTAAAGAATGCTTTCAGCACCTTGTTGAATCAATGCCACGTACAATTAAGGCAGTTCTGAAGGTGAAAGGAGGTCAAACACAGTATTAGTATGGTGTTCCTAATAATCCTTTAGGTGAGTATATATATAATTCTTTTTTCAGTGGTTTATGCTCGACATTTAATGCGACCTCATAAAAGCATGCATGTCTCTCTACAGAAAGTGACATTTGCAATACGAGGAATAAGGTGAGAAGGTGTGAATGACATGGCCTCGTTGCTGATAGATTGCCTGGAGACCCAATTAAAGATGCTAACAACTAGGATAAACAATATTTCTTTTTCCACTTGAGATCTCAAATCCATTCCAATACAACAACAACAGCAACAGAAACCCCTTCAGTCCACACAGAGATGCAAAAACTGCTTCCTCGATTGGATGTTTGTGTCACTCCATTATTTAATCTCATTTAATCTGTCAGTATTTTATATGCACAAAGAAGTCCATCTCACATCTTTTGTCAAGTCAAAAAGACCTACCAGATAACACTATATTACAGATCAAAAATAGCGATGAGGCAATATAAAGCTGTAGATGTGCAAACACTGTTGTGTGGTAGAAGAACAGTGTTGATTGGAATAGAGTTGGTTCTGCGTTTTGCATGGAGCAAACTAGAGATAAGATAAGAACTAGACAAACAATCAATTTCAAAATATATTAACTCAGTATTGTACATAAATGACTAAAGGTGTTGTAAAAGGCTATTAAATTAGAAAGAAACAAACAGAAAAAATTAAAATATGTATTAAGACAAATTAACATCATGCTTTTGTTTGCTTTGATTAATTCATGATTTGTTTTTGTTTTTAAAAAATAAGATTACATCTTATGCTGCTATTCGTTTGAATAATTTAACTAAATTTATTTCATTTAAATGTATAATCTTTAATAAAGGTTTTAGCATTTTCCCCAATTTTACTTATTTTTCTCCTCCAGTTGTCTCGGGATTAATTGTTTTAATATTTATAGGTATTGATTAATATAATATAATATAATATAATATAATATAATATAATATAATATAATATAATATAATATAATATAATATAATATAATATAATATGCAAAATCCTTGTCGAGACATTTGTGGGCCCCATGTGGACAACAGCTCATAAATCATACCACATTTTATTTTATTTTTTTTTTTTTTCGGTGAAAATGTAAAAATCAGAAAGTTGTCTGTCATGGGTAGGTTTAGGGTTAAAATATACAGTTTGTACCCTATAAACAGCACTATGTCAGTGGTACCCATAAAGATACCACTATGTCAATGGTACCCAAAGTACCCATAAAACGTGCGCGCGCGCGCGTGTGTGTTGGGAGACAGTCTGTACATGTCCTAATTTGTGCAGTCTTTGTGGATCCAGCAGAAGTACACTAGTTATAAGTGTTACACACATCCTCGTCAATATAGTTTTTTTTAACACGTAGATGATTGTGTGGAAGTTGGCAATCCCATTAAACAAGAGATATGATTTTGATCATTCCAGTTCTGTCCTCTGAAATTGGGATTAGAAACCATATACATGTGCATGTCCTTGCAAATTGGTAAGGTGTTACAACTCACCTTGTGTTACAACACTCCCTGCTGTCACCTAATAAACAACATGTCCCGTAATGTATCAGGGGGACTGCTTGTAATTAGTACAGGAGCCTAATTATTACCGGACAGTAACATGAACGCGGGTGTCTAAAGTGTAACCAAAACTCGGACAGCAGCGCACCAGAAAGTTATCAGTGTGATCAATCAGCGCGATCAATTGCGCATTCACGCTGGTCTGTGTATATCGTTAAGGCGTCTCCATGTGTCAATCTAGAGTGGGCGGGACCCGCGTCTGCTGCGGCGCTCTGGAGAGGCAGAGACTCAGGCAGGGGCTGAAGTGCCACTTTCTCAGCATTTTCAGTGCGGGCAGCATCTTCTCCCAGCCCCGGGTACAGTAACTGCTGCACGCAACCTATCCTCCGGATCGGGACAGGAGATTCGGGTTTGCGCCATCCATGCGACTGAGAGCGCACCATCCACCTGGATAAGCAGCATCAGCATCAGCATCAGTGCAGGGAGAACACGGACGCAAGCATCGCCACAAGAATATGATGCTCCAAAAGCACTTGCTTTTCGTGCTCTACAGCTTCTGTGGGATTGTCATTAAAGGTAAGAAGCCTCAAACCTGGGATGTGTGTGTGGCCACAGCCTTCAGGGTGTGGTGGGAGTTGGCTGGGAGAACAGAAATGCCAGTGTGATTTAAGCACACATTATCTCAAGACCTCAATTGCACCAGGGTTTATGTTTCAGAAGTAGCCCGTGCGTTTTGGCAAGTCAGATACACTACGTGTGTTTGGTGGCATGATGATGACAGTGCAGATTTGAGTTCAGTGCACATTCTTTTACACGCGGGATCAGGTGCGTGGGAAGTTGTTTGTAGTTAATGAAATGATTTTTAGTGTTACATCATCTGTGAGCAACTTTAGACACGGAATGATTCCCCGCGCTCCAAATTGATTATGGTTCGCATACGCAACAATTTATTGCTCACTGATCAGTGTGTGAGTTGATGCGTCTTGTTGTTTGTGTTTATCCATTTTTGAACTTTGCCAACACTGGTTCAATAACCACCTTCCTGTATATCGATTTATATGCCTCATTTTGATATCTGCAATGAAATCGCAGTTACGCGTATAGGCTTGCTCAGGGTGTCATTTGATGAGAACTTAATGTATGCCTAATGCAAGCCCTACGGTGTTTTTTTTAGCTATTAGTTGGCCAGCACTGGTTTAAGTTGGACATACGCGCGTTTAATACGCGCATCTCACTCGGGTATTTGCAAGATTCTACATCTTGGGGTCGTCGTAGCATAAGATTTTCTTTCCGAGTCGCCAAGTACAGACTGAGGATATGGCTTGTGCACTTATTTACAGTAGCGATAGCTGTTGTTATATAGCAACAATACATAGAGTGTGTGTATATATATTTATATATATAGCTACCAGGAACATTTCAGAACGGACAGATGTTCATGGATCTCTAGCGAGCAGGCGCGCACTGCTGTCCCACTTTGACTCTCTGAATCCCGCTGGCGGATCGCGCACAGCCGCGCCCCACGGGTCACACAATCTCACAGTACTGTCAACACATACACAGTACAGACACTCGAGTTTTCTTTTCCTATAAGTTCCGCAAAAAGGATACATGAATAAATAATGGAAATAACCATTGACTAGGTTACATCTGCCACTGCAAGAACATGACTCACAGCTGCTGGACGTTTATCGACTCAGAGAGAGTCCATAATATATGTCTGCCTAGAGAGTCAATATTAGGCTAGGTTACACTATTAATATCGATTATTGATACAGTAGATATGTCTCAGTATTGTACACCATGCACTGGCGGAGTGTTGTAACAGATTTTGTTTTACAAATGTGTGTGTGTGTGTTGCACAAAACATTTGTTACACTATTTTCATATTTGTCTGCTAGAAATTAGCCATTTGTAATGTACTGCTTATTCCTAAACTGTGTAAAGTAGTGTCAAGTATGTAAAGTGCTGATGTTACGAACTCTACCAGAGCGATTGAAAATTGTAACAGTAGGTGGGGTGAGCTGTAACGGCGATTGAAAACATACATACCCTTTTTTAAAAATTAATTTATTGAGGTAATCAGATTCATTTTCAAAAATAATTATCATGGCCCCCCCAATACACACACATACTCAGTCATTTATGGCTTATGCTTAGATTTTGAAGGATATGATGACATCTGTATTTTTACACATGAGCAAGAAAATCAAGTCGAGATGAAAAACATCTACTTAAAGTAACGTCACATCCTAAAGAGACAGTTAAACAAAAATCTGTCCTTCATCTTCACTTTAATCATAAAAGTTCTGGAAAATGGAGTTTTTGTTGCTGTAAAAGCTGCTGTCACATTCAGACAGGATCATCACAGATCCTTTGTGACCAAATCAGAATGAAACAATGCAACAAGAATTCACTTTTGAAAGAGAGATTTGCCAGTGTGCGTCTGTACTCTTAAAAGCCCCCACACTCTCTGTTTCGGAGATGGATTTGAGATATGTAAATGTTGGCAATGTCTGTGCTGATTTCAGATCGATATAATCATTCCTGGAACTTGGCATTTTTTTGATATTGGTGTTCAGGTGTTTTTGAATACTCTGCCCCTTTGTGTTGGGAACGTGATTTCACATGTTCCTGGATCAACACCTTCCAATCAAGTTTACAGTTTATGTCAATTTTAGGCTTACAACCAGGGTTAGGCACTTATATCAGTGTGAAGACATGACCAGAGCAAAGGCAGGAAACACTGCTTGCAGTCAGTGAAATCCAAATAAAGAATACCAAATAAAAAAATAAAATAACATAAGCAAAGCCCACTCAAGGTGACCCTCCTCACGACACGGAGGTCCTTCACCAGAACTTTCACGCAAACATACATTCCTGGAAGGGTATACTGAAAGGGTCAACCATTTTAAAGTAGTAGGGAATTTAAATAATGTTCACATACATAATACATAACTATACTGAAAATGAAAATAATATTCAAAATACATCTACCTTAAATTATACAAGGAAAATAATACAAATAATAAACAGATACATTTCTACATACAATGAACATAAACACAATAAAACATGAAACAATAACCCCCTGCTCCCATTGAGAAATGGACTATGCCTACACTACCCAGAATTCTTTGGGATGGCATAAAAGGAGGAACAGGAAGGCGCACGCCCTCTTAGACACCCACCCCCGGACCGGACACCATGATGCAGACATGAACCCAGAAGGTTAGTTTTGCAAATGAGGATAAAACTAATGATTTATGTAAATACCAAAATAAAGAGATAAATCTCTTGGTGTTTTTTTAACAGTCTAATGTGCATCTCAGACTAGAAAAAAGTTACCAAATAATGAGAAACAAACACTTATAAAAAGAATATGAACCAAACAGACACAGGGCCTACACTGCCACCAGGGGTAAACTAGGACTTTTTTTGTCACAATCAGTCTTATTTGCCTCTCATTTCCCTCTGATTTTAGGGTAAGGACTATTTTCAGATAGGACTGTTGTTCCATGACTTGGCAAAATCACGGTGACCACCATGGCTTTCCCTTGCTAATGGTCATAAATATGTCGGCTATGAGGAAAATGTTATATATATATATATATATATATATATATATATATACAGTTTAAACATGTGGAAATCCAACGGGATGATTCCAGGTCTGTAGTTTAACACCCAATAACATGATCACAAATCAAAAACCTGATGTGAAATGTTCACTTTCTTGTTTGGTCCTATAAACCCTTAAAGGGATACTCCACTTTTTTTTGGAAAAAGGGCTCATTTTACCACTCCCCCAGAGTTAAACAGTTGGGTTTTACCGTTTTTAAATGTATTCAACCGATTTTCTGATATTTAGAAGAATATCAGTAAACAGACAGTTTCTGGTCTCATTGACTTCCATAGTTTTTTTCCTACTATGGAAGTCAATGAGACCAGAAACTGTCTGGTTACTGATATTCTTCTAAATATCTGAAAATTGGCTGAATGGATTCGAAAACGGTAAAACTCAACTGTTTAACTCTGGGGGAGTGGTAAAATGAGCCTATTTCCAAAAAAAAGTGGAGTATCCCTTTAATATTGTTTCAAATTTGTAAAATAGTGATTTCATCCTTGAGGCTTGTTTATAATTGGCTGAAATTGGGTCTCCTTATATTAATATAGAAAATATGTTTCAATATTGTGTTAATATACACATCATAGTGCGTGAAAACAAAAACACCAATTTGACTTAAGGTGCAAACTCATGCTGCAAATGACATAGCAGGCCACATGTGAAAATTACATTTTATGAGCACTGTATTATAACATACTGTATGGTTTAGTGATGATAATAATAATACATTTCAAGCAATCAAACTTTATTTTTTTATTTCGAGAACAGAGTTGGTTTTATTTCTTAGTCTCTTGGGGTTTGCGTACGACAGTTAAGTAGCTCTTAAATGCTCATGTTGTTGGTTATAGAAAGTCGATTTGCTGCTTGCTTGACTTGTGAAGTTAAAGACTACCAGAGCCTAATGTGTGAAACATCCAAAATGGTAACTCTGAAAAGCATTTTAATAAATTATATCCCAAGAATTCCTGCCATAAGCTGTCAGTTTTTTTTTTCACCAGCTTGATTCTTATCCCTTCTTAAAATGTGAACCAATGTGCTGTAGCTCATCTCTGAGTCTGAGTGCTTTCAGTGAAGAACAGACAGTGCTTAGATGAATATTTTTGCATGGAGTTACTCACTCAGCTGATTTATCAGTTTGATGGAATGATTTCCTTATAAGACTTGATAAGAAGTGATAGATAAACTGTGGCTGAAGGGTCATATTCATGCATGGATGTTCAAGACTGAGTCAGTGCTCTCTGATGAGCTTTTTGTCTGCCGTCTTGCTATAGAGAACAATGAGAAAAGGCCATCAGGGGTTAGTAAGAGAAATCATATGAGATCACCAAGGAATATGTAGATATGTAAAGTCTTGATCTCCAAAGGGAATTGCATAGAAGACTGACTTAAGATGCCAGTTTTTTAATGACCGAACCACAATACGTGTCTACTAGGTCAGTGATTCACTATATATATATATATATATATATATATATATATATATATATATATATATATATATTGTGAATCACTGAGTTATAGCAAAATAAGACACATAATTGCACTGACTATATATATATATATATATATATATACATACTATATATATACACATATATATATATATATATATATATATATATATATATATATATCAGTGCAATATGTGTCTTATATATATGAAGAGTTCAGATGCAAAAGCCTCTAAATGCCATTTGAATTTTTCTTCTTTAATGATGATTTTTTATCAAACTTGTATATTTAAGTTCAGTAATTTTATTTAAGTAAAATTACTGAACTTAAATATACAAGTTTGATAAAAATCATCATTAAAGAAGAAAATTTCAAATGGCATTTAGAGGCTTTTGCATCTGAACTCTTCATATTTATATATCCAAGTCTGGTACTTCATCAATAATAATGACAAAGCTGCTTGTTTTCAAACTTTTTTTATGATAACCTGTGTCAGCAGAAATTATTAATTAATTATTCATTTAGTCATTCCTGGAGGCTTATTTCCACCCCCCAAAAAAAAAAAAAAAACCCTTTGCCATACTGTATCATAATTATGACAAAAATAAATAAAAAGAGATAAAAGCTCATAATTTTGACATTCTAATTCTAAATGATATAAGAGATGAAATTATCACAAATCGAAACACAATTTATTTGACAGTTTTAAAGTAATTTTTTAAAACTTTTTATCTCATAATTTGACTAACATTACGTGTATGTCATAATTTTGACTTTTTATGTGAATTTTGTCTCATAATTCTAAATTTACCAATGCATATTTAATGATTAATTAATTTTATGACTGATTGGTTGGTTGGTTTATTGATTGATTGATCTATCAGAAATGGGTTTCTAAGTATTCCAGAAGTTTCTATGTGTTCAAGGATTACTGAATATTTTTAAATATTACTCTCAAAAAAAACAATGGAAATTGGATTAAGTAGAGAAATGTTTATTCATTATTCATTCATTATAACTTTTTAATTAATATTTTGTGTATTTTATCCACTTATATTTTGGTTATATTTGGTATATTGGTTCTCCAAAAGCCATGTGAACCCTGGTTCTTAAAAAAATTATTTGTTTAGTTGAAAAAAAAAAAAAGAGTTTCCGAGCGGTTATCTAAAATAAGAATAATGCTAGTTTACAACTTTTTAAAAGCTTTCCCCCACCTTATCATTTAAAGCCATGTTGTGGCTCCCTTTGTTGAGCACCACTCGAATTTAGCAGCATTATGGGAATTATTAATCTTTTTTATTGCTAGATGAGAAGAGAGGGGTCAACAAGTCATGAGAGTTAGTTGTCAGAATCTCCCACGAGAGCCCCATGACTTAATGGACATAATGTGTCACTTACCGCTACACCACAGGTCCGTAAAGCTCACCACGTTGTCATTGCTCTTATATTTCATCCGTAGCGTTAAAGCGCACTTGATATTTGCAGTCCCTTTCACGTCTCCACGAATTTCGCACATCGCAGATCAAAACACTCTTGCATGGTGTCTTAATAGCTATATAAAACTTGAGGTCTCCAATTACATCTGTGACCAGACATTTAGGTCAAGGCTTCACAGCACCTCGTTGTTCCTCTACCGTCGTATTCCCATTAGAGCAGGTTCTTTCCCACCAGTTAACAATTCACAAAAAAAGACATTTGTAGCTGGCTTTCTGTGAATGTGCCATACAAATTGGGCCTAAGGGACTAAAAAAGCCCCCGAAACATCTTGTGGCTCAGTTGCCCCAGGGCCCAGCTAAACGTGCGGATAGATCCTGTGTCAGCGGAGCGTTTAAGGTAGTGTGTGTCGGCAGCTGAAGTGCAGCGTTAGCGCATCACAGCGTTTTGACGTGAGGTGTGACGGGGAGAATGCTTTATGCTCTCTCCTCGCCATGGAGGGTTAGCTTATCCTAGCAGAATGGGCTCTAAGCCGCTGAGTGCCGGCCATGGAGCTACGCTGTGTACCGCCGCGTATCAGTAATCCAGTAAAGGAAAGCAGGCTGTGTGCAGAGAGAAGCCAAGCCTCTGTGTTTTGTGCTGGCTGACAGATCTACATCTGTACAGATGAGTCACAGAAGCGCTATGAAGGGGGAGTATGGTATTAGAGAGACATCGAAAAACAGCAGAGAAGGGGCCTGGATGACAGCCTGTGTTTTATTGTCTTAAACAGCGAAGAGTCTTTTGTATTTATTACCGTATTTTTAGAAGCATCATCACCATCTCCGGTTGAAGCCTGTTAAAAGAAAATGCTTTGCGCATTAAAAACTTTCACATGTGGATGAAAAGAATCAGTGGGGGATAAGACTGGGGTAAGATGTGCCACTCACTGGCTTTTATGCCCGAGTATAAAGTCATTAAGGTCTAAAAATAGAAAGCGTGTGTCGGTGCATTGCCAATTTATGAAACCATGTAAATAATTTTTGGCTAAAAATCAGCCATGAATGATTAAATGAAGCATTTTCCAGACAGTGTGACAGATGCAGTGTTATTTCATCATTTATAGTATTTATTCATATTTTGAATGAGCTTTTCAGGTTTGGTTTGAGTAATTTTGTAATGTTTTGCCAATTTTTTAAAAATATTTCTAGCTTTAATTTATTTATAATTGTAGTACTTCAACTTAAATGATTTCAAAAAAATAGTTCAAAATAGTTTTAGTTCTAATTAACACTCAATTAGCACTAGCCAGATGCTTTGGGGGTAAGTTGTGTCAGTTTGTCAAATACCAATATTGAATGGTTTTAGAAGGTTTTTATAATAAATCTCTTTATACTAGCAAAATCTTTGCTTTTAGCCTCATGCCAGAATGTTAGGTCGCTTTCATTAACTGTGGATTAAACCTGTAACTCCCTGCAAGAAATGATGTTTTTAGTCAAATGATTAGACTGAGATTGGCCGTTGCCCCGAGGACCGTCATGTAGGCTGTTGTAAAGCCTTCCGGGCAGGTGAATTACTTCATTACGTTTGTGTAATTGCACATGTCCGGGGTACAAATGCGTTGGCTGCAGATTCCGTGCGAGTTCATGCTTATTGGCTCAATATTACTGATTAATCTAGATAGTAGAGTCATTCGGTTTAGTCCTAACCATTGCAGCGCGACATGACATGTCGTAATGGCATGTTTGTTTCTGTAGGCTGTAATGAGGTTGCTCTGAGCAGATTCAGATGTAAGTGCAATTAAAGTACTGCGCCTATGAAAGACTTCAGTAATGAAAGGACAGATATTCTTCGCTTGAGAAGACCATAATAACTCTACTGATAAATGGTGTGGTGACAAGCACAATTAATAAGATCACCTACCTTTGGGCTAACGGACATGATAATTAGCTTCTGCTGGCGATCCATTGGCCACAGAACGGCAGAGATAAAGATTATATTTGAAACTTGAGCATTTCATTTGACGTCTGCTCTCTATTCTTTATCTCTATGTGGAGATAAAGGGAAAGATTCTGAAAGTGGTTCGGTATCGATCACTAGAAATGCATCTAAACCATTCCGGCTCTTTTATTTACTCTACAATTTGATTTATTAAGTATCACCTCAAAACTGGTTAACTGATAGGAGAGGGTTCTTGAGAGGAAAGTAACAGAAAATCAGCTGTCGCTAAAAGAGTCACAGCTTGATAAAAGGATGTGCAGAAAATGCAGATGACTTAATTAGTTGTTTACCGAAAGCTTCACACACTAAAATTACCTGATTGTCACCCCTGCATTTCTGTTAATACTACAACAAAATGATCAGCAAACTCTGTTGTCTTCTTCTCCCTGACACTGCCATTTCCCATATCCAAATGACTCTTTTCTGCAAAGCCTTATTGCTAATTAATTCACAGATGTTTTTTGTGAAGATGTCTCAGTCGGGAGTGCCTTAAAGAGGGGAAGAGTAGCCTACAATTCTACGGGTCCTGGTCAGACAGGGGGCGCTTTCGGCGCTATCGGGGGGGACATGCTCCCTCATCCTCCCCACAAATACAGCATGTTATGCAGTTACAGCATGAAATAATATTTAAACCTATATTTTACTTTTACCTAACTTTTAAAACATAGCCTATAACATTTATATAAGTTCTTGACTCTTTTTTTTTTTTTTGCATTTTTGTGTATATCTCCCAGTTTGGACTTTATAGCTTGCAATTGTGAGTTTGTATCACAATTGTAAGGGAAAAAGTCAGAATTGCGGGATATAAACTCGCCATTCTGAGTAAAAAAGACAGAATAACGAGTAGAAATCTCACAATTCTGTTTATCCTTCTAAGAATAGTGAGATATAAACTCGGATTTGCGAGAAAAAAAGTTAGAATTGTGAGATATAAAGTCGAAATTAACTTTTTTAAATTATTATTTTTTTCATGGCTTCCATAGATTGCTACCGCAGAACTGTCATTTTCTTCCGCCCACAAAAAAAGGTCTATAGATTGTCAAGTTAATGGCTTTTCTCTCTTTAGCACTCAGAAATAGTGCTAATGAGAAACTCTAAACTCTTTCAGTTGAAAGTTAACAGACTCTTGAATCTCAAAGGTCAGTTAATTCATGTTGCATGTTGAAAGTCACGTTGAAATTGTATGGTAGAAATACTGTTGAGGTTCGTTTCCATTTTAGAGTAAAAAAAGAAAAGGTTTAAAGTAAGAAATAAAGCCACACTGCACGATTAAAATGAAACCTTTGAGTTGAAACCAATGCGGAACTACGTTGCGTCTGCGAGACACTTTGGAGTTGTTTAAAGTCTTTTGAATCTTGGCTGAGAATGAAGCAGAGTCTTCATCTCATTTGTTGTCTGACCTTTAAACAGAGTCCCTCACCATCTCTACTCTTAGAAGAATGTCCTCACACTGCGTGCGGATGAGAACCACACAATGAATCTCATTTACTCTGCAACACCGAGCTGCTCTGCTTTTTCTTTCTGTGGCCTCGCCATGAATTGAAGGAATAGCTATCCGTGCTGTTTTTACCAGCTATATATCAGTTGTTATGGTTAATTTATGTTATCAGTTGTCAGATTCACTTGTTATTGTGCTGCATAGCGAGACTAATAATATGAAACAAGCCTGCAACAAACTATTTTAATTGCTTTTTCCTCTAAAGAAGTAATGCAAGGCACCATGTCTTGATTTTTCATTAATTTTGTTGCAACAAAGAACTCCATCGTCCAAAGAACATAGATGTGATCAAAAAGATTGCCCTTCCTTTTCCTGCTATTCTACATTTGATTGACAGGCATTTGCAAACAATCTATTTCAAGTTTTACTGCAAAAAAAAAAAAATATATATATATATATATATATATATGAAAACCAGACTAAGAAATGAAATATGTTGTTGACTATTATCATAGGTTTTATACACTCAACTGAATTTGGGTTGGCTAGGTAAATATAGGACAGAACCACTGATCTAATGACATTCATAATCATATCATTCTATATATATATATACATCAGTGGACAGAAGACATGTTGGGTTAATTTTACCTAGTGAATTGGGTTATTTAATCCAGCGGTTAGTATCTCGTGCCAACATGTCATCATGTTCGGCAGGGGAACTTCTAACTTCAGACCGCCGCCCTGCGTTTTACTCATAGCCAAAATATGCTGTGACTGACTCGATCACCTGTCCATAAACAATAAGTGTACAGTTATGAGAACATTTTTGAACTTTCTAAGTATTTATATTCTGTATCTTTTTTCTTTTTTTTTATAAAATCATGAAATTTTATGCAAGGCAACAGGTGTTTCCATCACTCAAAGACTGACACAACACTTGTGACTCACATTACGCCCCTGTATGTTGCTTTTCATAAAATTAAATGATATACACAACAATGACGTATTTATAGATCAATGCACCAATTAGACGAAGCTGCACTGGTCTCTCCTGAAGAGGTTGCAAAAAGCCTGTGATAAATAACTCAACCCCTGGGTTTGTTACATCTGACCCAGGAGCAGGGTAACACAAAACTAGCCAAAGACTGAAAAAATAACCCTAAAAAATTTACCCAAAAGACTCAACTCAGGATTTGGGTAAAAAAAACTAAAACAAAGTGTGTGCATGTGTGAAATTCCTCAAAATGAGAGCAAACACATTGTGTCTGTCAGTCACTTTGAGAGCCGATTCAAATACTTGCAGTGAGAGACTATAAAGAGATTGTATCTATTTTGTCAAAACAGCAATCAAAGCAAAGATACACGATGAGAGTAATCAAAAGCGTGTGGCACTACATCTCAATGATGTCGGTGAGGCAACATAATGGTGGCAGATGGAGATAACAGCAACTCAAATTGAAAGCGTAATCAAAGATTAAACAGGCAAAGGCGAGGGCTATTTAATAAGTGGGTATTGCTGTGATACAGGCATGGAGACGCGCAATAATTGATTTCTGTCCTTAATTCATTTGAGGAGACAATTTAATCTAATCAGAGAAGGAGGGGGCCTATGGCAGTACATCTGCTTGGTGGATGTAAATGACTTCATAACAGAGAAACAATGCAGGAGCTATCAGTGACGAAAAGATAGTGTTTAAAGTTGATTTTATGTTCAAATTTCTCCAATAAAAACGTATTAGTGTCAACTTCATGTAAGCCACTTCTTGGTGTTTTAAAAAATGTTGAACGTTGTTGTAGAATCTGCCAAGTCCAGCACGGCAACAGTCGGTGACTGGCTTAACCAATGGTGTGAGTTTGGGGCGTGGCTATGTATTTATTACACCAATAGCAAGAAGGAAACCTGTTTGAGAAAAACCGTTGCAGTTTGGCAGAAATTAATTTAGTTTATTCAGGATTATTAAAGAGAGAAACGTCAATATCAGCATCAAAATGTCATTTGACCGCCCCACCATACATCATTCATATCAGAGGCCCATCGTCCTCTGCTTCACTTGTAAGTGACTCGCTACACTCGCGTGTCTCGAACTTTCTACGAAGTGAGAGAGGGACACGCGCAAACCTGAATTGATGCATGTGTCCTGATATTGATTTGATCTTTAAAAAGGTTCCCACGGGTAAGCAAGGCGGGGGAAGCGAGGCTGAATACGTACAAATTCGCAACTGAAGATGGTGGACTGAAGGTTTGGCGAGGGAAGTGAGGAGAGATGCTGAGGTTGTGTGTGTGTGCGGGACTGGATAAAAGCGCATCAACTCATGACCTCGTAAAGGAGGATCAACGCTTGGAACGAGAACTGCATACTGATAGTAAGGTGGGTGAAGTCCTGAGTGAGTGAGACTGAAGGTTTGTTGATGAAATGACCATAAAATCATTATAATTTACCGCGAGAGCTGGCAATAGATTGTGGGAGCGATGGGGCAAAAACTGAAGGGAAAAATCCAGTGATGAAAGAAAATTATGTTTATTTTTAGAAATACAATGTTGCACACTTATTTGCCACAGTTAATTTATTTTCAGTCAATAAAAGATATTTATATATAATGATTGCTATAAATTTTATTCAAACCAGGCTCACTGGAAAAACGTGCCTCGACATTTTTGCAAACAAAACGTACATGCAATTTAATGCAGTTTCCTGCTGAAATTTATACTAGGTAGGCCTACTAAAAGACCAACAACATTTTTTTCCCCTTTTTTTACACAAAGGATCATTACCTGGCATATTTTCGTTTAATAAGACTTGTTTTTAAGAGATTTCTTGCACAGTAGGCTAGGCTACTATAATAATTACCTCAAAAAATTTTTTCCACAGTGCATGATTTGCAAACTAATACATTTCGACGTTTTACAACACATAATCAGCTCTATAGGTTTTCCTTTTCAGATGTAGCCTATTAAACTTGGTATTGCACTTGCGATGTGAATCATTCGGTTACAAGTTCTGTGAAACATGATTGGAATAAAAGAGCTTAGACTTGCAGAAGCAAGCTGAAATGGCATGGTTGCTTCATCAAATGTGTTTTTAATCAAATGTTTGCTATTTCACACACTATTGGTTGGGTAGTGGTACTTTATTTTCAAACGCAATACACCCTTTCATCGCCTTTCACCGGACATTTCATTTCTGAACTACTGTGCTACTGTATAGCTACAACAACCAATGTAATAAAACATCACCAGATTCACGTTCATATGATCAAATTGAACACGCTTTTAGTGCCACTCACTGGACATTTCACATCAGAAAGAAACATGAAACAATGAAACTGACCATAGTTAAGTGTTTAAGTTGAGGGGATTTGAAAATCAAGGAAAGAGGTGTGAACGGGAAACAAGTTTGGAGGTTGACAACCAAATGAAAAGTACTTGGTAAGAAGACGCCTGCAGCACTTTCAGTGACAGATGGGCAGATAGTCCTAAAAATAGCAGTTTATTTAAAGATGGGCAGATATTAGCCTCCAGTTAAAATCACGAACAGCAAAAGCTTTGAGACTGATATATAAGCAGTTGGTTCTAATGAAGTTTCTATTTGGTGTTGCTTCAAACTTTCATTTCTCCCACTCATCGCCTTTATATCACACATTTGTTTAACGTGGTCTTGACACTTTAGTCATAATCTTTAAGGAATGTTTATACAAAACTCTGACATATTCTCTGTAATATCACTGCATTAACAGTATGTGTTTAATTAGTATTTTCTAACTTATTATCTGTGGCCTTGATGTAAAGCTTTAGACTGCCTTAGTATAATTAATCAGACAGAATGGGGGTAGGACACGTATAAATATATGTTCTGAAGATACTGCAAGGGGCCGTTCACATAACGTGTCTTTTGCGTGCTCACGGTGCGGATCCACTTGTCTGTGCGGCACTACTGTCACGCCACGCTCCGCTTTATTCCTGTGGGTGACGTCACGCGACTTTAACGCGCCCGCAAAGAATCCCGGGAAGGCGGGAAATGCTGCACGCCAAAAAGCTGGCCGATGCCCATCTTTATACAAATGAATCAGCTGAACTCGATCCGACTATCCAATAGAAGTAGAGCACATGAAGACGTGGGGAAGTCTCTCGAGGGTGCTTTGTTATAGACTGGCCGCTGGCTCAAAACCACGCTCATAGCGGTAAACTTGACGGCCATCAACGTACAAATGTGGGGAGGCGTCGGGACACCACAACAGTTTTTTTTAACTTTTTTTTTTATTACTTGAAACTCAATTTTACAGACAAAATAGGAATTGAACAAGTTTTACAATTCTCAGAGGGAATTATTGCAAGATACATTAAGTAACAGCAATGAGATCTCAAATCAAATATTCAATCAAGACGACAATGACAAGTGAATGAAGTATTTAGCAAGTTCAAACAAATTATCAATTAGTTTTGTGATCAGTCTTTCTTAAGTACACCAAACTTGATTTGTTTACATTCAAGGGGGTTTACACATGTAATAATACATGACAGTTTACTGTACAGTTGAGACCAAAATAACTGAGTGATCACAACAATAAAAAAATATGTTCTGTAGTTTCAATATCAGTTTCACAAAAATTTTCTCCGATATCAAATTTAGATTTCAGGAATTATTTAGATGGGTATATGTCATTTATAATTTTAAAATGAATTTCTTTCACTTTAGGGAGACTTGGAAATGACAGACGGGACGGGAGCGCAAGCACGTGAAGCACAGCCACGCCTTCACGCGTTTTTTGACGCAATAAACAGCTCCTAACGCAAACTGAATTAATTTATAAGGATTAGCCTTCTAAGCTAATTCTGTCATGCATCCCCTACAGTTACCGTGATAATCAGTTAACCCAAGCTGACATATCTAGTCAAGTTTGGTGAATTTAAACACCCATAATGTCACAGTCCCCTTTCTTTGTTTTCTCTAGTCATGTATTTATGATTTCAAATGTATATTTCATAGAAGTTACTCTTGCCAGCACATTTTCCCCTTACCTTAAAGGGTTAGTTCACCCAAAATTGAAAATTAAGTCATTATTTACTCACCCCCATGCTGTTCCAACCCCATAAGACCTTCGTTTATCTTCGGAACACAAATAAAGATATTTTTGATTGAATCTGAGAGCTGGATCACTCTTCCATAGACTGCCTAAGGGACTGGCTCTTGACGGCCCATAAAGTCATTAAAGAAAAGGTTTAAATATTCCATGTGCCTACAGCGGCTCAACTATAAGTTTATCAAGCGACGAGACTACTTTTTGTGTGAAAAAAAAAACATAAATAACGACTTTATTCGAGTATTCCATTACTTCCTTATGGGCGCATGCGCGAGAACTGAGACGAGGACGTTCTCCTCGGTTCTCCTTTGACTACTTCTTTTTACCGGCTGCTCACCGCTTAGGAGTATTACTGCCACCTACCGTATAAGATGATGACAAGGCACACTGTCGTTTTTTGAGAAGATTAAAGGCTTTTAAGTGCACCCTGTAGTGCGGAAAATACGCTAATTGAAAAGCGTATGTACAGCGCGCATCTTCCTCTGCTTGTAAACAGAAAGTTTTGTGCTTCCAGCTATATCAGCACATCATCCTATACGGTAGGGGGCGGTAATACTCCTAAGTGGTGAGCAGCCGGTAACAAGAAGTAGACGAATGAGAACGTCCTCGTCTCAGTTCTCGCGCATGCGCCCATAAGGAAGTAATGGAATAGTGGAATAAAGTCGTTATTTATGTTTTTTTCGCACAAAAAGTAGTCTCGTCGCTTGATAAACTTATAATTGAGCCGCTGTAGGCACATGGAATATTTAAACCTTTTCTTTAATGACTTTATGGGCCGTCAAGAGCCAGTCCCTTAGGCTGTCTATGTAGGACTGATACAGCTCTCAGTTTCAATCAAAAATATCTTTATTTGTGTTCCGAAGATGAACGAAGGTCTTACGGGGTTGGTACAGCATGGGGGTGAGTAATTAATGACTTAATTTTCATTTTTGGGTGAACTAACCCTTTAATGTAATTTCAAGATTACTTTGAAACAATTTTTGTCATGAATGCCATGAATTATACAGTTTTTGTAAATACAATTGTAGCGATGAAGTTGTAATTTAATACAGTACCTTTAAATGTAATATTGAATAACACCCTACAGTTAACATTATAATCAAATATTTTAAATGTTCTTTAGTAAGAAATTAAAGTAAGAAATTAAAATGGGCTAAGTGTACTTCTTGCGACAGAGCTTGTAATAAAACGAATCAACATTATTTTATTTAACAGATTAATTTGTCATATGTAGCTCTCTAACAAAGTTTGATTGTAAATAATGATCTATTGTGTAGGGTCATCTCATTATGGTTGTTGTAGAGTTGTGCTGGAATTAGTTTTTTGGAAGTAGCCTACTGTACCGTGAGAAAGCATTACATTTAAAACCAATCAGCCCAAAATTGAAACTAATATGCCATCTTGACCCATTGAGTCTCTGTGTTAGAAATCTGCAAATTTCCACTTTGCTTTACCACAAGCTGTGAGTTTTGTCAGACGAAATATATGTTTTGACTCATTTCTATGTATCAGTAAACATTACGTTTAAGGAAACAAGCACACAAGACGCATTTCAGCAGAGTAAGTGGAAACTCTGCCAAGCCCGAGATAAACTGAAATGAAATATGGTCATGACAGAACAGCCACTCATAGAGAGCAGCAGCTCAGCTGTCGCGCATAATTATTGTGACTTCGCATTAAATGCATGTCTGTGCATGTGTGAGTGTCAGAGAGAGTGAGCGAGTGTAGGAACCGACGGTTTAGCCCCTTTCGGCTGTCAGGTCTCTGGTCCTCTTGCTTGAACCTTTCCTGTGCTTGTTGAATGTTATATTCAGGGCTGAGATGCGGCACAGTAATGTCAGATAATGGTACAAACACTCTGTGCACCTGCTGGCTAATGACTCTCCATCTATGCGCTGGCCAACACGGAAATGATTACAGATTTAATCTCATGCAGCCTCTGTGTAAGTATTAGGCCATCGAGTTTTTCTGCTAAATTACCTGAACTATCTCAACCGCTGGTTCTCCTAGATAATGATGTGGTGTTTTTTTTTTACTGTTCATCTCTCCGTTCCTAATTTATAGCAGCCCGTTTCCACCTCAGACTAAATAGGTGGACATGTCATTTAAGCCACGAAATAAACATTGGAAAATAAGTATAATGGACTACATTAAAACATTTAGAACAGCTCATTTTATAATAACCCAAAAATCTAAGTTTCCGTCAAAAACTTGACATGACCCCAAACTGTTGAACAGTAGTGTATATTTTCTCGCAGTATTGGCCATGTCTTTATTACTTACCGTGTATGTTCATTGTTATCACTTCCCAGTATGTTTATTTAAAGGGTTAGTTCATCCAAAAATGAACCGTCTGTTATCATTTGCTCACCCTCATGTCATTCCAAACCTGAATGACTATGGTTAGTCGAAACACAAATTAAGATATTTTGTAATCACAAGTGAAACAATGATGAAACAATATTTAAAACATCCAATATGTTTATAAAGGCATCGTATCCACATTATTCGAGTGGTTATCAAAGAGATAATACCTTTCATGAACAGATTTAGTTTAGGCTTTTAAATTTGGTTTGGAATGATATGATGTTTAGTAAATTATTAAAAAATTGTCATTTTGGGGGGGAATTATCCCTTTAAAGGAAGCTACAGCGAACAAGGGTGATATTAACATTATCCAAATATACCAAAATTATTCAACATTATAACATATTGAATTGTGACAAATGCTTTGTGATGTGTTTTGCATTAAGGGGTAGTTTGAGATACCCAACCTTATTCTTTTAAGTGTGATTTATAAAAAAAAAAAAAAAAAAAAACTTATCGCATGCGCAAGCTTCCGTGTCCACACACCACAAGTCCCTTACGGAGCGGCACCCGTTTATCAGTGAATGGAGAAAGACATTGCTTTCATTTACATAAACATTAATTTATTTATAAATCTAACTCAGACGGGACATTTACTAAAATTAATTAGCATTCTTTGTATGGTGAAATTGAATTACCATTTAAGCAACAATTGAAATATCACCCATGAGTGAATTCATAGAAATGTTAATGCATATATTTGCACATGTAAGATTAAATCCATAAAGTGTGGGGGATTTTTTTATTTTATTTTTTTTTTACTTTTGAACTACTGCAAATATATTCAGAAAATATTGTAAAAGGCATGGAAATGTATTAAGAAAATGTTTTTAAATATTCAAACTAATGGCAATTATTATTATTATTTTTTTTTACAAAATATAATACTTCATGGGGTAAGATAAACATCTTGGATATATGTTCAATTTATTTTGTAAAATGTATATTTTTTGTTATATATATATATATATATATATATATATAAAGTATACAAGTAACTAAGTCTAACTTTTAGTTAATTTATTTCAATATACGTATATTTTAGTTATATTTTTGGCTATTTTCTTATAATGTCTGATTTTTATTAGTAATATTATTATTTGCTCTATGGTTGTAGCAAGTGAGACCAGTAAAGGGCTAATCTTCTGTTGTCTACAAATTCCAGCCACAAATGTTGAATCTAACAATTAACAATATTATTCATTTTCTTAAAAATGAAGTGAATGCCTCAAAAAAAAAAAAAAACCCAAACAATTATGTTTAGTCAGTTAAATCTTCGAATCAACTGACAGCCCCAGTTTGTTTTTGTTTTTTTACTAAATATGGCTTTCACACACATGCACACAGTACAGAGACAGATGTTGTGCTCCAGTTGTGTCAGTGTGCTTTTTTTTTGTAATGATGGCTGGTTTTAGCCCTGAAAACAGCAAGCAATGAAAACATATTCTTGACCTTAATTAAGAATATGTGGAGTGACTTATCTATAGTGAGAATGAGCTGAAACCATGGAAACGGAAGAGGAGCAGGGCTCAGAGGATAGAAAAGTCTAGAACATTATAGTCACTCAGTATCTCCTATGATGCCTCTGTTAGCTGTGTGGTCAAAGTTCACCGCTGGAATGAAGACTAGCAGAACCAAATACAATGCCGTCTCTGTCTGGCTGTCTTGATGGGATGGACAGTGTTTGGTAATTAGTATCTATCTCAGGAGAAAGGCTTGTGTCTCCGCCTGTGAGAAAGTTGGGTTGAGCACGGGAAGACAGGAGGAGACGGAGGGGAAATTAGAATCTCAGGGCTGGATTGCCACAGACTTTTCTGTGCCGCTTCTGCCGAATTTCTGTGAAGGCATTGGTTTAAAGGCTTAGGAGGATTCCACCTTTCACTGGAACAGTTCAGGGAAGTGTCAACAAAGAGACACACAACACTCACACTGGCTGTAAGAAAAGGATTGAAGATATCGTTGAGACAAAAAACATCAATGGACATGAAGCAGAACTGTATATTTTCCATCAGAATTTGCATTTCCTTGTCCTCTCTAAACCTTGACGTTCACCTGGAAATGAAAATCGTATGGCTTTCTTTTTTGACTGTATGTTCAACAGAAAAGAAGAGATTTTGGAGAACTGTTTTATCCATGTTTTGAAAGTCAACTGGATAAATATTTGCTGATGGTTTATGTCCCAAATTTTTCTCAATGAGCTCGTAATACATTACAGAAGTAAAATTTCAATTATATATGAGAATTTTGACTAAATAAATGAAACATTTAAAGCTAATATCAAACTCGGGTTCATTGGAAAAAGCTTTCTGTGACTTTCAAAGTGACATGTCCAGTGAGTTGTGCTAAAAACACATTCAGTTTTCCGAAACAGATGAACGTGAATCTGGCACCGTATTATCATTGTTGTTGTGCATATTGTGTATTGTGACATATTGTGAACCAATGTGTGATGCCCTGAACCGATCCGATTATATATGTCTGGTGTAAAAATGTAAATTAATGTCTAAATTAAGAATAACAAAGGATTTTGACAAATACTTTTTTTTAATTGATTTTAAACATATCTGAGAACTGTTATTAATAATAATAATTATAATAACTTAAAAAAGTGCAGGGAGCACCCAGCAGCATTCTGTAAACATTTTTGTAAAACTTTAAGACTCTATTTTAATGTTTAAATCAAATTTTAGTAATCAAAAAGCATTTATACCTTTAAAGCAAAATATACCTTTTTTTGTTGTTATTAAAAACCAAACAAGCAAGCTCAGCCCAACCCAGGTGATAGTTTTAAAAGTAACTTTTCCCAACACTGCTATGAGTATCGTTATGGTTTATTGTGCTTGAAAATAATGTACCAACACTAAAACCACTATAATGATAGTGTTAAAGGGCCATTCAGTAACTCTAGCCACGTATTCACTGATTTTCACTTTTTTTGTCACATGTTTTCTCAATGAGCTCCCCTACAGCTGTGGTGCGAATATTTCACAACACTGATGTAAGTTCACGGCGCCCACCTCCCCTTTCTACCGTAGACACGCTCATGTGCTTTGTTATTGTCGGATCCGGTGTGTTGAACAAATGAGTCCCAGACACTCCAACTTCATCGTGTGGAGTTATGTCTACCGAGGTGGGTAATACATCAAACACAGCATCATTTAACATTGACTTGTACATTTTGTATTTTGTTATCAACCATAATCCATAATGGGGGGTGGGTGGATGAATCTAGCAAACATTACTGCTTATTCTTATCTTAGTTATAGATTAATCTACCCCCAAAAGGAACTGTAATAAAGTTTATCTCATAATTGTACAGACAAAGCTCACATTGCAGTCTTTTCTAATGTAGACAGGATACGTTATTGGTTACAATCAATGTTTTACATGTTATTAAAGACCAATTATAGATCATAACGGAGTCAACCAAAGTATAAACAATTTTATTGGCACGGAAACGCAAGATCAGCATCTGTTTTGCAAGAGTCGATGTCCTTTAGCTCTCGCCATTCAGTAAGCGCACGACCAATATTTATTCTTGTGCTGTCCCTCGCTTGGTCAACAGCTTTCTTTCCTCCCTCACCTCCTCTGCCGAGTACCGTCTCCTTTTTCTTTTCACTGGAACTTGTGAAGGATTACCCATCATCGCGTGTTCTTTTAGCTAGTATTTAGCTTGAGGGAGGCGTGTGTGTTTCGAATTGCCGTAAAGCAGTTCGTCTTTCTCGCTCGTTCTCGCTTCTAGCGAGACTTCCTATTTCCAATTTACCGGGACGGTAGTCTTCATGTTGCAAGGCTGGTTTTCCGCCTTGGAACGCTGGGGGGAGCGGGAAAAGTCACCATTCTCACTAGAACCTGTTATTTAAACATCTAAATGATTTCTAATTTGATTTATTAAGTTGACAAAGTTGCCAACTGCTGCTTTAACAAAGGCAAACATAAGATAAAACTGCATTTGCCGAAGCAGCCATGCCATTTTTGTTTTCTTCTGCAAGTCTTTAGGCTCTTTTATCACGATTCATATTTCACAGGACTCAAGTGCTTCAAGTGTGCAATGTTGTGAATTACTGAGCGAATTACTAAGCAAGATCAGAAAAGCCACACATATGTAGCTGGTTATGTGTTGCAAATGTCAAAATGTATTAGTTTACAAATCATGCACTTTGCTAAAAATGGTTTGAGGTAATAATTGTAAAAGGAACTATGCGAAAATAAGTATTTTTTTATCTATAATCTGCTTCTGCAATCACAATTTGTGTGAAAAGAAAAACAAGTTTTTACTGCCACTAGTGTTCATTTCAACTGGAAACTGCAGTGAAATACTCATTTTCTTGACTGGGGTAATTGTTCAAAAGAAGCCATCTATAGACATTAGGTTGAAAATAAGTTCCACTTGCAAGCAATATATCATTACCCAGCATGCCATTTACAACTCCTGTCAAAGCCTGCTCTAATAATTACACCCAGTTTACCATTGCCATATTTCCGCTCGTCAATGTCAAACTACTCAAACAATCCTTCAAGTTCAATTAAATCTTACAAATTAAAAATTATATACATGTTCGTGGAACTCTGCTGCTAAATTTATAGAGTATAATGACATGTCTTTAAATAACTATCAAAGTTCATTAGTTGAGTGTAATAGAAGGTTTAGGAGAATCTGTAATCATTACGATTGGTTTTGCATGTCAGGTACTACTATGTACCAATTAGGTGGTAATATGTGCACTTTAGGTCCTATATATATCCTCTATATATCATTCATGGAACTAATATGCACCTTGCCATCATAGCATAGCGTTAACCGATTAATGTAAGATATTTTAATTAACTATAATAAGATATCGCTATAATGTGCTACCTTTGTGACCAGGCATTGATGAAGGGGAGATGGGATCCTCTAGGAGAAAAGGATTTTGTACAACAAAAACATGAAGAAAATGAGCCCCAAAATGAGCAAAAAATGCGTGCAAACATTTCTGCTGACAGAAAACAAGTCAGTTTCTAGTTTACTTGCTAAGTGCCTCAAACTGAATATGCAAATGTTTTTGAAGCCACAGACATAGCAAACTTTACCGAATCCAGTGATTATTTCATCCCCACAAGCGTTCGTAATATCAACCTGATACCTTATGAACACAATTTTGTTTCCTGGCGGACTGATAAAACCCTGACTCCTGGAAAGCTTCGGTGTGATTTCATCATGCTTTAAAGGGTTTCCATCATATTGAGCTCTCCTTGTTTTAGCCCACAGGTATTTGAACGATCGTTTCTAACCGCGTTGATGGGCATAGTTGTGGTGAACACACCAGTGAGTGTCTTCTTTTCTCTTACCTTTTAGCCTTGAAGCAACAGTCTCTCGTTTGGAATGTACACATCTGAGCAATTCTCAAGATGGTCTCTTGTGATATTTTGATGTAATTTTTATCTGCTCAGAGCAGATGTGCGCAAACAAAACTCAGTTGTATAAGACAGGCCTCAAGGAGCAGGGAATGAGAGGGCTTGGAGAATTTGCCGCAGAGAAAAGCCTCTTCTGCTACCTCCCCTCCTCTCTCTCCCTTCAAGACAGGATGGTAGCAACAAAAAGATGTGCCAGGCTGCAGAGCTCCCATAATCTGCATGGATGGCTTTGCTGCATTTCCGCAGAGTCTAAGCAAACTCTTGGCCAAGCCTCACGTTGACGCTCAGGTCTGAATGCCTCAGGTTCCCTCTGTAGAGCCCCAATCTTCTGTGTACTCACTTTCTTCTTTGTTGCTTTGGTTATTCCTTCTCAAGAAAACAAAACAAAAACCTTTCAGGGAGTTATTTACTCACTCGCGTGTTGTTCCAAACCTTCCAAAGTCTTACTTTCTTCCTTTCTTTCTTCCACAAATACGGCGACGATGATCCCTCATGCCGCTTTTCTGCTCTCCAGAGAAAATACAGAGCGGTGACTCTCTCGATGAATGCTCGATCAACATAAAAAAAGATGGCCGCCAACGGGTTTCGATTCTGACGCGTGTAAATTTCTCGTCAAACTTTTCTTTTTACGCGTGTCAGTTTCACTCTTGACGGGCAAATTAACACAAAGTGGTGAAACGCGCTATTCGCGTCCGGTATGAACGCACAGTAAGAAGGAATGATCCATGTGGTATTACCATCAAGTGAGAAGCAATAAGATTGTTTTCTTGAATACATACTGTACTACTTTTGTGACGTAACTTCTCAGAGATTTGGTTTGGAGATCCAAACGCAGCTTTATTGTGGGTAATTCATAATCGTAATCCATACAATGGGCACAGGGTCAAAACCACTGGTCAATCTAGACCTGAACTACCATTTCCTTGTTCTGAATATGTCGAATTATATGATAATTTAAGATAATTATTGACCTTGACAAATAATGAATATTATTAATTTTCAGAGTTGCATAAATTAAAAAGATGTCAAGTAAATCTTGGCTGCTCTTTTTAATATAATGAAAGGAAATGTGGACTGGGACTTTCAAGCCCCAAAATACAATGTAGACACTATATACCAAGTCTTCTGATCACTTTGAGAGTCATACTGAACATTTTTGCTGTAAACTGAATCATTGAGTCAGTGAACTCAAGAACTGTATCTGATCTGTAAACAAATTCAGATCTCAGTCAGAACTGGATCAATGGAAATGATTCGACACAAAGCCTCTAACGAGACGTCAAGATTTTGTGAATGATGACTTGCATTTCAGCCCATTTCTCACACAAAGCTATCGTTTGCACTTCAAATACAATGCATGAATCATATGGACAAATTTTATGATGCTTTTATTGTGCTTATTTTTCATTTTGGATCTTGACAGCTCCTATTCACTTTCATTACTTTTGTGATCCACAGATGAAAGAAATGGGTTTGGAAAGCCACAAGGGTGAATGAATATTTTTGGGGTGAACTGTCCCTGTTATAAACAAAGGTCGGTTTATTTCACAAATAAGATATCTGCGCTCGATTCAGATGATTTCTGCAGCGCATTGTCCTGTAGTCTCACTCTAAAGAGACATAAAAGCACTTCCATATAGCTCATGGTTATAAACTTGCATAATAAATAATAATCTCTGCAGGCAAAGATGATTAAAAAAGATTTTTGAGTGTCTGGTAGGGTGTTATCCGCATCCCTCTGGGAATCATTATGCACCATATCTTTTTTATAACCTCTTCTTCTTAGGTTGTGGGAAATGAATTAGAAAATGTATTGGTATCGACACTGATTAGTGAGATGCACTAATTCTCCATGCAGAATAAAGTCATCAAGCCATTAATGAAGGGAAAATTAAAAGCCTTTCTTGGCCACTTGTTTTCCATTCCCCATTGCTCTGGGCAAAATGGTTCCTATGGAGTGGTTTAGTGAGGAGCCTGTAAGCAGGATCATGATGGCAATGCCAGCGGAGAACAGATGGAAGAAGACTCCTAAAGAGAAATCCCCCTAAAGCATCTGTTAGCTGCCTTTGATCACTCATACATTTTTTAATGGCTAAGGGGAAAGATCTCCTTTTGATGGATCGATTGGTCAATTGTTTCTAATCAATGGTCAGTGGGTGGTTTTTGCGAGACTTGTATAACCTTGGTATTGTTAGCTATTATGTAAAAGGCTCAATGACTTCTGAGTATAATTTAGTAACTTGTTATATTTAATCAGAATCATTATTTTGATGAATATTTTTAGGGGGAGTTGTACAGAAATTAGTCTCTGGTTTGATTTAGATTTTTTTTAAACTTGAATACCATTTCAGCAATTGTTTTAAATGAACGATTCATGTTGTGTAACAATCAAGTGAAAAGCAGTAACATAATTTTCTTACATCTAGAATACAACATAATTTTCAAAACTGTTTTAAAAATATATTTTTTAAGGTTAAAATTGTTTTTAAAGATATCAAAAATCACCCATCCATGCACCCACCCATCCATCCATCCAATGTCTGCTAATAATTCAGAAATTAAATCCATCCATCCATCCATCCATCCATCCATCCATCCAATGTCTGCTAATAATTCAGAAATTAAATCCATCCATCCATCCATCCATCCATCCATCCATCCAATGTCTGCTAATAATTCAGAAATTAAATACATCCATCCATCCATCCATCCATCCATCCATCCATCCATCCAATGTCTGCTAATAATTCAGAATTTAAATCCATCCATCCATCCAATGTCTGCCAATAATTTAGAAATTAAATCCATCCATCCATCCAATGTCTGCCAATAATTCAGAATTTAAATCCATCCATCCATCCATCCATCAAATGTCTGCCAATAATTCAGAATTTAAATCCATCCATCCATCCATCAAATGTCTGCCAATAATTCAGAATTTAAATCCATCCATCCATCCAACCAATGTCTGCCAATAATTCAGAATTTAAATCCATCCATCCATCCATCCATCCATCAAATGTCTAACTCAGAATTTAAATCCATCCATCCACCCATCCATCCATCCATCCATCAAATGTCTGCCAATAATTCTGAATTTAAATCCATCCATCCATCCAACCAATGTCTGCCAATAATTCAGAAATTAAATCCATCCATCCATCCATCCATCCAATGTCTGCCAATAATTTTGAAATTATATCCATCCATCCATCCATCCATCCAATGTCTGCCAATAATTCAGAAATTAAATTCATCTATCCATCCATCCAATGTCTGCCAATTATTCAGAAATTAAATTCATCCATCCATCCATCCATCCATCCATCCATTTCAATGTCTGCCAATAATTCAGAAATTAAATACATGTCTAACACAGAGGTATATTCAAATTACTGCTTGCATGAATTGCATTTTTAATGTATTCTTCATAAATGATTAGCTTTGAGAAGAAAAATTGTCACAGCATTGATCGAAAACCTTCTGGAGGTTTAGCTACAGAATAACCGGTTTAGGCATTTCCGTAACATCCCAATAGCTGTGAAATCGTCTTTGGAATGTATGCGTTCCTGTGTTCAGGAGATACGCATCATCAGATTTGCATGCTAACTGCTACAGGACTGTTTTGTTACTCCAGATCTGCCGCAAGTTCTCTTTTTTTTAATGCAGAACATCATGCTCAATATTTTTCTTATGATAGGTGGAGACCTCAATGCTCGTTTACACTTAAGAAGCTGAGCGCACTGTCAAACAGATTTATTTGAAATATATAGGCCAGAATGTCCAACACAGCCAGTGTATTAGCTACATTGCATCACCTTCATGCTGAATATAAGCTCAATAGACAGCAGGCACACTGTATCTGCATCACCAGGAAGAATGAAATGTCAACCTCAAAATATATCAATCTAAAGCCAAGACCTCAGTGGTAAATGAGAAGCAGTGCCTCAAACATTCATATAAGTACAAACAGTGTCGGAGTCTTTGAAGAAACTTATTTTTAATCTGTTCCCAATGGAGTTGGATAGGCAGATATCTGTTTCTCACTGGAAAACAACTTACAACTCCTGCATTTATTCATAAATCTCAGGTTGGTCAGAGCTTATAATACCTGCGGGAATAAGGGAAGGAATATTTTATTTTAATTATTATTATTTACCGTGTGCCAAATAAGCACATTTTATGAAGCATGTTCCATTATGCAAACTATGTAAGACTTTCCCTGGAAATAACTTGTCAGACCTCAAAGTTAATTTCAGAGAGACTGTACAGTACTGTTTAAAATTATGAGGGCAGTAAAAAAAAGAAAAAAAGAAAAAAAAAGAAAATACTTTTATTCAGCCAGGATCCAATAAACTGATCAAAAGTGACAGTAAATGCATTTATAACGTTTCACACAAAAAAGACTGAAATAAATGCTGTTGTTTTGGATTTTCCATTTCTCAAATAATCCTGAAAAAAATGGAATACGGCTTCCACAAAAATTGCAGCATGCACAATTGTTTTCTACATAATAATAAATAAATAATAATAATAAATGTTTCTTGAGCAGCAAATTCACATATTAGAATTTCTGAAAGATCATGCGACACTGAAGACTGGAGTAATAATGCTGAAGATTCAATTTTGCCATCATAAGAATAAATGACATTTTTGAATATATTCAATAGAAAACCATTATTTTAACAATACAGTTCTTACAGTAAGAGTAAAAAAATAGAGCATATCTGTTAAAGCAGCACTATGCAGTTATTTTTTTACCTTAACTGAATAGCTTCAGAGTTAATGCAATGGTTATATGACTATTTTCGGGTCTTCTCGCCCCCCCTGTTGCCTGTGAGCGGAAAAAACACTCTTGCAACTTTGAGCCGGCGGGCCGCCGGATGCAACATCAGGAAGTGTTGCGTGATATCAGGTCTCGCGATGTAACGAATTGCTTTACGGCAAGATAGATCTGCTAAAATAAACATCAAACAGAAATAACCCAGTGTCGAATACATGTGGTGTTCGAGGCACAAACAATACAGACTGCTGACAGTTCAACAGGACGCAGCTCTTAAAGGGGCGACACCTTATTTCCACTCGTTACAGCTTCCATCCTATTGAACAGGTGGCTGTATACAGGGGGAGGGGATCAGGCCTTGAGTGCAGAGACATCTCTGCGTAAATGCTATTTACGACAGTACAAGTACGCCACAGTGACTCTAGGGGTCACAGTTTGACAAAAACGGAAATCCTGCATAGTGTGGCTTTAAAGTGTGAGGCTAAAACACTAAAGATGCCCTATAGGCATCAACCTGATATTAAAACTTTTGTTTTCAACTGGTGGGTCACAACCCAAAAAATAAAGTCCCATAAAAAGCTATCCACATCTTTTGTTGTTGATATCAAATAATTGCCATTGTTGCCGTCTGATAAACTCTAATATGACTGTTTTCTGTCACTGTTTATGTCCTAACAAGTCTGCGGCTTGGTTTCTATTTCAGCAGCTTTACGGGCTGAACACTGAAATATAACGGGACTGAAAGTACCTCATGTATATTAAACTCACCATGAAATTAAAATTGGCAATTCTTAATTTTTATGGAATATAGCAGTATTTATCATAAATGATTTATCCGTGCACATTTTCTTTTTTTATTCACGTGCCTCATAACCTTTAATCAAAATCCCCTCCCTTTTGCAGCGTCTTCTCTTCTCTGTTGATGTGTTTTTGCCTTGAGGGCGGGGCAACCTGTCACTCACACGAGATCGACCAATAGCAAACAATCAATTCTCCAAGAACGAAGTAATTGTTTTGTTGTTTGAGAAATAGGGAAGAAAAGACTATTGCAATTTCTGTTTCATGCCAACTTTAAATATCAAACATGGGCGAGGAGACACTGGTTAAAGACAACAGACTAAACACAGACATCAGATAACTAAGAATAAACAAACTTCACATCAAAAGACTAAATACAGACAAAGTTAACATACAATGATATCCTAGATGCACAGCGACCACAGTCCCCACCTTTATTTGCCCCAGCACCTGATGGCCACTTCCCAGTTCGGTGGCTGTAATTCCGTCTGTTAATTCTCTCATGAAGGTCTTCAGATTCACAGCATGTTACGGGCTCCAACTTTCCCTGCCAACTCTGCCTTAATCTCCAGTCTGGCCATGGCTCTTGGGGTTTGTCTTTCATGACTTGAATTTATTTTTTTCCCATAAATAATTCAGTGTTTTGCATCGACTAAGTGCCATATGCTTAATACGCAGGACCTAAGACAACGGTGTTTCCTGCATGTTAATACTGGATCGACTTTCTCTTGTTAGGGGTCCTCTTAAACGGACAGCCCTGGAAATTCATTTTTAGCAATGCATCTACAGTCTTCTCTGTGTTCAGCTCACTGAATAAATGGCCAGAAGTCTGATATCAAATTGTAAAAATGGAATATCTATAATACTGTGACTTGCACATACTCAATATTCTGATCTTTTTCCTGCCAGTGGTCATTTATTGACCAGGCAATAAAGCAAGGCAGTATTACCAGCACATGCCTGAGGCCCCAGACTTACACCCAGTGTTAACCTCATCATCAAAATTACTGACGAAATAGGTCATTAGCAAAGGGTTCTTTTTGTCTCAGTAACAAAGAATTAAAAAAATAATGTAATGGTAATAATTACATAGTTTTAATTAAAACTATTGTACCGTTAACAAAAATATAACAAGAAAAAAACAATGCATTGGCAATGATGGTTGAAGCTGAACAGTGAATGATTACTGGTAAACTGAAGTGCTTTGCTAGTGAGTTAATATTTTTCATATTACATGAATGCATGATGTGTGATAAGATTTATTTACAGATTTATATACAACAAAAGTTTTATCTTACTACTTACATCTGCACAAAAAAACATGAATAAAGTTAGATGCTAGTGAGTTAATATTTTTTATATTACATGAATGCATGATGTGTAATAATATTTATTTACAGATTTATATACAACAAAAGTTTTATCTTACTACTTACATCTGCACAAAAAAACATGAATAAAGTTAGATGCTAGGCAGAAGTAACACACTGTGAATACGCCTTTTTCAGTGACAAACCGAAACCAGACAGCAACATACCTGACCACATGTGGATTCAACGCATACCACTGGTTGTTTTTGGTGAATTTTCATTTAAATGAACATGTTTGAATATTTGTTTTATTATTTTTATTATTATTATTATTACAAGGACAGTGAATATTAACATGACAAGTCAAAATATGCCACAGTTATCCAAAAGCGTAGTCCTAGGCCAGATGTACAATAGGCAATCTTAATATACAATGTTAATACAACAATTTAATCAAAACATGACAAAATACAACAAACCCTATAATTTCAATAATTTTTGAGTAAGTTCACAAGAGCAAATTTGTTCTTGACATGCAAAATGTAATCACTAAAATCAAATGCAATTAAATGACTAAAATAGATAAATATAGCAAAACAAAATACTGAATACATAACCAGTTATTGATTTTAAAGTTTAAGCTAGTGTTAAAGGCGAAGTAACAGTTTGTGACCGTTTGAATCTCTGCCCTGAAAACACAAGCTTTCTGTGTTCACACCTGTTTCCTGCTCTTCATCCCTTTTAACATACAACTCTGTCCCTCCGGTCCCCGCGGTCTTGGCCGTATGAACACGTTAGCGATGGCAGCTTGTTGGACAGTGCTGGAAAGAGCTTCCAGGCTCCCGGCAGGAGGCTCCTTCACTGTCAGCTTTCTGTGGTGAGCAGCGTTGTGGCTTGTCACGTCTCCTGCGTAGGGCTGATCCTCCAGCCATCTGTCCTCAGTCGTCTCATGCAAGGCTCCGTCCCCTTCCCTCTGTGACACACGCAGTAATTACAAACACCAGGCCGACAGAGGCCAGCGTGGGCCGCGGCATGGAGGCCATCTCGGTTACAGTGTCATTCAGGTTACCCACCAAGATTTAGTTGCATGCATGGAGGCAATTTTGTGATGAATACGACCCCCAAAGCTCGAGAAACCGAGGATGATGGCCTTATGTTGGAAGTTATGTCCTAATAAACAGAGCGTTTGGCCTTGTTCACACCGCACACAAATCTGATTTGTTTGTCAAATCCCATCTGTAGAAGTGTCAGATAGTTTTTACTGTAAATGTCCTAATCTATTTGTTTAATGAGTGTTTATATGAAGAGCTCTTTTCCAAAACGCTATAAATCCATTTCAATAGTTTTCAGGAAAACTACATTTTTTACCTAGACCCACACATTTTGTGAATATTCAAATTATCCTGTTTAAATGTTTTATTGGTTCAGTCTGAACATTTTGAACAATAATTATTAAATCAAACAACAATATTGTTAATGATAATTTAAAAGTTAATTTTATTTTTTTCCAAAACGCTATAAATCGAAATAAACCTCAAACAAATAGTACCAATTTCAACATATGCATGAAAAAAACAAATTATTAATACCAATTTCAACATATGCATGAAAAAAACGAATTATTAAAAATGATCAATATATGATAACGATATTCAAAAAAGGGATGGGCACCCCTCCAGCACATGCACACACACACACAGGCTACATAACATGTGAGCAAAGCGGAGCAGCATGACGCTTAAATATAAGTTAACAAAAAAACAAAATAAACATTTCACATTTGTTTTTAATAATATTACATTACTTATTTTTATTATTTCATCTATGTTGAGTAGGCTATGAAAAGGGAACCGCATGAGATGAGTAAGATAGGATCAAAATTCAAAAGCTGCCCAATATCGGAAAATATTTGGAGTGCGTCAGACATGATTTTGACCACTTATTAAGTTTTGTTTTGTAGAAAGCTTGTAAATTTCGTTTCATATAAATTGTATCTTCATTTTAATAAATGTTTCATCGACAAATTGACTGGATTAATACATTAGAAGTAAATATCAGACAATATAATCAGGACACAGAGGCGCGCAGGTGAACCGGAGCGCGTCTCATAATATGAACCGAAACACCGCGATGCTTGCCTCACACAGGCCTGAGAACTAAGCTACAGAAAGCTTTAAATATCTACTTTTAAACAAAACAATTAAAAACTAAAATAAATTGGCAACTCTCTGCGTATGTAGGCTAATTCGAAGTATGCGTTTCTCTATGCGCGTTCACTGCGAAGATGGCGAGTAAGCATCATCAACTTTATCTTTGTTGCTGACACTGACAGAAAACACTAGTTTATTAATAAACAATTCAAATGTTTCATGCATAATCATTACTTTTGCCGGTTCTTTGTGGCAAGCTTTATGCATACGTTGAGATGCGGAATATGCAATTAAAAACGCTCATATGGTTTCTCTCCCATTTAATTAAATCAATATATGTGATTACTGATAATACAAATGGCTTAAATGATCTACTACTAGTCGACTAGAAAACTAGGACTCATTTTGAGGAATGAATGAACATAATAAACCTCTGTTCAGAGTGCCGCCGTGCTGGATTGTGTAGAGCGCTCATTGAATTTGAGGATTTATCGTGTTTAGGCTAAAAACAGGGCTGGCGCTTATCGTGGTTTGGAAAGAAACTGTATCTTGCAGTACATTTTAAACAAGGAAATATAGCGATTCGGCATGAAACGTTGATAGAGCAGTGAAAGGGTTCTGTCCGCAGCAGAATGACACGACAAACTCATTTTTTTTAAAAATGTCGTTTAACGCGTTTTGGAAAAGAGCTCTTCATATATATATATAGTATATATATATATATATATATATATATATATATAATTTTTCTTTGATTTTTTTTTCTTTTTAAAATAATAAAAAAAATAAGATAAAAATTAGCAAAAAATAAATAAAATAATAATATAACAGACATAACATTTATGTGTTTTGGATTTTTTGGAAAGGATTTTCTCTTTTCTTCAAATGTTATATATGTTTACTAAAAATATTTTTTAAAATCATTTTTTTTCTGTTCAAACTACAAACAATTAAACAGAGAAAAAAAGACAAATAAATAAATAAATAAAAAAAAAAACACCTGAAATCTGAACAAAGCCTTTAATCAGTGGACCTAGGATATATTACATGTATTATTTATTATTATTGATTTATTATTTAAACCATGCCAATTTATCATTATCAAACATTTACTTACCATGAAACATTAATATAATAATCCGAAAATTATATTTTTGGTTTCTAAATGTCTTAAATTTCAAAGATTTCATTCAACAATCAATAATTCACAGAACAAAACTAAATATTTATATTGCTTCAAATTTACCCATATTAAATGTAGTTGTATTTTCTCTAATTTGGGTAATTTTGCTCATGGTGTTTAAAGGGACTAGGGCATGTCACACAACCTGTCCATGTTGGCATTTGTCTACTTTGGCAAGCTTTTAGCAGGTGATACATGAATTTGTGCCAAACTACCACAGAGTTTGATTGGACTGGCAAAGACTTTGCACCAACAACAGAAGATTTAGGATTTATTTTTTTTATATTTATTTTTTCAAAGTTGGTATTTATTATGCTATCCAAGACTATCCATGATTAAGTGATTTATTATCTTTATTAAACATTGAGGTTGCATTTTATTCTTTTATTTGTAATAAGCATTGTTTTTCTTTTTGTTGTGGCCTCCAGAACAGTTCTGTGACTCAGTTGAGAATATAGAGAATGTCTTTGGTGCATGTAAAGTCTGCACACTAGTGTGGGGGCTGGTTACGTGTTTTTCATCTCCTGGAAAGCTCAGACACTTGGTTGCTGTCCAGTATTCTTTCTCATGGTCCAGGTGATGTATTCTATGTGAAAGAGAAGTGAGAAATAAACTGAACTTTCATGGTGTTACAGCATGTTAACTGGTGTAGCAGGATGTCTCAAGAGTTTCACCCACCACTGTGTAGTTTGAATCTAAAGTCTTGCTCTAACCTGGCGTTTTGGCTTAACTCAGATACATCAAAGATGAACACTTGGCTAGTTCTGTCACTTAGCCTTAGGCGAATTACTGCAGAAAGTTACACAAACTCACTCACTTTCTGATAAAATCAGCAGTCAGAGAAGTTGAGGAATAATCACCCACATAAGTTCTATACTTCTATCTGTATACACAATATGCCTATAGGTGGCTTGCAGCTATACTGAAATATATATTAGGTTTACTTGTTCAGTGCACAAATTGGCTATGTAAATGACTATGAAGAAGATTTAGTTTCTTACAAGTTATCTGAGTAACAAGGATGTGGCATGATTGTGAGATATTACTTTTAGACAGCAGTTTAATAAACACAATGTTATTGAGTAGCTTACGTTTTAGATGCAATACTTTTGGGTTGTTTTTGGTCTGTTTTTTTCTCCACCAGCGATAATAATTTTTAATGAAGAACTGCAGAATTGCAGCACAGAAAAACACAGTAGTTTTGTTACTGAATGAATCTCTATTTTCAGTAATTAGTTAATTTCTGACTGAATTTCAGTTCAATTCGGTTCAGTGACTAATTCAATGCCTCACTCATGAAGTAGATAGATGTTTTGTTCTTGAATGAATTCGTGTTTTTAACAAATCGGTTAAATTAATGATTCAATAACTCACTCATTAACTCTTTCCCCGCCAAACACGGAATTTTCCGTGTTTAATGAAAAAACGCATCTGCGCCAAACACGGAATTTTCCGGGTATCCGTGTTTTAGGTGGTATACGGTAAGGAAGACCCGCGCGCATGTCCTGAATGATTGCGCAACTCTTTGATCAGAGAAACAGATTGCAATCGTCTCAAACAGTGGAGTAGTGAGAATGTATTAGACAGACAATGCAGAGGTATATGGCTGAAGTACTGGAGGTTAATGGACTCGGAGTCCGATCACTCTTTATTTGATCATTCTGAATCTGATCGGGACGAAGTAGTCAGTGAGAGAGATGCACATGTTGTCACAGAAAGTTCTAGCCATGGACGTGCCGCAGATAGATCGTATAATATTATGACACTATAGTATGTATGTGTGTGTGCAGGCATTTATGTGTGGCTGTCTAAATATGAAGGTGTAATTGTCAAATTATTTCTCTCTTTGTGCACATTTACCACATTGTAATATGTGTGTGTGTGTGTGTGTGTGTGTGTGTGTGTCTAGGCCTGTTTATTGTAATTCCAATTATTCATTATTCACAGGTAGAACACAGAGAGGCAGAGGCAGAAGTTTTATTGCAAAAGTTACATTTCCCTTACATCCTGGGAAATTTGATATATTTTACATTTATTTTATGTTTTTAATTTATTTTGGAAAGTTTTATATATGAAGGAAACAACATCTGAATGTATTCTGCTTTTAAATGCACTTGTTTGATAAAAATACCTTTTTCTCAGTTTTTTGTCCAAAATGTTGTGTTTTTGACAAAACCTACCTCTGTTCAAGAGGCAATAAAAAAAGAACAGATGAAGATAAAATAAAAACGTTTTTTTTGCCTAAAAGCAGAGGCTCAGATCTTTATTTTTATATATATCATCTTCATATATTCATGGAAGAAAATATTCAGCGGGGCATTCAAATTTAGCGAAAATCGTCAAAAACCCTGGCGGTGGCTGGCAACTTTTTTTAAAAACGCTGGCGGGGAAAGAGTTAACATTATTTCTGCATTCAATTTCAAAAATTATGCACTTACTAAATATGTACTTTTTTGAATAAGCACATTCAGTATATTATGAATGTGTGTGTGTGTGTGAATGTAATCCAGAAGTTCTACAATCCTCATATTTTCATTGTCATGTGACTTAAAGCATCAGTTGTGTTGTTCCACTGTTATTCGCAACTCCTCTTCCATGGCCTCATGGGATATTGAAGTATCCATATAGGACGCACTTCAGAATCTAACCCAGAATTTCTCATTTGGATAGTTTTTAACTACTATTTTACGAATAGCCAACCCAATCTCACGGCAATTCGTACAAATTTTACGAGGTGGCTAATTTGTACGAATTAATACAACTTTTTTGCTAAATCGTACGAGTTGCCCTATTTGAGTGAATTCGTATGAATGACCTACACCTGACCCCTTCCCTACCCATCACATGCGAATTCATACGAATTTGCAACCTTTTACTCACTTGTACGAATTCGCACTTTAGCTCTATCACAGTATTTATTTGAGTATTTATATCAAAAACGATATAAATACTGTTCGTTTTCTCACAAAAAACGCTCGTTTCATGTCTTAGGCCATCAATGTGTACTTACATTTACGAGTCATTAAATCATGTTTAATTTTGACTTCTCTGTGCATGCTTTTTGGTGGACCCCCTTAGCCTCCAGTGTATGACTGATAGACTAAAACAGTTTGACTAAGAAATGACACCTACATCTTGGATGCCCTTGAGGTAAGCTAAAACATGTCAAAAATTAATTTCAAAGTGAACTATCCCTTTAAGAGAATAAAGTGAGCCATGCGCTTTATACCATTAGCTCAGATCATTAAAATAGGGCCCAAAGTGTCTCTTTCTCATTCAGATCACCTCACTCTCAGCTTAACACTAGAACTAACACTTCCACATCCCACTAAGCTAATTCATCCCACCTGCAGTTCTCTAACAAAACTCAGGGATTCTTTTAAGCCACATTAATCAGATCTGTGCAGTTTAAGGGGGAAGTTGACGAAGTGTTTTTCCTCTTTATCCCATCTTTGTATTCATAGCCCACAGATGACATGGACACGTGTGAGCGGACACAGCAAAAGTTCACCCACACAAAACCTTTCAAATGAGCACTTGCGAAAGCCTGTTAGCCATCACATCGAGGAGCTAAAACTCTCATTAACATATTAAATGAAGTGTGACATATTTGGTAGGGGATGACTTCCCATCGGTAATTAGGCCCCTGAGTCAGACACAGAGCAGCAGAGGTGAGCCGCCCTTCAGCACTGACAAAACAGGAGGCCAGTCGACTAATGAGAGAGAGCTTGTCTATGACTAAAACAGATGGACCTGTTATGTGCGAACACTAATAGTTACAGATAATTGCAGTCAAAGAAATAGGCTGAAAAGTAAAGGGCACAAAGCGGTTAAAAAGAAATCGGATGTCGACATGACATTGCCGTAAATTTAAGGTAGGTTGGTTTAAATGCTCATTAAAAATACTGTAATACAATTTTGTGGTGCGATGATACAATAAGCCAATTTGTGCGAATACGTTTTGAATGACGACTTTGAAAACCTTTTCTAGGTGAATCCACTTAAGGGAAAGTAAAGGGAAATAGCGGTTGAGAGCTCAGATAAATGAAAACTGCAATGCACAGGCTACTTACCTTGTGAAAAGACACTTTCGTTTTTTCTTTGCTATTCAGGTTTCATTAAATGAGCCCACAAATTGTATATCCTTGAAATAAGCTTTGTGCGTTTAAATCCAATTAAAATAATTGTAAAGTATTAGGACCTTTTAGAAACTCTGAATTCACAATTACATTTCAATGCAGTCATTGATCCATAGTCTCCAATAATTGTATTATAGATAATGTAGAATGAGGATTCTGCACTAGTCTAATATAATATGACTCATTTTGTAAAATGAGTTCAGAATGACTTTTTCCCAAAGGCAGTTTGCAGATGGGACCAATGTTCAGCTGGTTATGGTCAATGCCACAACTACACCATCTGACAGCAAAAAGTATTTTCTTTCATCATTCCATCACCATCTTAGTTGTGAAAAGGGTTGGAAGGGCTCTTTAAATGTTCTGCAAAAATGTTCATTTTAAGCAAATGTTATAATTTATGGTATTTATGTAAAAAAAAACAAAAAAAAAAAACACTGTGTATGTAAAAAGTGCTCTAAATGTGCTCTATGTAAAAAAAAAGAAGCTTTTTTTGCTTGCATATACATATTTTTGCATCAGAAGGTGTGCAGGGCGTGTGTGACATGTTTACATTGCATTGCATAAAATGAAAAAAAATCAAATAAAATAATTAATAAAATAATTAATAGAATAAAATAAAAACCTTTAAAATGAACACTTAAACAATTATAGAATTTGTATTCACAGAATGCTGTCTATTAGGAAATTGTACTGTATATTCAGTTGACTTACAAATATTGATTATTCAATCTGATAGTAGCCGTGTAGTTCACAAACATGCTGTCGTTCTTGGGTTCAAATGCTAATTGGGTTACATAGCAGGTTAATTGATTTATCATACAGGGTCATTTCACTGAGAAAACAATAGGGGAGGATGGGGTGAGCTGTGCCTTTTACTTAACGTCCTCTTGGCAAGAAGAAATAAGATAAAAGTAAATCTGTTATGCCTCACCATGTCACATTGCTTTTAAAATGCCTCCTTTTTTATATTGTCAATAATATATTTTTAGTCCTGACTAAATTTGCTTTGTCAAATCTAATTTTACCTGCGTAGAAAATGTACTTTGACACAAATCACATATCTCATGTGCATCTCAAATCAAATACGACAGACTATTTTTAAATATATTCAAAGAGTCTTTTTTTTTTTTTTCAATGATGCAGATTTATGGAGTGACACATCTGGCACATCTTACCCCACTCTCCCAATTTTTTCATGAGATGGTTTATATATGTACAGACAGGCTCTTTTGGGATGTTTGCACATCATCAGCACTCTTTTGCACACAGTACAGCATTGCATTGATGAAAATGGAGGGTTTGTGCGTTTTGATTAAACCTTCCCTATTTACCCCACTTTCAATTAGGAAGGCAGTCTGTGTTAGACGCTGTGCTTTGAAAGTCAAGAAAAACTAGATTATAATATCTCTCTGCAATCATATTGTCTATTCAACAGCAAGCAGAACAATACCACATGCGTGTTTGCATTAATGAAGCACATTTGCTTTCCAGAGGCTCCCCACCAAACATATTTCACACTTTTTGTGGTTCTAATAAGCACTAGGGATGTAATTCAGCTCTTAGGTGTTTTACTTTTTTTCTCTTAGTAGATTTACTTTGGAAAAAAAAAATCAATTTGGTCTTTACAGTAGTTGTGCACATTGGGAATTTTATTCTGTGACCTTGCTGCAGGAGAGCTGATTTACTTGGCATCGATCTGCTCTTTTTGAATGCTTTGTTGAACTCATCTCATACAGGTAATAGGCTATTCTTAACAATATAATATTCAGCACATGTATAGGTATTACACAGAGTGACTTTACAATACGGACATGTGCTTTCATAATTAATGCATTATACACTCCTGCACATAATGGACTCTTAATAGTGGCACTTCATTGAAGCATTTCCTACATGACGTCCCTGTGCTCTGCTGGAAATGAGTTTGCACAGATGTCTGTTTTTATGCCCTGTTTGACCTCAGCGGTCCCATCGGGGTTCGTCATAACCTTGTCAGTTCGACTGCCGAGAGACAAGCGTTCGTAAAATAAAAAAAGCATATAAAACTACAGGAAGGTCAAAAATGCAGTCAAAAGCAGCACAGTCCATCTAAGAAAAGTACTAGGGCTTTATATGTTTAATCTAAATGTAAAAAGTGGGTGTTATAATGGAGCCACATGGTTAGATGAGTTCAAATGTGAGAACTTGGTGACACCATCTGGAATGGAAAGGTGTTTTGCAATACATTTTTTTTTTTTTTTTTTATGTACACTGATTTCAATGTATTCACAGACGTAGTAGGGTATTGTTTTATTTTAGATTTTATTTTATTGAAGGGTGAGTGATTTATTTGAGTTTGAAAACTAGAAATATTTCTGTTTAAAGCTGCAGTCTGTAACTATTTTGGTTATACTATCAAAATAATTTTTTGAGCAACATAACCAGCCAGTGTTCAAACATATCTGCTTGCCTTAGGCAAGGCAAGTTTATTTATATAGCACATTTTATAAACAATAGTAATTCAAAGTGATTTATTTTACACTGAAGAAATTAAAATAATCAAAAGATAGTTACAACAATAGCTAAAAGCGGACTCGCCATGTTTAGAGTGAACCCTTGGTATTTCTAGCTGATGTGATCCTAATGATCTGATCTTTATATTCAGTAAGCATATGTGCAATATATGGAGGTCCTAGCCCATTGAATGATTTATATACCAGGAATAATACTTTAATATCAAACCTAAATGTAACTGGGAGCCAGTGTAAAGACCTGAGAACTGGTGTGACATGTTCATATTTTCTGGTCCTGCTCAGTGTTCTGGATGAGTTGCAACTGTCTTATGGTCTTTTTGGGAAGGCCAGTGAGGAGTCCATTACAATAATCCACCCTGTTGGTGATGAAAGAATGCACAAGTTTCTCTAAAGGCGGGCGTACACGGTACGAATTCTGACGGTCGGAAGATCGTATGCCCAGGCACACTTTACGAGTGCGTTTATACAAAAATCGTATGGAGGCAGTGATATACGACACGATTTTACGACCTGCTGAATTCCGAAGAAATCGCACAAAGTTCCGCACTAAAAACTCTCATAACTGCATATAAAACATTGATACAAGCCGTGGTTATTTTGCTATAGGCTCGTTTTCAGCACCGCGAAACGGACGTCCGGACGGACATAGTTACGGTAGGCTACACATTCAAAAATAAATTTCAAGCTCTCTGAATGATTAATTAGCCGTTTAAACCACCTCATGTGAGCGTTTGCAATTCATTTTGCTCCGAGAAGCTATCGCCGTGAACGGGGCTTGAGTGAGCTTGAGCGCGTTGTGAGAGTGAGGGCGCGGGTGCCAGATCCCGTGTTGCAAGATCCACATAATGGAAAGGTGCCAGTATCTGGACTTGTTTTTTGGATTAATGTCACGCTTTAGGAAGTTATTAAAGTGGTTCGTAATATATTTATCTTATTTTCAAAACACAAGCTTTGAACTTATTTTGGATTTTTATATAATTTCTTTGTTTTTGTTAGTTTTTGCTTGTTTTTCGTAGAAATATCTGGCAACATTGTTCTGTCGGCATTAATAAAAAAAAGCTTAGGCTGTAGACAAACTGTTATTGCTTTTAGGAGGATACAAACATAGCCTATAATGATCATCGTGATGTGTAAGAATCTGTAAGAAATGTATAACACTATCAAAAACAATAGCATAGCCTACAGTTGTTTCAGAATGAAATATGCCAAATACTGGCCAGTAGGAACACGGCAGATGCTGTTTAGTTAACCTTTCACAAAGTCATCATAAAAACATTAATTGAAGCAGTGTTTCTAGTAGTCCACACCATTTTCGTATTTCATCTGTGGATTTCCTCAGCTCCCGATTGGTCAAATTCAGATAGATCGACAAATCGGCTCATTCAACCGCATACACCTCGCGAATGCAAGCCGACAGCTCCCGAACTTTTTCGACATGCTTAAAAATTATCGGGAGGTCGAGAGGTGCTCGGCTCGGCTCGTATCTTCCTCGCACACGATACGAGCCGCGACATGCGAGCATAACCGATTTACACGCAATTTCCCCCGAGTGAAAAAAAATCATCTGCGAGCTCGTAAAACAGCAAAAAATCGCACCGTGTACGCCCGCCTTAAGTCTTGATTGGAAACAAAGCATCTAACTATTGCAATATTTTTCAGATGATAATATGCTGATTTAGTTATTGCATTGACATGACTACTGAAACTAAGGTCTGACTCTACACTCTAAAAAATGCTGGGTTGTTTTAACCCAACTTTGGGTCAAATATGGACTAACCCAGCCATTGGGTTAAATTTTTACATTACATTTTTAACCCAACATTTCGGGTTTGTCCATATTTGACCCAAAATTGGGTTAAAACAACCCAGCATTTTTTAGAGTGTAGAGATACACCTAGATTCCTGACTTGATTTTTAGTTGTTCGACCCCTAGCGGTTTGGCTCATTGGGAGCATATACAGGTTGAACAGGAGTGCCGCAAGAATTGAGCCTTGAGGGACACCGCATGTCATGGATGTCCATTCAGACGTATTTTCTACAGTTTCCAATCCAAAAAGAATAATATGTGATTCTGAATGCCAGTAGCCACACCGGCGCGTTGACTGACCGCCTCACAGTCTCCTCAAACAATGTGTTCATCCGCGCTGTGCCGTGCCGAAGCACAACCCACGTAAAGTTGATAATTCCGCGAATAACTGCAATTGCAGATTTCGAACAGAGGAAAAACTACGGACTGCAGCTTTAAATTTGAGTTACTGCAAATGTGTAGTCAAATGAAGCTCAAACAAAAACATGTTTTCAATCATTCTGACTTATTTTAAAAAGGCAATTTACAGGCATTTGAGATATTTAACATTCATTTGAACCCCTTTGTCTTTGGTTTCAGACCAGTGCATGCGATATGTTTTTGTGGAACGAAATCGCCTTATTCTCCCTCATTTGCAAAAAAATTAGTCTTATTGTCTCCTGAGAATTTTGTGTCAGTCTGGTTTTCAGGTGATCTCTCTCAGCGTAATTACATGAAAAATGCTTACACCTCAGCCTCGAGATGCAATTAGTTCCCATTTGCATTTTGATTTAATGCATCTAAATGGGGTTATTTACAGGAGTTTTCATGCTATACTGTTTTTAATATATCATGCAAATGAGCAACTCGAAAAGAAAAAGGCAAATTTCGAATTCTACATGCCCATCTCAGAGATGAATTCATTAGAGAAAAATATGGCTGCCTGTTCACATTTTTTATTTGTGCCTATCCTGAGGCAACTAACTTAAATAAGCATCTCATTAAAAGTGCCCTCAAATGCTGTATCGTTGGTGGCAGAATTCCTAGACAATTATTGTGTCTGTCGGAAAAAGTTTTTATTTAAGAGGTATAATTACCATTCAGTTCAGACAATCACGAGTTTCACTGGAAAAATCAAGTGCTTTACAAAGTGATATAGTCAATCCATGTGCAAGAGAGGTGGAAATCTTTCAGTGAGAGTCATGTGACATGTTTAAATTGTTTAACATGCCAAAAAAGAAAGAAAAATTATAGTGAATGAAAATAAATAAATAAATAAATAAGTGTCCACAATAAAGGAAAAATGTAGTGCACGAATATGTTCTTAAAAATATATTATTTATATTTATGTTATCTATATTTTATATAATTTTATTTCCACGAAAACGTTTAGTTCAATGACTCAAATTGCCCGTTTGATGCACTTAACAGAGCCTGCGGTGAATTCCCGAAGGACTTGCCGAGATGAAGCTGTTCTCTGAAAACGTCTAAACAAATTTTAAAATATAGGCATGATGTTTATATATAAATCGCACATTTGAGGTCTAAATATATATTCTCGCCTAAAAAAATACATTCTGTGACACAATAACAGTAGTATTTGCTATAATGGTTTTGCTTCTCCGCCATTGACGCTTGCATAGATCTGGCAGAAACTAGCGGAATGATACAAACTGTAAAACATTTTTCGCGTGAATTTAGAAGAATATCGCATTTCAAGGCTCTCAGCCAATCAGATCTGAGAACTAGAACTAACTGTTGTATGACATAAATTATTAATTAATAATAATATATATATATATATATATATATATTTATTTATTTTTTCAAATTGTGGAGTATAAAACATTATAAAAGCCAAACTACATTATAAGGTTCTCTTTTCAAAAATTGTATTTTGTTTTTCACCACAAAAATATCAAAATTCATTTTAATAAAAAAAAAATACATTAAAATAAAATAATCACAGAATGTATTCAAGTCATTGCATTTACATTTACATTTATTCATTTAGCTGACACTTTTATCCAAAGCAACTTACAATTGCTATATATGTCAGAGGTCGCACGATTCTGGAGCAACTAGGTCTCTCACACCCAAGGCATGTGTCTTATCCACTGTGCCATCACCACCCCGAGAGATGATTAAGAGGAGTTAAGGTTATAAAGTACATTAACATTATACTTTATAACTTTATAGTTTTAAACAAATTCATAGATGACCCAAATACTGGTGATCGGCATTTAATGAATTGAAATCGGCTTACAACCAGAAAACTATTCCATCATCATCTCCAGAAACACATCTTCTCTCCTCTTAACCATCTCTATATCCACAAGGAGAGTCCATCCACACGGACACTAAAGCTGACACACATTTCCATATTGTTTGTATTAGCAGGATGATGCAAAATTAAATACCCGGAATCAGCACTTGACTGCAACCAGTGCGTGGCTATTATGGTCCTCTCATGCAAAGCATAATCTTTGAAATTGATTTAATAGTTGTTTAGTGAGACGCCTACAAATAATGAATGATCCGTCCAGACCGAGAGAGCTTCTCTGAAATTAATTTACTTTGTGCAGAACATGAAGTCCCTGTGCAAATAACACCTTTTTTTAAACACTTTCCTGATATTCTCAAAAATCATTAAATGAAAACTTTTTTAAAAGTGCTACAAGGACAAATGCGGTGTTCAGCCAAACGGTTCATATGGAGTGGGAATTTCATCTACGCCCAACATTTTTTATTCATTGGTAATTGAAATTAATCGTATCATTTACATACAGAATCATGTTATTAATTGCTTGTTTATTAGCACTCTTGCTACTCTATTTTCTGTTCTTACGCAATGAATGATAAATTGGGCTTATTTTTGCTCCAAATTACTGTCCAAAACAATTAGATATGAAGTATGGGTTTTTGATTGTGTATTTCTCCATGAATGTTTATACCTTTATACCTCATCTGTAACTTTTCCAGTCTGCACAAAAGAAAAAAATATATATTTATAAAAAATGTTGCAGCAGATGGTTTCATTTGCATGTGTGTGTGTAATCACAGAGCAATTGCGTATTTATAATAGTATTCAAATGCATCTGACCTTGAGTGTCTGCTCAAACGAACTCCTCTATGTGGCTTCACACCTTTAATTAGCGAATTATTTCAGACGTACTTCTCTGCCTGCACTAGACTTCTGTCTGCGTCAGTGTCCTGTTCTCCTACCTGTTTGGCCAAAGGTCATTATGCTCTATATTTGTAAAAGTCTCACTTTCTCCATTATTGTTCCCTGAGTTGCAACAAAGGCTATGATCACAATAGCATGCTAGCATACCACACTTAGTAGAAACACTGCGCAATTACTATGCAAATTTTTGGAATGTAATACCTGGATGTTTTAACTGCATTTGCCAAAATGAGTGCAGGGAATATTGTATCCCACAATGCTGTGTTCAACTTATTGTTACTGCAGGTTTGACATAAATTAAGTTCAGCGTTTGTGGCATAACAGTAACTGTCACAAGAAATATGTCAGCCAAATGGAAGTAAGTGACCAGTTTTTAGAGGATTTAAAAGCATAAATGTGAAACTTTTCTGTTAAAACTTTTTTATTATTTGAGCTGTAAAGTTGTTATCATAATTTTTACAGTAATTTTATGGATTGTGGCATTATGCTCCCTTTGAAAAAAAGAAGTATATTTTAAGTTTAAATTGATCACTTTAAAGGCACACTATGCACTCTCTGTTTTTTTTGTAAAACAGTGACCTCTAGAGCCGCTGTGGTGTACTTGCACTGTTGTAAATAACCGTTATTCCCCTGTTACTGCATATCTACTGAACTACTGTCAAGTGCTAGACTGCTTTTTAATAATAAAGTTGCCTATCACGTTTGCTGGCTTATAGCGTTTTTACATGATTTCTGCAAAATCAGAAGTAAATAGCCTATAGTGTATAGGCTACTGTATAATTTCATTCATGTTTTTTGATTGTAATGTCATCTGACATTTTGTAATGTTTACATCAATCAAGTTAAATGTACGTCGCATTATTTCATAACATTGGACGTTATGATTTAGACATGATTACAATTTATCATAATAGCAAATTGTGTTCAATTATTTACAACCTCTAGGCTTATATATGTCCTAATAATTATGTGAGATATTGACTATGTCCTCATGGTAATCGCAAGAATCAACATCAACAGCGTCAAGATTTGATTGATTCATAATCAACACAATTTGAAGTTACAGTCGGGAAGTGTACTGTTAGTCAGATAAACTTGATATAACAGTAACTTACACACGTCATAAGAAATCCGAACCAGACACAGGACTAAAGATACGTGATAAATACACATCACAACACCTGAGTTCAGCTGGCAAACTAGCTCTTGTGGCAAGCTCGGCAATAAAACATAACGAAAAAAACAACAAGACTAAGAGAAACGACTGTTTTTAGGAAGTCTGCTTAAAGCTCTGGTAATCGAAAGCTATAGACATGTGAGAATTATTGAACTGGTCTTATTATCAACAACGGATGAATGAACAGCACCGTAAAAAATTACATACCACAAGCCAGTGCAGCAACATACAATATAGAAACAAGTATACAAATACAAACAAGTTTATAAATAAGAGATTTACTTACAAGTCCATCAACAAGATCGCCAGGTCAGCATCGCAGTTACAATCCAGTGCAGCTTTTAAGCTCGCGCCAACGAGTGAAAGCCCGACCGAGTGGACTCTTGTCCGGTTTCTAGCACGGTCCGATTCTCTTTCCCTTTTTCGAAAGTAGCTTCATACAGTATGATGTTGTTGATGCGTGTGACGTCGTTGCCGTAAACCATTTCGTGATTATCACGCGGTGTGTCAGGGGCGCCACTCTCAAACTTGCATGGCTGGTTTTTCCGGCGGCGTCCCCCCCAAGCTTTCCTACCAGGATGATTCGCCCTACTATGACTTTGTTAACCACCAAAACGACTTTGAAGCTGTTATATTAAGGTACAGATCTTGCATAGAGTGCCTTTAAGTAAGCTCAAGTAAACTTCAGATACATTTTCAAGTATGCTCTATGTAGTAAATATACTAAATGTGTATTTAAATTGGTCTCATCATTTATACTGTCATTTTAGGGATAATGGGAAAAATTATACTTTCATTTTATGACTTTAAGTTAAAAAAAAAGTCAAATCAAAGTATATTTTCCAAGTATACTTTATCTTCCTTCCACAAAGGATTACAATCTCAAGTTTAACAGATGAGCCCAAGCCTCAGTTAAAAATCCCAAAATCTCAATAGATTAATGAGACCAAAGATTGCCCGTTTGATATACCTAAAATGAATTATATCTCATGCCTAACCACTATCTACAGAGCCAGTTGCAAATTCCCAAAGGACTGGCAGAGATAAAGCTGTTCTCCTCTGAAAACACACCTTAGAAAATATCTAAACATATTTTCAATATAGGCATAATGATCGCATATTTGAGGTCTAAACATCACAAACTAATCTATAACTAAAACTATATCATTAGGGGTGTAACGGTACACAAAAATCACGGTTCGGTACGTACCTCGGTTTTAAAGTCACGGTTCGGTACGTTTTCGATACAGCAAAAAGAAAGAAATGCCAGAGAAATTTCCTATTTGTTTAAAGAAAAAAATATTTTTAAATAAGTGCGAGTTTTCCTAGATCTTGAAACTTTCAGGTTTATCATCTTTGAAGGATGAACAAATAATGTTTTGGTCATCACATTAAAAATAACTTTTAAATATATATTTATTTATATAATATTTGAATTTTGAAGTGCTGGAAAAAGATGTGTGAAGTACTTGAAAGCATTTCACCATTCCAGCCAAACTGGTTTCAGTTAGTGTTTCTATATTAAATCCATGGTGAATGTTGCTGGTCTGTGGACGTAAAGTATTACACTAGTTCATTCACGGCACAATGTTTTTCCTGGTTTCCATGACAGCGCTGTTTGATCTAATAGAGATCTAAGGTTTATAAAGGAGAAATGTGAATGCATCTCACTAGATCTCGCAGCGATGTTATTACCTCAGTGGCGAATTCAAATGTTTTCTTTACCGGATCTCTTAGCGCTGTGTAACAGTGTTGCTTGATCGAGATCAGCTCGCGCTGCACAGATGTTGCTGGTCCGAACTGATAAAAGATCCGTGAAGCACATAACGAGGAGCGCAGTTTCGTTCTGCTTTCATTACGCTTGCCATTTGATGTTGCGCAATGTTGTGTTGGCCGCGTCAGCACGAATTTTGCCGGCAGGAAAAATGGTCCAAGCAATCGTTCGGTTTGTATGCGTACCGAACCGGAAGCCTCGAACCGAAACGGTTCAATACGAATACATGTACCGTTACACCCCTATATATCATAAATAATAAATTAAAACATTTCTCCATATTTCTGGGAGGGTTGGACCACACCCAATTTTACAACCTTAACTAACTTGCCATGTCATAAAAGAGAACCCAGGCTCAGTCCCAGCGAGCGAACAGTGTATGATTATGATTCAGGCAGAATTACAGGTCAGAAGTCAGATTGGACTGGAACACTCAGAATATTATCCAGTTCCATCTGGTTGAAGATCAGTATCACTAAAGTATACTTGGAAAATATAAAAATTATTTGATTTTTTATGACATGGCAGGTTGTAAAATTGGATGTTGTCCAACCCTCCAAAAATATGGAGAAATGTATTAATTTATAATTTATGATATAGTTTAAGTTATAGATTAGTTTCTGATGTTTAGACCTCAAATCTTGTCTATGTCTTGTCCCAGCACTTTTGAAAATGCCCTTCCGAATGCGACAATGTCCCCAGCACATTTCAAACCAAACTGACGCCCATGTATTTAAGTATACTTCTTTATACTTCAAATGCTTTTGAATTGTAAAATTGGATATAACTTTACACAGAAAATATTAATAGAGATTCCCTCCCCCCACTAAAATCCTGTTAAGACTCGTATACACTTGGATTGACATTAAGCTCAACATGTAGGGAGCCCTAAATATTCATTTAACCTTTCATTTTAAATCTATAGTGATGTCAAGACTGTAACCTTTTAATTCTGTTTTGTTCTCTCTGTCTCTTTCATCTGCTTTCTCATCGAATAAACTGCACGCCCATCATGTTGTTCTGTGATAATGAGCTCAACTGTTAAAATGTGCTAATTTAGAAAAATATACACAAGTAAATGCTCTTCAAACTATTTTCACACATATTTGCCATGTTCTTCTAGCAGTCTGTAGTGTCAGAAACTCTTGCTTGAACACATTAGTTCACGTCTGAAACTGTGCCTGTGAGGAAGACTAAGGCAGTTTGCTTCCTTGTCTACATTCTGAGATAGGATGCATCCTCAAATCACAAACCCACATTATATTTAAGGGTGTAATATGATAGAACTTCATAAATGGAGCCTCTAAGGGGCCGAAAGTGAAATATGCATAAGAAGGGTTGGTTTTAAGTCAGAAGAAGAACGCAATGATGAAAGAGGATGAAACTGAGAACTAACTCGGCGTGTGGTTGCACTAGTGTTTGTGAAGTATAGACTCCACCTGGGAAATGCACTGCAAAACCATTTTTAATCACTATTTCTGTCCTGTTTTTTTTTTCCCCCTGTAAAAGTATCAAAGCATTCTTGAAACAAGATATATTTACTTTGGAGGCTGCAAAATATATTAAGACTTGTCTTAAGCATGAACCTCCCTACATTTTTGTAAGATTTGTTTTTAAAACAATAAAATAAAAAACATGGGACTGAACAAAAACATGGGCCAATGGGACTTAATTCAGGTAATATTCTCTCTATATATCTTGCAGTAGCTTCTCGAGAAAATCTCAATGTGCACTTCATATCCGCCCAATTGCATACACTAAAAAAAACTGTTTTGTTTTTTCAACTTTAAAAATGTGATGTTTCATTCAATGTGTTACTTGCTGCTTCTTTATAATCGTTTATGAAAATTTCTGAGTCAAAATTGTTTCTTCAATATTTTTTTTTCAGTGTTGGTCATTGAAAGCTTTCAAATGTCCTTGCATTGCAACTAGGTTTCTGAAGAAGTCTAGGTTGAAAATAGTAAATTCCAACTGGTCACGACTTTAACCAAGCCTGGCATATGAAATCATTATTTTGTTTCCTAAAACGAAGCAGTTTCTTATGGAATCTTGTTTCCGCCACAGAATAAAAAACGTAAAAAGATAATTCTGAATTTTTTTCTCAGAACTGTAAGATATAAACTCGCAATTGCGAGATATGAATCCAGAATTGCAGGATATAAACTTGCTATGCGAAAAATAATAATAATAATGTGATAATGTGTAATCCCACAATTTTTACTTTTCTCCTTGCAATTGCGAGTTATAAAGTCCAATTCTGAGGAAAAAAAACTGACTTCATTTCTGAGAATTGAAAATCTGTCTTTATAACTTCCAATTGCGAGTTTATATAACGCAAGTCTGAAAAAAAAAGTCAGAATTAAAAATCGGAGAAAAAAAATCTGAATTGTGAGACAAAAGGTCGCAATTACCCGTTTTCTTTTTTATTAAGTGGTGGAAACAAGCTTTCATAGTTTCTGAAATGTTTAGACAAAAAAAGTGTGCATGTGTGTGTGTTTTTTTTGAGTATCATATTTGATAAATAAGGCTGTTATGGCTCTTATAGAATGATTTAGTGAGAAAATGGAGCTCATACTCAAGGTTAAGGAGGAAAAAGCCTCAGATTTATTCAGAGACCCAAACTGAGCAATTTGCAGTTGCTGATATTGATATGGCCAGTAAACCATGATGAAATTCTAAAAGCATGTAATGTAAACCAATGAGATCTTTATAAAATGCGTTATATTTCAGCAATGCATTTTATTATCTTTCCACCTTATTTTTAATGTATGACCAGGGGCGGCCATTTTAAATGATATAACCATTCCTCAAAAGCCTGAGTAAGTATGTAAGTTATTCTTAAGTTTACTTTATAAAAATCAGTAAAGATTTCGCAGCACAAAGACATGTAAACCAAGACCTGAAAGGGGACGTTTTTACAATTATACTGAAAGGCCTTTTACTTGCTAAAAAATTATAAATAATCAATCAGACAGAAGGCATAGTAGATTACCATGTTGATAATTTAGAAGACTTAGAAATGTGCTTATCAAATATGATACAGTATAGGCCTTATTGTAAGATGCAGTTTAGAGCCACAATAATTATAAAGATATTAAATGAGATTTTAAATCTTTAGTTTTGCATACTTGACTTTGTCTCTTGGACCGAAAGTGTTTTAGAGGCTGTAAATGCCTGTACTGTTGTTTCAAAAGCAGACCAGTGGCAAGTCTGACAAGTGCCATCCATCACTGCAGTGATTTACTGTGTGTTCGTATACAGCGGTGGGATCATAATTTCACTCGATGGGAAGTGAAATGACGTTTGAAGTTAGTCACAGCTGAACGCCTCTCTTTGGCCTTGTGCTAATATTAATAATTACTTCCACACTTCTATGTCCTAAGGATATCGCATTTCATTACATCACTGATAGCATGCTGCCAAAAATGTGCTTAACCGCCAGTTCCAAACAGAAGCCGTCTACCGACAGAGATAATGGAGACATTTTCTCAATAGACTGAGCAAGAAAGCTATGTATGATCCGAAAGTCCATCTCCCTCACGTTATCAGTTGCATGCGTAGGCTGCCTACTATCCTATTACTTTTAAGGTGCAGTCGCATTGAAAAAGCTTTTAGAACCACGAATGGCTTTTTGGTGTCTGACTAGGTAAGAGGTTTATACAGAATGACAAGGATATTATAGCTAATGCTTGTAAGCCAAGCGAGAAATTACCCCACACTGAAGGTAATGTAACATACAGGAAGCATAGCTGAACCGTGACTATTAGCAAGTCCGTTGCTATTTATGTAGGTTTGTCGTTGCCCTGCGAGATTCACCCCTGTTAAAATGCACCGTTTGTGCTTTTGAAGGGTTTCGCTCCCTTCTGGTCAATTGCGGGCACAGTGAATAGCGCTAATGGAGCGGTAATTCACCTGCTGGAAAAGTATAGAGGTAAAGAAAAGCTCAACGTAGAAATGTTGTTGCTAACAAACTGAAAAAAAAAAATACTTTATAGAGGCTATGTATAGAATTCAGAAACACTTTATTAGTGACACCGGTGGCCGTTAAGTGAACTGCAGCCAGCAACTTATTACTCATGCACATGAGACTGAACGTGATTCAAGGCCACAATATACTCACGGCGAAGTTCTTTTTCATTATTCGCTTAGGCCGTGTGTCCACCAAAGCATTTTTCCACTCACCTGGGGCCTCATGCATAAAACTTTGCGTAGATTTCATCCTTAAAGTGTGCGTACGCACATAAGGCAGAATTTGCGTACGCACAAAAGTTTTCAGATTTATAAAACCGTTCGTACGCCAGAACCTGCGCAGAATTCACTTTATAAATCCCAGTCAGCGGGAGATTATGCGCATGTGCGTCTCCTCCCCGAAATAACCATATATGGAGATTACAACGCCTAGTTTAAATATGCATATCCTCATCTGCATATCATTTGCATATGATTATTCATCCACGTGATACCAAGTTTAACGGTACAAGACGTTAGGAAAATATGAAATGCGGATGTGCCGTCACATTATTACAAACATTTTTTTTAGTAGCCTATATCCTTGCCTTGTTTTTGAATGAATAAATCAAATAGTGTTAAATACATTTCAGAGAAAGTTTTTCTCAATCTTTTCCACTGGCCAAATAGTATTTTTAATTGATTTATATTTTAATGGATAATGGAAGAGATTTTAAGGGAAGAGATAGACATGGTTGTGCATTATTTGCACGAAACAGTTTTCTCAGACAATCTCTAGTTAAAACATTAAAACACAGCATGCCAGAAGAAAAGTGTTCAAAAGCAATGCATCCACAACAAATAGGTCTATTTCTATTTATTGAATATATATATATATATATATATATATATATATATAGTAACTTCTCAGTAATGATTTCATGTAGTTTAAGAGTTTAACTCCATTAATGAGAATGGCATATTTAATCTAAATGTTTATATCAAAAGTAAAACATAGTTTAAACCATTTTCTTATTTATTTAAACTGTTATTGTGAATATGGACTGTATTTATGATTTGGACTCATAATGAAGATTTACGGTTTTACTCCATCTGCCATTAGATTATAGGCTATATGCGTCAGTTTCACCAAACGCCCCAACGCGCGTGCAGGCGCGGTCATTTAAGAAGGGATGGATGTTTGCTTCAAGTGATGATAGGTTTGTGAAATTATATTTGTATTATCTTTCTGTAGATGTATAATTTTCTTTAGACTCTCTGTCTAATAGTAAGCAAAAAGACATTTGACTCCAGCTCACCATCGGTGTCGCCAAAACCCATACTCTTCTAAAAGAGTGCGTACGCACGGTCAAGAGCATCCTTACGGTGCGCACTTATTTACGCCAAGTTTATTTTTTATAAATCCCGATGTGCGCGTGGAAAAATGCGTACGCATATTTCTATGCCCATTTTGTGCGTACGCAACGTTTATACATGAGGCCCCTGGCGTATGTTTTCAATGGGAGCGCCGCGTTTTTTAAACGCCATGAGCGTAACGAGGTGCTGAGCGGTTTTTTTTTCACGCTGAAGCGCCGAGCGCCCAGCATTTTTTACTGGTCGCCGAGAGTTGAAAAATGTTCAACTTTGGATAAAACTCAGCATTCATCACGGTCACTTTTTACCCACCCGTCCAATCACAGTGAAGGAGGGGCGGGACTAAACAACACTGACCAACTGTCACAACATTCTTTCTGTACAACGACATCAACCAACAGCGCTAACCCAACAAAATGGATGAAAAATACATTTTTAGTATGAAACGAATTATCTGCAAAATCAATTACTAGTAAACTGTGCTGCGGATATTCTGTATCATAGTAACAAAACGTCTCAACGGAAAAAATGCTCTCAAGCACCCAAAGCACAGCGTCTTAAGCAGAGTATCTAGCGTTTTCAACTGGCTAAAACCGCTTTGATGGACACACAGCCTTAGGGTTAAAAAGAATCTGGAAATACCTTTACAGTAATATACTGTTAATGAAGATCCAGACTGCATCCACGCTGCTGCGAGCGACTTTTAGATTTATGTTTAAATATGTGCTGCGCACTTTTCTCTCAGTGACGAGATAAACACACAACACAAATGACAGCGGTGAGGAAGCAAGCAGCAGCAAAGAAAACATCTGATCATAGCGATATGGATATTTTTGAAGCTCTGCAATTCACCGGCATCATGTCGACTCTGTTATGATAGTTTGATTATAAGATCTGGCTATGTGTGAGTATATTTTGAATCAATCCCCTTTCTTTACGTGACACATTGACATTACAGTACAGAAGAGCTCTTTCGGCATTAACCTGAACATTGTATTAGCATTCATGAGTCTCTTGGGAGAGGCTTTTGGTAGTGTGCGTTAACGTCAGATCCTTTTGAATATTCCCTGAAAAAGCGTACGAAGTCCTTGACATAAAAATTAGTCTAGGCATTAATAGACAACCTTGTAAAGGCAACATAAAATTAAATTTCACTAGTTTCTAAAGTGCATTTTATTGATCTTATTGTAAATGATTCATCCATGCATATGTGTAATTTTTAAAAATCACATAATTTTTAAGCAAAATATAATCTTATGACAGATTTCTCTCTGGAGTTCTCAAATAATTTAGCGTTTATATGAGTGTGGAACAGAAAATAATGAAAAACCAGAGGTGGAGATGGAGCAGAGCAATTATATAACATTTTAAATAACGAGGGGAAATTGCAGAATATATATATATATATATATATATATATATATATAGATATATATACCCATGTTTTTCTAGCTAACTAAAACATGAAGAAGAAGAAGGGCTGTGTCCGATATGGCCCCCCTTTAAATAGGGCACAATTTGAGGGGACATCCATTTGTAGTGGTGTCCGAAACCATAGTGGATGTTATTGAGCGCACTCATTTAATCCCACAATGCACCGCAATAACGAGTGTACAACCGATGCACACTCAACGGCTAGAAAATATCTCGTCAGAAATATGTCTCGCCAGAAGATGGCGCCGCAGCTGAATCACCCATCCATCCGTTTTCCAAACCGCTGGTCCAATGTGGCTACAGTGTAAAATCATACAGGTATAAATTCCCTTTCAATTGATTATTAAATTGTTTAATAAGGGTTCATACATACTAGTTTTTCCATGACAGAGTTCAAGATAAATCTTTTCATTACTACTGGAGCTGCCAGTTTCAGTTTGTTGAATTCTCATTTCCATTCACTCCTTCAAGTGGACTTTATTAGTGGAGTAATGTAGAATGAATTAGAGTATAGGGGGTGATTTTGAACAACATTTTCGGCACCTACTGCTTTTACCATTTTTTTACTTAATTTGACTGTATTTTATTGTTAGAAAATCCTTGCAATATGCAGAGGAAAAAGTGGCAGCACTGTTTTTTCATTGTTATTTTGGCACGTCAACAAAACAAAAGACTCATATCATGGTAAGCTCATGCTTACTCCCTTAGGGGAATTCAGTCTGGAGGCCAGAATCTTCTGCCAGAGGGCCAACACTTCACATTCATGGGCGGCTGTCTCACCACAGGGCAAAAACCTTCTTCTTCAATTTTATTTTGCCAGCTCAAGGCCTAACACAGATTCAAAACAACAGTGCTCGGCTTGACCTGTCACAGCAGGTAGTACTTTATTTCTAAATTGAGGAGGTAGTCGGGCTACACTACTAGTAATTACAAAGATCCAATATCCACTGTGTTGGGAAATGAACAGTTTGGCTTTTAAATGGACCTGTTAAGTCAAATTAAACTTCTCCATTCAGCAGCATCAGCTTGGGATGGTGCACTCCGCATGGCTCAAATACGTGCCGACACATTAGAAGTTCCCCTTTGTCCACCTCGCCTTGTTCTGGAGCCTGCCGATGTGGAAAGGCAGGGTACGGGGGGGAGGACAGTGGAGTGTGGCTGCCCTGAACCCTGTCACTTTGATAGAGTGAATACATTGTGAGAGATAATGGAAACTTTCTATTCAGTGAGGAGCAGAATAAAGAAAGCCTTCCCTCTCATTCATCACCATTGATTACCGTAGGCACCATGTCCCGCAATTGGAGAGGGAGAGATGGGCGGCACAACGCACATCATCCTGAGACCAATGCTGTCCCATCACAACCCACACAGCAGATCCCTGACTTACATGCATTACATATGCATATGTAGCCAGAGAGATAGATGCATTAACTGCATATTTTATCATTAGTACTGGCATTGAGGATGAGGGGAAAGGAGGTTTGGCTGCACAAACTAGCGGAGTAATATTTTCTAATTTTTGATTTTGACAGCCGGTTCACAATTCTGAGTTATCCACTGGAAAAGTGCTCCCTATGGTCAGTCTAGATTGAATTAGGGAGACACAGGTGCAAAAGACTCGAGCATAACACACCAACCCATGAGGGGCCACTTCAGACCTTGCTCTTCATGGGCCTTTGTCAGCGGGGGAACTGGTGTCTTTATGGGTTGTTTTTATGGAGGATGTGAATATGATGTGAAGGTCACAGGGTTTTAATAAAGCACTCGGGGCTCTGTAACACGTCCTGTCTCTTAGAGGGGACGTAATGAAATCCAGCGTGTGGCTGTGGTCTCTGGACTATTAATGATGTCACTCAGGGACACGCAGACGGTTATGAACCTTGTGAAGGTGGTGCTGGTTTCAATGCTCTATCTACCCATCCATCCATCTGTCTGTCTGTCTATTCAGTATTCGCACACAACATGAAGTGTTTTGTATATATATTGATAGAATTAGTATATATAAGTATTAAAGTATATATTTTTAGAATTATGAATATCATTTTGTCAGCATGCAGTTAGTTTTTGTCCCCACAATGTTGGGGCTAATTTGTGAAGCTAACCAGCAAACCTCGACCCCCTGGTCTCCACAGACCCACCATGAGATGATGAGAGGCCATTCCCTGCTCCTTAATAATGCAGAAGAAATAGGTTTAATTATTACATTGTGTGTATAATTGAGCCCTTTTTGAGTCTTTTTCCTGAAGCCAGCAGGGAATATAATGAGTTATTGCCCCTTATTCCATTTATTGCAACAAATTATTTAATATTCATAGAACTGCATTATATTCTAAAGGCCAAGAAGACCATGAAAAGTGTCTAATATGGCCTGACCAGTTAGTGAAGTTTCCCTTCGTTTCTTCATCTCTTCTTCATACTTTGAAACACTCGGCCAAATTATTGAATAGTTTCTGGGGTGAAGCCACAGTTCACAGTATATTTCAATGAAGGTCGCTGCTGAGAAAAGGAACAAATTGATCTCCATGGAAACCTGTGGTCCAATTAGATCCGTTCTGTGCTAGTGCAGCTTAGCAACTCTAGATAATGTGTAGTCTATATCCTTTCAGCTCCCCACATTAGCTCCAGCAGTCATATTGGGGTTAGAAGACACAAGCACTGGCCTAATGTCAGCAGACTGTTAGCTCACTATTACAGAATACGTGTGTGTGTGTGTGTGTGTGTGTGTGTGTGTGTGTGTACCTCGTATTCATTAGTACAGGATAGTTTAATGATAATTCTAAAATATAGACTTTTTGTTTTGGTCCCCATGAGGAAAACATGAGGAAAACCCATGAGAAAAAAAGTCCTACAAAATGAATTATTTTTAAAATGTTAAAATGCTGAACGTTTCTGTGAGGTTAGTAGGTTTAGGGGTAGGGTTAGTGTAAAGGGGACATGAAAACCCAGCATGTGTGTGTTAAATGTTTAGTCTGAAAGCGCGAAATTCACTGTTAATGTTTAATTTTTTTTTTTTGGCCTGATAATAAAAAATAAATAAATAAAGATCTTCCAGTGAAAATGAGAGACTTCTCTCTTGCTGATGTATGCAGGAGTTCTCCAATCATTTAGTCCACTTAAATCCCACCAATGAGAGTTGTGGAGAATCATGCTGATTTTCAAGATTTTGCATCAGCATTGCATAAGTACCATTCATACCATTCAATGCATTGTGACACACTTGTCGTTGGAGTCGAGGGAAATGTTCATTATAAGATTGTTAAAATAGTTAAATCTTATTAAATGTTGGCAATATTATGGTATAGATAATTTTTGTACTTAAAGAAATAGTTCACCCAAAAATGAAAATTCTGTCATTAATTACTCACCCTCCTGTTGGACCAAACCCGTAAGACTTTCATTTTCATCTGTTTGATGAAATCTGAAAGCTTTCTACCCCTCCACTGTCATTGATTGACCCGATATTATAAAAAAAGAAAAAGTATAATCGACAAACATTGTGTTTTATAGACATACTAATTGGTTTAACCAAAACTTTTTCACATCTACAATGTAGTTTTGTGGTTGAAAGTGGACAAAAGAGACAGATTAAAACAGGGAATATCTACTTGTGATCCAATCGACCAAAATGCATCTTAAAACCAGGTGTAAAGAGGGCATTTAGAGCCTTGCATTATTAGCTTAGCAACAAGTGCTAACGGCAAACTAAAATCAAATTGTGAAGAGTCTCTTGCGGCTGCCTTAAAAGGTAGCTGCCTATTGAAGAACTGCACCTCAAGACAGCTCATTTGGATTGAGAAGAGAGCTAATGACACAGTTAGACTGTGTCTTTCATGTTTGTATCGCCAGCCTTTGGTTGCACAAGTAAACAGGTGTCAGACACAAACTGCTGCACCATCACCACAAGCAGCGCTGCGTATTTGTTTACTGCTGACTTTCAGTTTTCTCTCTTTTGTATTTTCGCCTAGCAAATTATAGCAAATTGCACGCTCAATTTAGGTAGGACTTGTCTAGCCTGCAGTTTCTAACAAGTTCTGCGTTGAGAAATAGTCTCGCTAACGTGCCATGAGAGTCGTTGGCAGACTCGTGCTTTCCACTAGGGGACTTCACCAGCTAAAATCACTACTGAAACATTATAGATTTCTGCCAGATGTTGTCATGACATGAATTGACTGCTGTCAACCTGACATTATGAATATCTTTCAAAGGGATTTTCAATACTGGTCCAGCAAATACAACCTGTCGTTAGTTAGGGGTTGTTAGCCTTCAAAGCATCGTCTCATGCTGTCATCATGTGTTAGTAAGAATCAATATGGGTTAAATAAAGAGGTGATGCTTGATCTTAATCAATAAATTAATAAAAAAAAAGTGAAGAAGAAGGAAAAGAAGAAATTATTTCACAAGTGCTGGAATATATATATATATATATATATATATATATATATATATATACTAGGGCTGTGCAAAAGTTAATTGCGATTAATCGCATCCAAAATAAAAGTCTGTGTTTACATAATATATTTGTGTGTGCTGTATATAATTATTTTGTATATATTTAAGAAAATGTGTTATTCATATATAAAATATTTATATTTATATAATATAGATTATGTATTTATAAATATATACAGAATTTAAGCACAAATAATTCTTAAATATATACATGCATGCATAGGTATTTATATATACAAAATAATTATATACAGCACACACAAATATATTATGTAAACACAGACTTTTATTTTGGATGCGATTAATCACAATTAACTTTTGCACAGCCCTAATATATACTGTAATACTAACATACTAACACAGTACTGTAATAATAACATGGAGTGTATGAATAATAATATTAAGAAGAAAAATAAATTATTTCTAGAGTGCTGAAATTTCATTCATTCATTCATTCATAAAAAAATAAAAAAACATATCCAGCCAGCCAGGAGTACTGGAATAATAACAAGCTTATATAAGTATAAGAAGAAGCAGCAGAAGAAGAAATACTCCTTTTAGGAGTGCTGGAAAAACAATATGTGAATGAATGAATGAGAAAATGGCAAACAAACACAAACATTTAATAATATAATACAATACAATATACACTGTGATTCTGAGCTGTCATCACATGTTAATATGCATCAGTATGTTCATGAATAAAGAGGCGATGCTTGATTTAGATCAATAAAAGCTGCGTTTTGTGAAAAATCATTTCAGGAGTGCTGGAATAATCGTTTTCCATGCTTATCGGCGTCTCCTCTCCACGCCTTCTCTGTAATCTGTTAACAGGTGCCAAAACAAGATACAGTGTATGTAGGTTAAGTCACAGCAAGATACTCAAGATATTCAATAGGAAAAATTGTGAAATATTTTATGCAACAGGAATAGTTGGTGTTTTACCAGAAGGCCATGTGATTGGAGAGGAGGGGTTTATAATGTAATTCATGATGTCAGTATTATGAAAGATTATTCTGCTCAAATTTAAGTAGGGGCACGAAATAATGAAACGTCCCTTGACATGCACTGACGAATTGTGCACAACACCAGGAGCATGTATTAAAATAGTAAATAGAATCAAGTGTCAAATACGTTTTTATTTATTTTGCTGACGCTTTTATCCAAAGCGACTTGCAATTGCTATATATGTCAGAGGTCGCACGACTCTGGAGCAACTAGGGGTTAAGTGTCTTGCTCAGGGACACATTGGTGTCTCTCAGTGGATTCGAACCCAGGTCTCTCACACTAAAGGCATGTGTCTTATCCACTGCACCATCACCACCCCCATCACCATATTAGAGATGGAATTCTGATCTGGAGACATGCCCATGATTTTACAGCAACTGTTTATCCACTTTGACTTGCCAATGGATGTGCTAAAAGTCTCTGTCTGTGATGTTTTCAGATCGAAGCTCTATTAGCAATGCGTTTGATTGGACTGCTTTTTTTTTGTGGTGGTGTTTGACATGGTTGAGTACAACTTGTCTGCACTTCCATCTGTTGTTTTATCACACTGGATTGCTAAACTGCATACTGTATTTCAAGGTGACAAGAGTTTATTTAAAACTGCTGACGGTAGTTGTAAGAAATCTGTAGTAGCCATTGTGATATTAAAAAGAGAGGTTGAGGAGAATGTAAATTGTTCAGCTTATGAGTACATTAGCTGCTCATATCAACAATGCTACTCATTAAATGCAGCTAATTAGGTTTTATGTTCTTAATGTTAGACTCTTTAGTCTGTGATGGAAAAAACAGGCCTCCTTAAATGACAATGTTATAAAGAAGGAAGGCAAACAAATGTATCTAAAGTATAATATTAGAAACACAAATTTGAATGATCAACATCATCAAAACTTTGCTAAAAAACCTGTTGTACACAATCTTTTTTTTAATTTATTAAACAGTCAAACATACAAACCAACATAGTGCAGTAGTGAGCAATCTTGTAATTCCAGAAGTGACATAGAGTGATTTAAGTGTTTGATCTAAGTGTGTATGTGAGTGGGTGTGAGTGTCGGTATGTGTGTGTATGCGTAAACAAAGTAACCATTTATTATTTATTGCCATTGTCATTACCATCACCACCCCCACTCCCCACTACCACCATATTGCCAATATTGTATTTGTTGATTTTTATCCTTTCTCCTATGTACCAATTGCCATTGTAAACCCTGTATAAAATAAAAGATGATATAATAAGATAATATATGATAACATATGATAACCTTCCCCCACATCTCTTCAGTCCCTATCTCCTATTTTTTTTTTTTGTGTGTGTGTGTGTGCAATGTCTAAAGTGCATTAAAAGAGGGAGTACAGTGCGAGAGTGTCTCAACTTGGGACAACTGTTGTCCCAACTCTCAACTGTTGTACACAATGTATACATTGTCTTCTGAGTGATAGTTTATACTTTTTAGCAAGTAACTGCACCAAATAGCTAGCCTGACGTCGTCATACTCAGACTCTAGTCAGAATGTGAGTCTGATACTGCTCCATTAGGATGTGATTATGGGACATTTCAACTGAACAAGGCAAGAAAATGGATAGACCTACTAATCAGGGGCTGTATATATTCACAAAGAATTTTATCTTACCGCTAGGAGTACTCCTAAATCACACTAAAATATTTTAGATAGGACTTTTCTCTTAAAAGTTATTCAGAACGCCTTTCAGACGTAGTAAGGAAAATGACAACTCCTAAACTAAGAGTGAGTCTTCGTTGCTATGGATGACGTCAATTCTCATGCACGAGCTTCCTCGCAATGATCACGGTGATTGATTGTTACATGACAGGGCCATCATGCGGAACATAACACAGCAACAAATCATGGAATTACGACATCTAATATGTCTGTGTCCTACACAAAATAATAATAGTAATGTCATCGAAATGCATATGTAATGACATGTTTGTGCAACCCGGTCTCATCCCAAGACATCATATAACTGACGTTTTGGGACGTCTTTTGACCATACGTCAATATTCGCCTTTTTAGGGCCCCCTTAAACGTCGGTAGATGAGGTTATGGGATCCTAACTCTACCCCAGACCTAAACCTAACCCTAAACCTAACCTGTCACCTAACTGACGTTAAAGGTAAAGCGTCAGTTGTATGACGGCCCGGGATCGCCATCTACCGACGTTTAAGGTGGCCCTAAAAAGGCAGATATTGACGTACGGTCGAAAAACGTCCCAAGACGTCAGTTATATGACTTTTTGGGATGAGACTGTGTTAGTTTGTGCAGGCCCCAGTGAAGTGTCATTCTAAAAAGGCAGAGAGAGAGAAAAGTCGTGAATTAAATTAAATTAAATCAAGGTAGCCTAATAGCCCAATGAAAACCGTCACTTGCCTAATAATGAAAAACACTTGCTTGGTTAATAGACATCGTATTAGCCTAAATAGACTACTTAAAGCAAGGAAATGTTGCTTTTATTGAAGTAATGTAATAGTTGAATGACGGCGGATTATGAACTCGCCAAAACGGATAAGAAAGCCCAACTGGACGCAGGATCGGCTACTGCTGCTGGCCCAGTTGGTGGTAGAAAAAAAAAACACAATAAAAGGGAAATTCGGAACTGGGATAGGATTTGTTTGCAGATCAATGCAGCATTCCCGCTTGTTTCGCGGACCCCGAACAACTGCGAGAGGCGGTCGTATGCGCTACAATCCTTTGTGAATAGGTCTTAGTGAGTTAGGAGTCCTCTTGACTTCTTTTAAGCTGTCCCAGACTTAGGTGCTACTTTTAGTGCTAAAATGCTTTGTGAATTTAGCCTGGGCTTCCCCATTCTTCCTTGCCGCAGCGCGTTTTTATTCGCGCTGCTAGGCAGTCTGAATACTGTGAACCAAATTTTCCCCTGAAATAGGGAACCAATCACAGAACGGGAAGGGAGCACAGGCGCATTTGATAGATGTACAGGCACATTTGATAGACATTCGTAGCACCCAATAATACGGCTCTGTGCATTCGTAAACCACGCCTCAAATACGAGAAATTTAACATGCGGTTTCTAGACCACGTTTCATTCTCAATGATACGTGGTCTGGCGTTAGCCAGGCTATCGTGAATTACTCTTAGTGAAAAAAATTAGGAGTCCTAAAGTTAGGAATGACACGCCCATTATTTTTATGAGTTGCTCCTAAATTCGCCAGTTAGGAGCTACTTTTAGCCTCAAAATTCTTTGTGAATACGGCCCTAGAGTAATGGAGTAAGTGAATTGAAGTGAAGTAATATTAAAAATATCTATATGGCAATTTTTCCCCATGGTAGCAATGTCAAAATTGTAGCCAGTGAAAATGCCGAGCTAGTAAATTTGGAAAACCAATGTCAAGCCCTGTATCGTTGAATGAGTTAAATAAATCAATTGTCACAGAGACAAAGTTTCATGAAAAAAAAAAAAAAAAAAAAAAAAAACCCCACTGCTTTATAGCTGTGAAATTGTTCATATTTTTTTTTTTTCAATTCACCCACATTGGTAGGTGAGGCAAATGGTTCATTTTGGACCCGGCAGATCCGATGCTTCAAATAAAATGCAGTGCCTTTCTGCTTGTTTATTCTTGGTTCCCAACATCTGCATGAAATACTCTGACATTTTCAGTTAATAGCATTTCTAATGTTTTCAGTCTTGAAATTTAGCTTTGACTAGACTTTCTGACAGCGCATGCATGAGCCGTTTCCCGATATACAACCTTTACGAGGAAAGCCAGTCCCCTTCACCTCAAAAAGCCCATTACTCGCCGTTTTTATAAACCCCAGGACGTGTAGCGGCCGTACACTCAAGGCTCCTTTAATAGATGGATTTAGCCTTACATATTTCCCATGCACAATGCATCTCCTCACTCATACTTTCATTGATTGGCATGCTCTAAATGCCAGCGATGTTTCAGTGGGCGAACATGAGCTCGTGATGGAGGCAAGACAAATGTCTCCTTCACAGAAGACTAGATTCTGATTATCTGGCTCCCCACAAAGCGGGCCAGTGGAGCTACGGGAACCGGCGGGAGACTCGGAGGGAAGCAGGCAAACAATGAGGCAGGGAACGGGGCAGGGAAGCGACTTGGCAAGCGATGGATAGGCAGGGAAGGCAGGCAGACAGACAGATAAGGAGAGACAGAGTGAGATGGCAGTCTCTTAGCTCCGCTCACGCTGCTTGGCTTGATTAATCCCTCCCCGACTACAACCACACACACTCCTGATCTGTAGGGTGCAGGTGTGTGTGGAACGAGAGGGAGTGCGGAGACAGTTATTGCGTGGCTTTGTATGTGTGTGTGTGTGTGTGACTGTGTCAGCAAAAGGGATAAAATGTGTGTCTTATGTGCTTGCATACAAATGATGGTTGTGGTTATCTGCCGTGTGTGGGTGAGAAGACGACGGCCTAAAAAAATGAGTGAGAAGGAGGGAGATGGTGAGTGAACGAGCCGAGAAATAAGAGTGTTAGTACTCAAATGTGGGTATTTATATATAGGTGCGGGGTCAGGACTGAAAATTTCCAAAAAGACCTGAGAAGCTCGCATTGTGGTGGCCAACAGTTCCCATGAGGAAACCCGCTTTTATGCATTTAGAAAGAGTTTCCAAAGTATCCAAAATATCATTAGCTCAGTGTAAAAATAACAGAAGTCAATGGAACATTGACAAGATTTGGGACAAAGTTATCTCCAAAAGTGAGACAAATCTGCCAAAACCTCCATTTTAGGGATCGTCTATAAAAAAAAAAAAAAAAAAAAAACATGCCTGGCATGTAACTAATTCCTAGCCACATATTCCTTATAGCGTGAGGGGAAAATGTCGTTTTATGTATTATTTAAAGGATTAGTTCACTTTTGAAAAAACTTTTGCTGATAATTTACTCACCCCCATGTCATCCAAGATGTCCATGTCTTTCTTTCCTCAGTCGAAAAGAAATTTAGGTTTTTGATGAAAACATTCCAGGATTTTTCTCCATATAATGGACTTCAATGGGAACCGGATGGTTCAAGTATCAAAAGACGGTTAATAACTGTTTCAGATGCAGCTTCAAATGTCTTTAAACGATATCAGACGATGAATAAGGGTCTTATCATGCGAAACGATCGGTTATTTCAAAACTTATTCCAAAAATGTAACTTTTATAAGGACAAATGCTAGCCTTGCTCTATTCTGTGAGGCACGTTTTCCTTTTAATTCCTTTTTTTTGTAAACGGTGTTTGAGTTAGTTTGCACGTTCAACCTATGCGTTCAACTTGCAACGTCACGTATTACGTAATTACGTTCAAAAGGTCACGGGCGACAGTACAGAGTCAGTGTTTACAAGTTGAACGCATAGGTTGAACGTGCAAACTAACTCAAACACCGTTTACAAAAAAAAGGAATTAAAAGGAAAACCAACGATGTCGGACGATTTTGATTCTGTACTTCCGGCTACGTCGCCCGTGACCTTTTGAACGTAATTACGTATTACGTGACGTTGCAAACGCGCCTCACAGAATAGAGCAAGGCTAGCATTTGTCCTTAGAAAAGTTAAATTTTTGGAATAAGTTTTGAAATAACCGATCGTTTCGCATGATGAGATCCTTATTCATCGTCTGATATCATTTAAAGACATTTGAAGCTGCATCTGAAACTGTTATTAACACTATCTTTTGGACCTTGAACCATCTGGTTCCCATTGAAGTCCATTATATGGAGAAAAATCCTGGAATGTTTTCATCAAAAACCTAAATTTCTTTTCGACTGAGGAAAGAAAGACATGGACATCTTGGATGACATGGGGGTGAGTAAATTATCAGCAAAAGTTTTTTCAAAAGTGAACTAATCCTTTAAGCAGTGATTCTTCTTTTTCTGATTTCTCTACTTCGTAATAAAATAAAATAAAATTCTTTCTGCTCTTCTCCAGCACAACTTCTTTATATATTGACTGGTTTTTGGGTTAAAATATGACTGGGACAACCCAATACAAAACAGACCATAAGTTCTTCCAGTTGTTGCTGAATTTTCTCCCTTGTTAAGCGGCAAATCTATTAAGCACTCTTCTCGGAGATTGGCTTTCGCTTCAGCCATCATGATTTCAGCGCTCATGTCTGGACACGCTCCACTGGCTTTGTAGCTTTGAGTGGTGTTGAATCTGATTGGTTGTGATTGCTCTGATGGATGGTAAAACATACGAGTGCCCATACTGAATCTGGTTTCGTGTTTAGCATTACCAATGGCTGTTCCTCACTCAACACTCTTTTGTGCCATGGCTCTTTTAGTGAAAACAAGTTTTTAAACAAAATTGGGTGATGGTCCTCTTAATTAAAGTTAATAAAATGCTGAAAGATCTGCAATGTCCTATGCTGTGGCGCATCAAATTAAAGGTCACAAATAGAGGCAAGACAGAACAGTATGTATTTGGTTTGGAATTTCAAAAGCGTAATGGGCTGTCTTCTTTTGCCGTCATTTAAAATTGTTTCATTACGTCTTGCCCATTAAAATGATGAGAAACTGATCAGCAAGAGGAAATACATTCATACTTGAGTAGTTTATGCTGGACTACTTCATTTGATAAGAATTCGTGCTTTTCAAGGTACATTTCAGAAACTTAAATTACATTTCAGTGTCTTCAGGTCCTGTGTTTGTACTTGAAAGGAGAAAATATGTGGCTACTGTTCTTTTCAAAAAGATGTATTATATTTCCATCTTCTCTCCCTGTCTTGTCTCTCCACATAAGCATTGCTAGCCCCCTACAGTATCTTTCAATCTATCATCTAAGCCTCCCTAAAAATCTGTGATGAGCTGTCATGCAATATCTCTGCACTAAGCTATCTGAAGTTATTTAATTCTGAATCCCTCTGTAGCGGACGTTAAAAATAAAAAATTAAACCGAATTACATCGAGTTTTATACTTCCAGCTAGTCTGTGGTTGACCTGTTCATGAAGAATTGCGTCCATTCTTTGATTCAGTTTGCTAATATGTACATTTCAAGTGCTAATATGTACATTTCAGGAGCTAATATGTACATTTCAGGAGCTAATATGTCCATTTTAGGTCCTAATATGTACATTTTAGGTGCTAATATGTCCATTTCATGAGCTAATATGTACATTTTAGGTGGTAATATGTTCATTTTAGGTACTAATATGCACATTTTAGGTGTTAATATGCACATTCTAGGTGCTAATATGTACATTTCAGGTGCTAATCTGTATATTTTAGGTGCTAATATGTACCAGTAAGGTACCAATATGCAGCCTTTGGGTACAAAAGTGTACCTTTTGAAAAGGTACAGCCCCAGTGACAGCTTTTGTACCTTTTTTTCTGAGAGTTGCATTTTATATGTATTTTTGATTCATTTAATATATGAAGAGTTCAGATGCAAAAGCCTCTAAATGCCATTTGAAATTTTCTTCTTTAATGATGATTTTTATCAAACTTGTATATTTAAGTTCAGTAATTTCACTTAAATAACAATTAATAGGTAATTATCATTGCCATTTAAGTGAAATCACTGAACTTAAATATACAAGCTTGATAAAAATGATCATTGTAGATGAAAATTTCAAATGGCACTTAGAGGCTTTTGCATCTGAACTCTTCATATTCACACACACAAACAAATGGCACACACCATAAACACATGTGGGTTTAATATAGTTTCCCAGCCAACTGTTGTTTACCTGGTTTAGCTGTTTGGCAAGTTGGTCTCCCATCAGCTGCAAAGTGCCCAAAACTAGGCTGGTCTAATGTGTTTTGGTTCAGCTGGGCAGGTACGACTAAAATCCTAGAATAGGCCCTGCCATGGTCACAGGGTCCCACCTGGCTGCCCCGGAGACAGCCCACCTCCCTCCTTCACCTCCATTTGTGCCGTGCCGCTGAGGAGGAACAAACCCAGTGATTAGAGAGGCGGGCTGCTTTATCCTGGTGGCAGCCTGCGCTCCCCAGATAGGCGCATTAGTGTTGCGCACAATGCCTAATGGTGTTTATCATTAGAGACAGAGCCGGGAAGGGCTGTAGCCGAGCTCGGAGGACGCTTCCGTGCCAGGCTGCGTGGCTGATGAGCCTTTCTCATTTACAGTCTCAGGTAATGACAAAGCCCGATTCCTGCTCCCCTCCTCATTTGTGGATCACTCTGCAGGTATACTGTGAAATCTCCTCGCCGAGCTACTTTAGCACGGATTTAGCTGGAGGACGCATTACTTAATGGTGACACTCCTGACAGGGAATGAGACCTGTTTTCGATGCTCGTAATTGGAGGTTGTTTGCTGGTGGCAGCCGATGAGTTTGTTTCCTTTCCACTCTGTGTGAGGTGTGCTTACACTCGAGGAGGAAGCACACTCGGGTTGTCAGGTTTGATTAGGTTAAATGTGTTATTTAAGAGAAAGTGAAAGGCTTTTTGCAGTGACGCTAGCTATGTAACACCATCGTATTATGTAAACAATATTATATTCGTATTTTTTTTTTTAATTAAAGAATGTTTCCACTTTAAATATTATGTGCAGTACCTTTGGCTGTATTTGCACCACAGAAAATAAATTCCACTCTTCCTTTACCTTTACCTTTACTACATGTTTATGGAAATAAACTGTATTTTGGAATGGAAACAGATGGAAATGTGAAAGCTCACATTTTTGCGAATTATTCAGTAAAGAAAATGTAAACAGCGCTTTACCTGGCTGGTAATTATGTCACTTCCCCTTCATATTCTTTCAGGTGATTGACAATAGATTAGGTAGGTGATTTGTAAAACCCTTCATAAAAAATAAAGGCAAGAAGGAGCCTTTAATTTTGAAGAAATTGATACTTTTATTCAGTGAGGAGACTTTTAATTGTTCAAAAGACAGTAAAAACATTTATAATGTTACAAAATATTTCTATTTCAAAGAAAGGCTTTCTATTAATCAAAAGCATTCTGGAAATAATTTTTTTTTTAATCATGGTTTCCACAAAAATATAAAGTAGCACTACTGCTTTCAACATTGATAATAATAAAGAATGATTATTGTCCAATCAGCATCTTAGAATTTCTGGAGGGTCATGTGACACTAAAGACTAGAATAATGATGCTGAAAATTCACTTCAAATTTACATTTTAAAATCTACTTAAATGACATTTCATTTAGATCTTTCAAAATCTTTAAACAATCTAATCTTGAACGTTAGTGTATAAACGTGTATTCAAATTTATATATGATACAGTATACTTCAGAAAAAAGGAAGAACATAGTTCTCTTTGTAGATATGTAATCTACTTGCGACTAAATGTCTAAAGCTAATCTTTGAATTTTTTTCTAAGTTTTAATGACACTAACCTTGCAAACTCTCGTAAATTCAGTAATTCCTTTGAAATGGTGTAAGTAATTATATATTTAAATGTTTATTTGTAGTGCAACATATTTGTCCTCTAGGCTTCCGTTGTAAATGCACTACTGTAAAAGCTGTGGGATGAATTTAGGAAGAGAAAGTATTTTTTTAAACATACTAGATGCAGTGTATATACATTAACATGACAAAATTGCCCAATATGTACTGTGTTGCCATATCTTCATAAATGCCCCACCAATTCCTGGTCAACTGGCATTAATCTAAAACATTCCGGAAATAGCTGCTGTTTAAATTTTGGATGGGGAACACTGTAGCTCCGTGCAAACTGTGATTTTTATCTAGAGTGGGGCTTTAGTTCTGATTAACCCTGGAGTCATGAGTAATATTTAATCTGAGGGACTGAGAGTTAGGTCCCACTGGGCACTTAATGAGGAGTTCACACAGATCCATCTCAATAAATCCAACCACTTCACACCATATTTAATCTCCTCTAGTGAGCTGCTTTTATAATGTTTCTCTCACGCACATATGGACCAAAGGAACAGCTGACCTCAGCAGCTAACAGCGGGGATCTCGTTCACTGGAGAACCTCGTTTTCTTGATCTTGTTCATTTTTTGCACAATAAAGTCTTTTTACATAGTGTCCAATGACATTTTCAAGGTCAAGTAGAGTTTGTTAATGCAAAAATGAATGAATGCAAACATTTAAATGTAATAAATATTATTCATCATTTAAGTATAATACATATACATATCAATAAAAAATATTAATCATTTAAAAAAACAAAACCGGCAATCTTTATCAAATCCACTTATTAGTTCTTCCTCAAAAGCAAACAATTCAGTGACGACTGGTAAACCACTGTGCAAAAGACTAATGGGTGTTGCATAAATCAGACCAATCTGATTGTATTGTACCATTTTAAGAAAGTGCTTTGCAGTTTGCGTGCATTATGCATCAGACAGTGAGTGGACGGATGTGGGCGATGTGCGTATGCTCCTTGAAGCTGAGACTAAAATCTTCCCAGTGAAAGAACTTAACAGTGATAAACTCTAATATGATGTCTTTGTTGTTTCATTTGCCTCCTGTCAGGTGATTCAGCCATCCATCATTTTGTTTGCTTGGGTTTTTCTTAGAACAATTTGCAATGAAAGTGCCAATTAGCCCGTGATTCAGCAAAGATTGACTGCCGGAGGTCAATCCACCTCTGTCGGCTCTGATGGCTTAATTTAATCAGCCATGAGGATTTGTGTGCATTGTTGTAATGCTTCTGTTCCCAAGGACTCTTATGATGAAATGTACCTTGTTCGGTTGTTCCTGGTTTCTTTTTCCCTACGTTTCATTTTCTTGGTTTCTATAGATGTCATTCCTTTGAGGACCACATCAGTGTGTTCATCAGTTAAGGTACATTTTCCAGATGATTCCCTTTTGATGGACCACTAAACCATTAAAGTTTCTCCTGTTGGAGTTTCCTCAAAATACACTGGCACACTTTTTAGATGTGGCTCTCCAGGTGGTAGGATCTCCACTAACCGTGAGTGAGGAGGATAAAAATTCAGATCATGAGGTAGCACTACTGCCTGCCACGGACCGCTTGCCAGTGTACCAAACCGCCACGGATGCAGAGCCGGCACCTGCTGTATTGTCCATCCCGAAACTTGCACAAATTGACCTTGATGAATTCTCTGCATGGGTTCCTACCAAGGTTATTATAGTTTTGCATTTTTCATTAGTTTTTATTTTTATTTCGTTTTGAATTTTTGTTTTCAAATTCAGTTTAGTTTTAATTAGTTTTAAAAGTGGGTTTGCTAGTTTAGTTTAGTTTCTATTTTTTGAAAATGCTTAGTTTTAGTTTAGTTTTTATTAGTTTTAGTGTTAGTTTTAGTCTTTTTTTTTGTAGTTTGGGTTATTTGTCAGGGGCAAGGTTGAAAAAGGTCAGAAAAAGAATTGTGTAACAATAACTCAACAAAAACATCATACAATTTTAGAAATATCTATTCAACATTAAAACCAGTACATAAAATGAAGCCTACAATGTGAAAATCCTTTACCGTAACAATCTAGATATCTTCTATAAAAAAATCCCACAGCTTTACAATTTCCACACCTTATACTAAATTTACCCTATACAACACTAATCTGGACTGAAGCAGCAAACAGTCAGTGTAAGAGTAAAATAATGACATAACATTATTTAATATTTGAATCACAGCTTATAGAGTTTTGACACCGACAACCAAGCAGCAAGGCTGCAACCAGGGTCTGAAAACTAGTGAGGTAATAATGGTTAATAATTACCTCACAATAATTAGTAATATAATAATAGTTAGGCTATTGGACCCACATTTCCCCATGGACATGAAGGGATTTTTTAAAGGAATTTACCATATATATATACAGTATATATATATATTATATATTAACTATTAAATGGCACTTTCTGGAGAGTTTTGTGCAAAGAAACAGAATAAAAGTAGGTCTAAATAAATTGCTAGTTGAATAGATTGCTAGTTGAGAAACACTACTTTAATTATTGCATTTATGATGACTATGTGAAACGTTAACAAAGCATGAGCTGTCTTCCAGCTGGCCAGTAAGGTTATTTTGAACATACAGATCTGTATTATGCTATTGTTTTTACAGATAATCACAATGATCATTGCGTTTGGTGTGGTTGCCTTATGCAATTGCAGTTTGTCTATAAGCTTTTTTTATTAACGCAGACAGTAAAATGTTGCCAGATATTGCTACGAAAAACAAGCAAATAATATAATAACAATTCGAAATTACTTCAAAGCTTGTGTTTTGGAAATAAGATTAATATATCACTAACACTAACATGCAACTTTCCACTATAATAACTTCCTAAAGTGTCACAAAAAATCCGAAAAACAGGTCCAGAAGATTACCGCACCATTCGATTAGGTGGATCTGGCAACACAGAGGCTACACTAGCGCCCTCATTCACAATGCGTTCTCAAGCCCCCTTCACTGCGCTAGCTTCTCGCTGCAACATGAATTGCAAACACACAGGTGGTCTAAACATGGCTAATTAATCATTCACATAATCATTCAATCATGCCATTCCATTTTTGAATGTAAAAAAAAAAAATGGCCGAGGTCCGGACTGGTTAGCCACGGCCATGCCCACTGCCCAGCAGCATTTTACCTCAAAATTGCAACTAAGTCAGTAACTTTCTAACGAAGGCTCAATCGCTTCTCGGGTTGACATTAACATATTTTCACACCACCTTTTAATGTGTGATTGTGTAAAATGTTCATCATGAGATACCAACCTTTCGCGAACTTGCTTTTAACATTGATCGAACCCTCGTTTTCATAGAGACGCGGTGTGCATTGCACGGAGGGGAGGGGCTGTGTGTGTGCGTGCATTTGAGAGAGAGACGGAGGGAGAGAGCGTTACAGGGGAAATGAAATGCAACGAATACACTGCGTGTTTTAAATAGTGTTAAAGACGAAAACTAAGGACATTTGCTCTATAATTTTATTTTATTTTAGTTAGTTTTGCAAACACACATTACAGTTTTAGTTAGTTATAGTTTTTTTGTAATGGCTCGTTTTTATTTTTATTTCAGTTAACGACAATGTTTTTTCCCATCTAGTTTTCGTTTTTTCGTTAGTTTTCGTTAACGATTATAACCTTGGTTCCTACACATGCCCCTTTCCCCTGAGGTCTCTCCTTCTCTTTCGGTCCCACCTAGTTTGTGGTCACTCTGGTTTCAACCAGTTCTCTGACCCATCCTCCTCTGCTGGTTGCATCCAGTCTTCTAGCTCCACCTCATCAGTTACTCCCATCCAGTTTCCAGGCTTCGCCTCCTTGCTGGTTCTGCCCAGTTCCTTGGCTCTGTCTCCTTTGCTGGTTTTGGCCTGTTCCCTGGCTCTGACTCATTTGCTGATTCTGCCCTGTACACTGGCTCTGTCTCCTTTCCTGGTTCTGCTCAGTTCCCTGGCTCTGTCTCCTTTCCTGGTTCTGCTCAGTTCCCTGGCTCTGTCTCCTTTCCTGGTTCTGCCCAGTTCCCTGGCTCTGTCTCCTTTGCTGGTTCTGCTCATTTCCCTGGCTCTATCTCCTTTGGTGGTTCTGCTCAGTTCCCTGGCTCTATCTCCTTTGCTGGTTCTGCTCATTTCCCTGGCTCTATCTCCTTTGGTGGTTCTGCTCAGTTCCCTGGCTCTGTCTCCTTTGCTGGTTCTGCTCAGTTCCCTTGCTCTGTCTCCTTTGGTGGTTCTGCCCAGTTCCCTGGCTCTGTCTCCTTTGGTGGTTCTGCCCAGTTCTCTGGCTCTGTCTCCTTTGGTGGTTCTGCTCAGTTCCCTGGCTCTGTCTCCTTTGGTGGTTCTGCCCAGTTCTCTGGCTCTGTCTCCTTTGGTGGTTCTGCTCAGTTCCCTGGCTCTGTCTCCTTTGGTGGTTCTGCTCAGTTCCCTGGCTCTATCTCCTTTGGTGGTTCTGCTCAGTTCCCTGGCTCTGTCTCCTTTGCTGGTTCTGCTCAGTTCCCTTGCTCTGTCTCCTTTGGTGGTTCTGCCCAGTTCCCTGGCTCTGTCTCCTTTGGTGGTTCTGCCCAGTTCTCTGGCTCTGTCTCCTTTGGTGGTTCTGCTCAGTTCCCTGGCTCTGTCTCCTTTGGTGGTTCTGCTCAGTTCCCTGGCTCTGTCTCCTTTGCTGGTTCTGCTCAGTTCCCTTGCTCTGTCTCCTTTGGTGGTTCTGCCCAGTTCCCTGGCTCTGTCTCCTTTTGTGGTTCTGCCCAGTTCTCTGGCTCTGTCTCCTTTGGTGGTTCTGCTCAGTTCCCTGGCTCTGTCTCCTTTGGTGGTTCTGCCCAGTTCCCTGGCTCTGTCTCCTTTGGTGGTTCTGCTCAGTTCCCTGGCTCTGTCTCCTTTGCTGGTTCTGCTCACTTCCCTGGCTTTGTCATCTTTGGTGGTTCTGCTCACGTCCCTTGCTTACCCTCTGGCTCCAATGGCTCTACCAGCGTCACATTCTTCTGGCCAGTCCCTTCAACTATGGTCTTTGGAATGGAAATCCCCCTTGGACTCTTTTCTCCTTGGCTCCAACTTAGACTTCCGGCCCTATGGCTGTGCCTGGACCCTCTACTCCTTTGGCTCCACCAGGATCCTCTATCCATCCAGCTTCGCCATTGTCTTCACTCCCTCCGGCTCAGCCTCAGCTCCACCCCGTGGTCCAGCAGCATCACCTTGGTTCTTCAGTCCTCCCTGACTTCGCCCTGGTCTTCCATTTCCTTGGCTCCTCCCTAGATTGCACCCCTTAAGGCTGTACCATGGGTCTCCGATTATGTCAGGGCTTCCCACCTCGCCAGACCCACAGTGGCCTCCTTCACTGCTGGCTGAGTGTTGGTCTTTGCCTTCGCTGGCCTCTCCATGGTCACTTAGTCCCCCAGCATCCCATGAACTGGGGGTTTCTCCTTTTTGGGGCTCTAGCCCTCTTTCCCACCCCTCAACATCCATCACCACCTCCTCCCGCCACCAAGCAAGGACACAACAATGGCACAGTACAGATATGGTTTTATAACCCAGCTTTTCAGAATGTAACACAGAAGTGTCAATCGTTGCCTTGCTAACACAAGAGTTGACGATATGAGATGTAAATAGCGGCCAATAATTTCATTGTTATTTGTGTTTATGTCGCTCAAATAGTGCGCTTAGCGTGTTACAGAAAAACTGTTAACAAGGCAACAGACAAATGACCAATCCTGTGATTGGCGACATTGTCATCATGCCGTGCCATACCAGGCTGAAGTGGAAATAAAACTGAAACTATTCCTTACCGTTCTTAGAAATGTTCGGCTCAACGGTGGAAAAGTGTTATCGATAAAAATAAATTCTAGACCAGACAGCAGCAGAAGATTAAAGAAGTGGTAATTTTCCTCTTCATTTAAAGGAGGTGGGTGTGCTCTACCCTTTTGAACCTTGGATACCCTGTAGATTTTCCTAATAAGCAAAGTTGACCTGGAAAAACACCCACATTGAAGAGAGAGACTGGGGCCTGTAGCTGTGTCTTTGTAAGGCTTTCACCCTAGAATTTTCTCAATCCTTGCATGCAGACAGCTGGACCACTAGAGAGACTGAGCTTTAGATTGCTGTCAGGAAAAATAAATGTGAACAAAGCCAGAAGGACAAGTTGTTATAGACACAGTCTGCCGTCTGTCAGGACTCAAATGTGACATTATCTATAAACCATACAATGCACTCTAGAGGTAGGCCTACCTGGCTACATGTATGAGATTACACAGGAGATGCATCTTTTATTCGGCTGTTTGCATTGTTCAAACTAATTTTCTGTAAAAGAGGGTTGAGATGATGATAGTTAATTATTCAGACTGATTTGTTTGCTAATGTACCAATGTACAAAATTATTACAGTGGCATATGGAGACACAGTCACACATCATTTTTTTAAATTAATATAATAATAATAATTACGTATTTTCTAGCTGCCATTTTTTTTTGTATTATTTTGTCTAATCTTATATAAGAAATGATTAGAACATTTGAAGTAATTAGATGAAGTATGACAATAATAGAATTTGATATAGGCTATTCTGCTCTCCTCAGGTAGATATTTTAATAGGAGTTGAGACCTTATCAACTCATTAGCCAGATGGGCTGAGCAGCTCAATCTCCAAACAAGAATCCTAATGGAGCCCATGGCCTAATTACAGTACATCCATTTAGGACAGTATCAGAAATTAAGAATTTTCCATTCTGACACTCTGAATAGACATTACTGTAGAATAAATGGTCATCAAAATTGTTGAATAGGTCTCATTCGAAAGTTAAGTACGAAAGTCAAAAGGTGGACCACATGGGATTACGGGCTATTTTATGTAGAACTCATTTCACATTAAGCTATAATGCCGAATAATAGTCCTAATATATACTTGATTTTCTTTATTAAATACAGTGCATTAGGGTTGCCGCGGTGAGGAAAATTTCCCACCGGTTAATCGACGTGTGACAACACCGGTAATCCCGGTGTCACCGTGGAGGGCAGGGCGGGGGGGTTAAATAGCTTTTAAATGCGTGCGCGTTATACTTTCACTTTCGAAATAAGCGTCAATTGCTTGAATGGACAAAAAAAACAACTCGCTGATAATAAAACTTTTATTTATAGACTTTTATTAGCATAACGAACGAATAAAAATAACCCCATGCATAGGCTGAAAAAAGTGAAAATCGGCAAAATGTGGGCCCAAACAAATAAGAACCATAAAACGTTTATTAACGAATAAGAAAATAAAATAGGCCTAAATAAATTACACAAAGTTTAAATGAGATAAAACCAATTAAAAAGAGACGAATATAAAATAAAAACTTCAAAACGGACCTTAGCCTACATAAATGACATACTTTCACTTTCGAAATAAGCGTCAATTGCAATTCAGCGTCAATTGCTGGAATGGAAAAAAAAAAAAAGAAAAAAAAAAAACTCGCTGACAATAAACTTTTATTTAGACAGCACTTTTATTAGAATAATAAACGAATAAAATATAGACAGAACTTTTATTAGCATAACGAACGAATAAAAATAACCCCATGCATAGGCTGAAAAAAGTGAAAATCGGCAAACTGTGGGCCCAAAAAAAAATAAATAAAACGTTTATTAACGAATAAGAAAACAAAATAGGCCTAAATAAATTAAACAAAGTTTAAATAAGATAAAACCAAATAAAAAGAGACGAATATAAAATAAAAACTTTAAAAAGGACCTTAGCCTACATAAATGACAGCACTCTAAAAAAAAGTAAAACACTATAAATTGGCATTTATTAACATTAATATATATTGGCCAAAATATTGCCAAACAGGCGCTTTTGCATTGCGTTTTGACACCAAATCTTCCGCCATTATCTTGCTTTTCTGTAATTTGACTCGTTCTCGTCTCCACACGTGCTAAATGGAATCCTGATGCTTGCTGATCTGTGACGTGTCGGCACGCGTTGCGCAGTTCATTTTTAATTATAATGCTCTCTTCAGAACTAAATAATTGAAAATTATTATTTTTAATTAATTCAAATAAATATTTTAGCAAAAACTAATACTTTAAAAAAAAAAAGTCAAGACATCGCGGTGTCACGGTGGGAAAGTGATGTCACCGGTGATGGGGCTTAAAACCGGTAACACCGTCAACACCGTCTATCGCGGCAAGCCTACAGTGCATGCAATTGCAAAATAATCAGCATTTCCTGTTAGATGGGGTGTAAATAGGGTTGCCAACCGTTCCGTATAATACGCAATCGTTCCGTATTTGACGCATAAAAGTCTTGTTCCGTATTGAACTGATATGGAACGCACTTTTTTCCGTATTTTTGAGAATCAGTTCAGTGCAAATCCATGACAGACACATCTTCTAATATATCTCAGACAGACTATGAATGAAGACCTCACCAGTTGAGTCACTCGATTCGACTAGTTTTACCGCAAATTAGTTAAAATATCCTCTAATCTAGAGCGATCATGCACGCTAGACAGTCTGATGTTGAGCTCCTAACGGCGCGGACGCAAAACCAGGACTGGAGCCAAAGCACATTCCTCTCTGCACTCTAAGCGTTCTGTTATCATTCCAATTTCCTCCACTACGGGTTTTCCAGTCTCACTCACAGGAAAAAGTGCTCCGTGTTCAATCGATTTTAAAACATAATCTTATGTTTTACTGACTGCTCCCCCGCAAGATTTTTTTTTTTACATTTTAAGGTTAAATGCATCAGTCTCGTTGCTCTTTGATAGATCAAAATTAAGAGCTTCAACCCATGAACTGCTCGTTAAACAAAGATAAAGCATTGATTTGCACTAGGACAACAAAGAGGGCCCAAACATCTTTTTAGTTATGAGAGTCTCTGTCTACATTACATTATCAATGGTGTTTTATGATGCCAAACAATTATTATAATAATGTAATAATGATTTATATAATTATTCCTATGATGTAAAATCCATATAGCCTATAAATGTAGGCTACTATATAAATGAAAATGAATATTTCAAAAGTATATTTTAATCAACATTACACTGTAATATAGGAAAATTAAAATATTTCTACACTTGCAAGAAATAAACCCTTGAGCTTTTATTTAGGAGAAAACAGATATCCATGCTGTCTCACACAGCATAAACAGAATGCCTTTTCTTAAAGTCTTGTGCTGTTTTATAAAGGCAAAAAGCCATATCATGGTGTCGATTTTAGTTAATTGGCAAAATATAACGCTACAGATCTTCATGTTAGTTTATACATTTTACATCTCATATGTTCGGCAAAAGGCGGATTCTATTGAATAAGTACGCACAAGGCTACAGAAAACGGTTGTTTATTTTTCTTCAAATGCAGTATAAGCCGATGAGTTTTGAATGTTATACGTTTTATTTGTTGAAATTAAAAATAAAATTAATTCAACTAAAAAATATATTATAAACTAAACAAATCCATGGTTCATTGTTGGCAAAATGATCATGATAGCCTTCATATATCTAGAATATGTGGTACAGTCATTGATTAGGCTATAAATTAATATAGGCCTAATAAGTTGCATTATAATATGCTATAATGTATGAATTTCAGGGGTCACCCCCCCCCCCCCTCCTTATTTCCAGATCAGACCCTAGGTGTCAACCCTAGGTGTAAAATGTTCTTGTTTTTACTTAATTTTTTTGTAAGTGTGATAGCTCTCCTGTCCCCATGTTAAGAGAAATTGGGAGTAAGTGCAGAAGAAATTGGGAGTAAGTGCAGAAGCGTTGTGCGTACAGTGTGTTCCTCAAAATGAAAACGGTGAAATGCAAACTCAGAATATTACACAAACCTCCAATATTATGTTAAATAACACAAATATACTTTATGCATTTAATCTCACTTTATTAACCACTGTCTTTGCTGCTGACGTTCGATGATCCAATTCAACCATACTAATAAGAAAAAAAGACTTTAGATAAACATTGGATTTGCGTTTCATTTTTTTTTGTTTTTTATTGCTGAAGTAAGAGTGTTGAACTTTCTTCTCGTCCTATTCTTCTGCAATTCTGAAACAAACAGCTGAAAGGTTTATTTGAGCCGCGCTTTGTATTTCAGATTGAAGCTTATCTATTTCACTTTTAATATAAGAGAAGGGCCTTTACATTTGCCAAAAAATAAACAAGCATGCCCAGCCCAGGTGAGAAAAAGTAACCCAAAAGTAACGTAACAATACTCGCCATAAAAAAGTAGCACTATTTGTTACTTTTTTGGGGGGTAACGCGTAAAGCATTACTTTTCAAAAGTAACTTTCCTATTATTCTAAGATAATGTTCCAAAAATAATAGAAGCTTGTTTCCACAGAATGAAAAATAAAAAAAAGAAATTGCAACTTTTTTTCTCACAATTGCTTGATATAAACAATTGCGAATTATAAAGTCAGATTTGCATTATATAAAGTCGCAATTGCGTGTTATAAAGTCCGAATTGTAAGATATAAATTCGCAATTATAAGAAAAAGACTCGAAATTATGACTTTTTATCTCAGAGTTTGCATCTTATAATTCTGATTTAATAACAGGCAATTGCGATTATATAATAAAATTCTGACTTGATATCTCCCAATTGCGTGTTAAAAAGTCAGAACTGTGCAAGTCTGACTTTATAACACGCAATTGAGAGTTTATATCTCGCAATTCTGACTTTATAACACGCAATTGCAAGTTTATATCTCGCATTTCTGAGAAATGAAGTTGCGATTATCTTTTAAAATGTTTTATTCTGTGTGTATAAAGAAAAGAGCCCAGACAACAGCAGAAACAGTTGCAATTTAAGAGGAAGCTGCTCATTGAAGTGCTCTGCCGTTTGACAGGACCGCACTGTTATCTGTGCTCCTTAATTCCAGTTTTCGACTGTAAACTAAATGACGCAGGCAGCAGGCATTAGTTGAGAGATTAATTTGGAAATGAACTCAGTCCTGGCATCACGGGCTGTCTCTTTCTGCTGAAATATCTACACTCTTTGTTATGGATTTGATTTACCATGCATTGCAAAGTTTGTTGATTTATTTATTTCCCAATGAGAGCCATTTGTTTTGACAGATGCTTGTTCTGGGGCCGCTTCCAAGGCTTGTCTGATTTTCTGGATATTCACACACTAGACCACGGGTTTATACTTTTTTTGTTGTTGTTAAGACGCACAATACTGTACAGTTGCCAGTTTCTGGATAATTATGTCGGCATAGACATATTCAGGCTGCATGGGCTGAATTCAAAGTTTGGAGGGTGGATGAAGAGGATTATGGTATGGGGCAGCTTAATCCATTCTTATTACTCTCTCACCAAGTTTATTGCAAGGAATTTGCTTTTCAGCATCAAATATACAGGCCTCTGTAGCTAGACTCACTTAAAGTCAAATTACATTGAACTCTCTGTGGGTGGAACGAACAGTGCAGCACTAATTCTGTAAACAACAACAAAGCCTCCAAACATAAAGATGTCTAGTTTGTGAGAGTAATGCCTAGCAGAATACTAGGCGTATACATTTATAGAGTTTCTTGTTCCTTCTGTGCACTTAACTGCAATGTAAATTACAAGATTCATTATCCTCCCCATATCTGCGGTTCTGAAACTCTCTTCTTACACAAACACTATTGATTCACTCTTATAACCATGCAAGAGTCGATTTTTGAAATGTCAACACACAACATGCAATGTTATAAAATACTGTAAGAACTGTGAAGTATATGCGCATTAAAGAGGTACAGTACTTGTAGGGGTCAGTGTTGACGTATTAAGACGTATTTCTATTGGTCCGTTCTCTTTTCAGAATGGCACCTTGTTCTTTAAACCTGTTTGGGAGTTAAGGGGGCAAACTTTTATTTATTTTTTGGATGCACAGAGACAAATTGCTGCTCTCTTTCTTGACATCACTTAATACTTACAGTATTTCAGTATTTAGTACTAAATTAACATTTAATACAATCTTACTTTAATTCAGTTGTGGACACTGGTTCCACACATTAGAAATGGGGTGCTGTTTGCATAAAAATATCATTATATGCAGATATTCAGGACACAAATACTTCAAATACTTGTTTCTCTGAAAAACAATGCTATACAGCCAGTTATTCTATATATCAGTCCCTCCAGGATTTCACGATTTTTTTGTGTGTGATTTTTGCGATCAAAATGACTGATTTTGTGGTGGTAATTTCCAAAAATTTGTAAAAAAATTTGCTATTTATATATAACATTTACCATTATAGTATTCAGTCCTTCCAGAAAAACGCGGAGTTTTTTTGTGATTGTTGCGGGCAAAAATTGATTGATTATGCGGTCCGTTTTCTTTAAAAATGCGATGGAATATGCGGGATATTTATGCAATGAAATTGCAGGAGTTTGCAAAAATTTAGGGAACTTGCAAAAATTGCAGTTTGATGAAAAAGAGAAAAAAAGTGATTCCCACTAGGCTAATGTAAGAGTCATTTCTTATTACTTCCTTTGATAAGCAAGCATACTACATCATAGAAAGTGCTGGGAATATTTAATTTCTCATCTTGTTTTATTTCAGACTGTAACGAGTGTAAATAAGGTGTGGCCCCTTTAAGAGCTGCGCGCTCCCTGTTGAACTCTATAACACTGCAATATGTGCGCCTCGAACACCCCATGTGTGCGGGTAATTTCTGTTTGATGCTACTTCTTTTATCTTATGTTGTTTATTAAGTAACGATGTAACGGTAGAACGTGTGACAGACAGTTATACGAGTTCGATTTGTGAGATGTCAATCGCCTCCGTGAGTCTGTCTGGCGTCGCGTAATTGCGTCACTTCATAACGTTCCCATGGAAACAGGGAGAAATGGCTGCTCTTGTGTGAAGCAAACGCAACATTTTTCAACTTTTTGCTAAGATACATGACTTTTTTTTGCAACAAAAATGCGAGGATTATGAAATTATGCAAACCCCGCATATTTTGCACGGAAATCGGCAATTTATGCGGCGAAAGTGCGGCGTATTTGAAAAAATGCGCCCCCGCATAAATATGCGGACTTTGGCTGATTTTGCATGGAATTCAGCGATCGCATAATCGCGTTTTTCTGGAGGGACTGATATATATATATGTTTTCTGTGCCGGAATGTCTGTTTTTGTTTTGGTCTGTGTGATTTCACCCAATATTATTTCGACACACCAGGTTGCCAGTTGGTGGGAAACACAGCTTATTATAGCCATGGAAGCCAGCAACAAAACCTAAAAAGCCTCAGTATCCATCTAAAAACCTCTGTGGCCAGAAGTATATTAGGATGCAGATACAACTTACAGTGCTTGTTGTTTTCCATTGGCAGTTGTACTCGTTCCTGTTGCATAATCTGGCAACCCAACGTCGAGTCAGAGGAGGAGGGGGTGGGGGTGGGCGGGAATTCACCTCTCTCCAATATTTTGAATTTGGACTTCAACACACACTATGGGCCCCATTTTAACAATCTGAAACGCAAGTATCAAGTGCAAAGCGCAAGTAACTTTGTGGGTGGGTCTTGGGCGCTGTTGCTATTTTACTGGCGGGATAAATGACTCTTGCGCCAGACGCAAGTTTAAAAGGGGTTGGTCTGAAATAGAAACATTTGTGCCGGGTGCAAGGTAGGGCACTATAGGTCAATATTACATACTCCACCTTCAACATTAAATTAAATTTGCAATAAAATCCCAGTTGTTAATGCACTACCTAACATTAACATTACATTTGTTACAGTATTAGTATTATAACAGTATAACTCAGGTCCATTAAATAATATTAACAGCTACAACTTTTGATTTTAATCATGTATTAGTAACTTTTAATTAAATAAGGTTAATAAATGCTTTAGAAGTAATTTTATTTTTAGGTTATGTTAGTTAATGTAATATTAACAAATGGAAGATTACAGACAAAGATTACAAACAAAGAGTGTCTATTAACCCTGCACATAAAAAGAGCATCTGCGACTGGCACATTTTGCAATTTGGCTTGCAGAAGGAGAACATGGAAAGACGACAAGGCTTTATAAGTGTGGACTTCTTTGTGTTTCAAGTGTGTATTAGTCCAACCTCTCCTAGTTAATCCTGCCATGATTAATGAACTACATGTCAGCTTATCAAAGTTATTTGTTTTTTATATCAATGGGTTTAATGCTCCTTTCTCCCTCAAACAGTAAGCCATTAAAATATGCCACAAGTTCAACAGCAAAATATCTTTGAAATGAAATACACAATTGGTTGACACCAACATTGTGTCAGATTTCTTTAATGGAAAAAGAGTTTCTGAGAATTTAAGATAAGTGTGATTAAAAGGATGTTTGGTATTGCAGCTCTTTTTGTTGCCAAGTCGGACTAAATCATAAACAACCTCCATTTGACTAGTGATCCTTATTTGACACATTGAGCATCACTTACAGCCTTGTTTCTTCATGATACCAGACAAAAGTGGTTGTCATGTTGCTCTCTGCCATATTACAGTTCAAGCAAGTTCATGGACAAAGTTCAGTTGCCAAATGTGCTGAATTTGTTTTCAGGCAGGAACATTTCACAACATGATGATAACCACAACATATCAAAGCAAAGCAAAATTTTAATCTGTCTCTCACTGAATAGAAAACAACATTGACTCCAAATTTCTCCAAGTTGTGATTGTAATTACCCCATGGAGAGAGTGACAAAAGTCATTACTACACTGAAAATGGATCAGAAACAAACAGTGCAAACTAATTCTATTAAAGCCAGGAACTGTTAATTAAATCCAAACATTCTTTGAGATTCAATCTTTGCTGCATCAAATTAATTTCTCATTCTGATATCAAAACACTACAGAGAAGAAGATCTGTGTAAAATAACATTGGTTATTCTTTGGGGAATGCTCCGGGTTCAATACTGAAACAACAACACAGTTGATGAATTTATTTATATATTGAAAATATATATTTATATGATGAATTACAAATAACATGAGTTATTTATTTAACAAAATAATAATCTTGTCCGTCAGTTTGAAAGAAAAACTTATAATAATAAGTTATTATTATACAATGTGATTTCCTGGATTTTTTTTTCTCATTTTGTCTCTCATAGTTAAACCTAGTGTGTACCATCATAGTGTACCTATGATGAAAATGTCAGACCTCTCTTAAAAAAAAGAAATTGATAAGAATTAAGTAATGTTCCATTGATCAAATTGTCACAATATTCAAGAATTATTAATTTGATGAAATATAGGCCTACTACATAATGCTTAATATCTAACCACTGTATGCTATAGCCTAGCTAATTCTCACAATTTCACAAATACTAGATAAAAGAGCTGACAAAGCATGTGAAAAAAATTACCTCTCATTATTATCAGTTGTGAATATTTGATCGCCGTCTCCTTTCCCCTTACAGATAGTGGATTACGTGGATGCGGGTATGGCGAGAGACAAGTAGGCAATTAGCGGCTGAAAATGTCGTGCCTCCAGTGAAAATTTGCATATATTGATAACAGCCCTTCAAAATTTGAGCTGCGCAGGGATTATCGTGCCGAGATGTTTTGAGAGGTGTTTGAAAAGGCCCTGCCCAACTCTGACCTTGAAGTGCACTTGGGTAGGTAGATTACCCTGTAACAAAGACACTTCTGTGCGCTTGGTGTGTGTGATTGTGGGTGATCCGCAGAAGAAAGAAAACGAACGAGAAGAGCGCTGTGCTTTATTTGGCAGATCTGTGGCGTGGGTGTTAATTAATAATGTTCCCTCTGAGGTTCTCTGCGTAGCTCTGAAAAACTAATGTTTCGGCATCGCTCCTACACACCAGTGTTGGGGAAGCTGCTTTGAAAGTGTATCTTGCCAAGATACAGTCAGTCAAGCTACTCTTTTGAAAACGTAGTGAGCGGCACTACCTTATTTATGGCAATATCTTATAAAAGATGAAATCCCATGATTTAGTTGGATGGACTTTTATTGGAATGACCGAAATCTCTCAGGTTTCATTATTTGTTTTGAAGATGATGAGAGGTCTAATAGCAATATCCAGCAGCCATATCACCCTTTCGCACGAGACTGGTAGCCCACTCAAGCTAAACCTGGTTCACACTACATGATTTTAAGCCTGATTTGCAAATCGTTGAGCTCACCGACAGGTCAGGTTGTTATCGCGTGCAAATCGCGGGGATTATCGGGAGATGAACGTTCGCCAATCTGTTAAAATGAAAGAGCCAACAACGCATCAAAGATGCTCGCAGACGCATTGCAGAGCCAAGAAAAATATCTAGCATGCTAGATATCCAGAGCTGTCGCACGACTCAATCTCAGTGATGTCATGAGCTACAGCCAATCAGAGCAATGGATGGGTTGAAGTCCCCGGGTAAATCTTAATTTTTCTTTTTTTGCATTTTTTTTTTCTCAGAGCAAATTATTGCGCTCTGATGTCCATATTCGCGAGTTGTGTTCTTCGTCTTCTTTACTGGGTATTGGTGCGCGTGTTTCGCGTCATTTTCGGTTTGCGTGATTTTTCGTGACAACCTGATTTGTAGACAAGATAGAATCGTTGGGTGACAGAGTTGTTGTCAACTTGTGTAGTGCGTTACCTCCTGTTGCGGATCAGTCACATTGTTTCGTGTGGTGTGAACAGCTCAACTTTACCACTCCTGATTTCACAGAGAGTAAGTCATGTTGTGTAAACCGCACAGTTTAGCCCGACGTTTTAAAATCATGTAGTGTGAACTTGGCTTAAGCATGGCTGAGCCTGGTTAGTACCTGGATGGGAGACGACCTAAGAAAACCAGGTTGCTGCTGGAAGAGGTGTTAGTAAGGCGCTCACCCTGTGGTCTGTGTGGGTCCCAAACGCCGCAGTATAGTGATGGGAACACTATACTGTCGGAGAGAGCCGTGCTTCAGATGAGGCGTTAAACCAAGGTCCTGACTCTCTGTGGTCATTACAAATCCCAGAATGTCCTTCGAAATAAAGTAGGGGTGTAACCCCGGCATCCTAGCCAAATTTTCCCCTTGCCTCTGTCCATCATGGCCTCCTGATCATCTCCATATACTGATTGGCTTCAGCACTGTCTCCTCTTCACCAGTAAGCTGGTGTGTGGTGGGCGTTCTGCTGCAATATGGCTGCCGTTGCATCATCCAGGTGGTGCTTCTCATTGGTGGTGGTTGAGGAGATTCCCCCTTCTATGTTAAGTGCTTTGAGTAGCCTGCCCAGAAAAGCGCTATATAAATGTAACAAATTGGGTCATGATAGAATTTTAATTTTGGGTGAACTACTGTAAATACTTGTCTCTTTTAACTGAGCTGAAATAAATATACCGTACTTTTTTTTTTTTCAACTTTCTAGATTTTTGTCATTTAGAAAGTGTAAACTTGAAGGCTGCAGTATAGGTTAGTACTGGAGATTTTTGAATTTTAAACCAGTCAAGAAATATTTGACAGCGACACAATTGACAGGGAAGCGATTCCGAGAACGGAGCTCTGATCTGAAAACTTCCTCCGCATCACAGGGACGCAGACGGACTGTCAAAGTCTTCTGAAGCTACACTGCTGCTCTGTCATGTCAGTATTGTGGGAAACAATGTAACGTAGTTACATGACGATTTATTTGTGTAAACAGCAAAACAAAGACCAGCACTGACTGTTTTCTGCGTTAAGACCACCCCTGTTCAGCATTTAAAAGCCTGTGTAAACACTGTCTATATTTTTTTGATGCAACTTCATTGTAAAGTAAAATCTCTATAGCAAAATTAACCGTAATGTATTTGTCTCACCATGAGTGGCCCTCGCAGTACCTCGCGGTGTGACAAGTCCACTGAAGGAGCTTTCTGAAAACAAGCATTCATGAACGAGAACGAGAAAAAATGGAAACATGAGAGCTATACAGTATACACACAAGAACTAATGACTAACAAGAAACACCTGGACACAATGAACCAAAGACACAGTAAACAAGGAACCGATCAGCGGTGGTGATGGCGCAATGGATAAGACACATGCCTTTGGTGTGAGAGACCAATGTGTCCCTGAGCAAGATACTTAACCCCTAGTTGCTCCAGAGGCCTGCAACCTCTGACATATATAGCAATTGTACGTCGCTTTGGATAAAAGCGTCTGCTAAATTAATAAATGTAAACATGAAACATTAGACAAGGGAACCAATCATAAAATAACACATGACTCAAGGGAAACAATTGACCAGATCACATGAGAGGCAAGGGCCAAACATGACAAACCAGGAATTAAGACTGAAAAACCCTGAACCAAATCTCAAAACCAAATGTGACAGCCAGGGCTATGAGAGACTATTAACTACTATTATTCCTTTTTATTATACTAATGTCTATTTAAAACATGTGCAAATGTATAAAACTGATCAGAGAATTTTTAAATGGTTCACCACGGGGGGCCGATCTCAGTAAATTCGATTGATCCGATGATTCATGGGTTTGCACTAGGGCTGTCGCAGTAACCGCAATATTGTAGTACCGCGCTTCTGACGAGTCAACCGCAGAGGATAGCACGTAACCGCAGCAACCGCGATATTCACGTTTTTTTTATAAGGCTATACCCTTCTTGTTTTGAACTTAATGCATGTGTATTGAATGTTAAACAAGTTCATAACGATAACAAGACTGTTTATCATGGTGATGTGTAGCCTACAGGCTTCACACAGACAGTGAATGAGAGAGATCGGCAGAGCGCGTGTGTCACATCGGGTCAGGAACGAGACAGAAAGCAAATCCAATCGCAAGCATTTATTAATCCCACTAACAGATAATCCAGGGACCTCAGAACAGGGCAGAGAAACCGGCAGGAACCGAGTGACATTTAGACAACAACCGACAACCAACAACTGAAACACAGGGGTATAAATACACAGACAAACAAGCTAATCAAGCTAACAAGGGGGTGTGGTAAATAAGAAACACCTGTGGACACTGAGCAACATCATAACAAAAGACAAGACACATGGTAGGATCACATGACAAACAAGGAAACACGTGATACACAAAGCAAAACAAAACCCACAACGTGACATAGCCTCCCCCCTATGGGCGGCTCCCGACGCCCCTAGTGTAACACCCAAAACAAAACCCAAAACACAAGTTCAGGAGGGTGGTGATGAGGAGGTGGTCCTGGGGGAGGGAAGGAGGGCCAAGTCTGTGCAGGGGAACAGGACCAGACTTGGAGCAGACGACCAGGCGAAGGCCAGGGCGGAGCAGGACCAGGCGAAGGCCAGGGCGGAGCAGGACCAGGCGAAGGCCAGGGCAGAGCAGGACCAGGCGAAGGCCAGGGCGGAGCAGGACCAGGCGAAGGCCACGGCGGTGAAGACCCCTCGGGCGGCCACGGCGGTGAAGACCCCTCGGGCGGCCACGGCGGTGAAGACCCCTCGGGCGGCCACGGCGGTGAAGACCCCTCGGGCGGCCACGGCGGTGAAGACCCCTCGGGCGGCCACGGCGGTGAGAGCCCTTCGGGCGGCCACGGCGGTGAGAGCCCTTCGGGCGGCCACGGCGGTGAGAGCCCTTCGGGCGGCCGTGGCTGGGACACTGGGCCCCCCCCCAAAAAATATTTGGGTTGAGTCCCCGGGTGAAGGGCAGATGGGGAGTGGATGGTCTCGGGCTGGACGGTCTGGACGGTCTCGGGCTGGAGGGTCTGGACGGTCTCTGGCTGGACGGGCTGGACGGTCTCTGGCTGGACGGGCTGGACGGTCTCTGGCTGGACGGGCTGGACGGTCTCTGGAGGGCTGGACGGAACCAGCAGTAAAGAGCATCCAGTCTCTGGAGAGCTGGACGGAGCCAGCAGTGAAGAGCCTACCGTCTCTGGAGGGCTGGACGGAACCAGCAGTGAAGAGCATACAGTCTCTGGAGAGCTGGACGGAACCAGCAGTGAAGAGCATACAGTCTCTGGAGGGCTGGACGGAACCAGCAGTGAAGAGCATACAGTCTCTGGAGAGCTGGACGGAACCAGCGGTGAAGTGCATTCAGACTCTGGCGAGCTGGACTGAACCAGCGGTGAAGAGCATTCAATCTCTGGAGAGCTGGACGGAACCAGCAGCGAAGAGCATTCAATCTCTAGAGAGCTGGACGGAACCAGCGGCGAAGAGCATTCAATCTCTGGAGAGCTGGACGGAACCAGCGGTGAAGAGCATTCAATCTCTGGAGAGCTGGACGGAACCAGCGGCGAAGAGCATTCAATCTCTGGAGAGCTGGACGGAACCAGCGGCGAAGAGCATTCAATCTCTGGAGAGCTGGACGGAACCAGCGGTGAAGAGCATTCAATCTCTGGAGAGCTGGACGGAACCAGCGGTGAAGAGCATTCAATCTCTGGAGAGCTGGACGGAACCAGCGGTGAAGAGCATTCAATCTCTGGAGAGCTGGACGGAACCAGCGGTGAAGAGCATTCAATCTCTGGAGAGCTGGACGGAACCAGCGGTGAAGAGCATTCAATCTCTGGAGAGCTGGACGGAACCAGCGTTGAAAGCTCGGGCTCGGCAGGGCTGACGGTGAGCGCAGGCTCGGCAGGGCTGACGGTGAGCGCAGGCTCGGCAGGGCTGACGGTGAGCGCAGGCTCGGCAGGGCTGACGGTGAGCGCAGGCTCGGCAGGGCTGACGGTGAGCGCAGGCTCGGCAGGGCTGACGGTGAGCTTTGGAATGAAACTCTCTTCACAAACGAAGATCGCCTCTCTCCAGTTCAGACCCGAGAGATTGGGGAGCTCCCTCGGGTTGACCTCCTTAGCCCCTAGCTGGTAACACAGCTTAATAGCCTCATCACCGAGAGAGCAGGAGGCAGCGAGAGGAACAAACCCCCAGGTATACTGGAACAAATCACAACTATTCAGGGCCAAGGCCGCGATCTGACCAGCAAACTCCCGGATTTGTGCTGCTGGATTCATTTGCGGTCGGTTGTTCTGTCACATCGGGTCAGGAACGAGACAGAAAGCAAATCCAATCGCAAGCATTTATTAATCCCACTAACAGATAATCCAGGGACCTCAGAACAGGGCAGAGAAACCGGCAGGAACCGAGTGACATTTAGACAACAACCGACAACCAACAACTGAAACACAGGGGTATAAATACACAGACAAACAAGCTAATCAAGCTAACAAGGGGGTGTGGTAAATAAGAAACACCTGTGGACACTGAGCAACATCATAACAAAAGACAAGACACATGGTAGGATCACATGACAAACAAGGAAACACGTGATACACAAAGCAAAACAAAACCCACAACGTGACAGCGTGCAATTACCTGTGTCTGTCTTTGAAGTCGTGAAAAGCTTGTCGTGTCAAAGGGAAGCGAAAAATTTGTCGCATCATCATTTTAACGTGTCAGCAGCAGCGCTGGTCAGCATCCCACAACACAAGGAAGCCGAAATAAAATCAGTGAGTCACGCATTGAATCAATGGGTCTCTAATAAGTGAAGCATCAGCTTCAGCGTTGCGACGCATTGCTGCTCAGCTGAGCCTTGAAAAGTTGAATCTCAAAGTTAAAAATAATTAACATCTTGTTGAATCAGCTTTTTTAAACGTGTTCGTTAAATGAACGGTTCAATGACTCGCTCAAAGTCCGTTGTCATAACAATATGCGCGCTGAGTGAAAGTCTTTCAATGCGCATATACTGTAGACGCTGTTTAGTTTCGGTTACATTGGTTACTGAAAATGTCCTCGTTTTTGTCCACATCGTAAACATTATTTATATAGCAACAAAAACATATAATTTAATTAAATAAATAAATAAATGGCGGTAATACCGCATATCGCGCTATTGAGCCACTCAACATTACCGCAAGGGAAATTCCATAACCGCGACAGCCCTAGTTTACACTGAACACCCCCATTGGTGAACCATTGAAATTTCTAAATGTTTTAGAAATTTCTGAATTCACGTGACTTTGGCAGTTTGATGCACACTCTGAACCACTGATTCGAATCAAAAGATTCGTTAAGGTTTCTACTATGTTTATTTAGTTACTATGCAACACTACTCGCCACATTCAAATACTGAATTGCTCCATCACATAGAAACACCTTATCCTGTCAATCAAAGCACTGGGGTGACACTGCTGGAATCGAATGCATTATTTTCACCTAAACTTAGAGTGCTCATTATAGTTGTCTCATCCTAAACAGCCTATCTTTGGGGCAAAAAGTTTCCAAACATTCAGGAGATGGTTGGAAACACTAAAACTCCACCGCTCGACTTCAGAACCAGCATTTCCTTTTTTGCAGGGGAAAGAAATCTACCGTCAGATTTGTATCTGCATGCGGTACATTAAATAGGATGCTTTAAGCTCAGGAATAAATGGCAGGCTGATAGTTCTGCTCTGCATTCATCGTGTGTTTCATCCAAACACCTCATTCCCTCCAGATCTCCTTGAACAGTAGTCACCCGAACTCGAGCATCAATACGTGATGCACAGGTTTCCAGAAACTTCCTCTCTGAGCTCGCAGCTCAAACCCCACCAGAGTGCTAAAAGGTCTCGGTTTCACAGGGGTTGGTTGCACTTTTGGTGTTCTTATGCTAATATCCTATTTGTCATTTAGTCTTTGGGGAAGGAATAAATTAAGATGTTCAGATCGAGCAATCTGGCAGGATTAGAGCTAATCCGCTCTCTCTTCTCCTGACTGAGCAAAGCGCCAGGCCGATAGGGACCACAGATCTCATTAGGACTCTGTGATAATTGTTCATGATAATTCATTTGAGCTCCGATCCCTTCTTCATAAGGTGGTGCTAATTCAGGTGACAAATTCTTGTGTCTCCACAGAATTTTCAGTGTGTGAGACTCTTTAGATTATGAGATATTCAACAAAAATAAAGATCCTACCTTAGGGGAAAGTGTGTATTTATTTGGCTCTTGACATTAAACAGAATAGCAGAAATGATTGTTTTCAAACTTGTTTGGAAAACACTCCTCCCCCGTCTGCTATTGGTAGAAGAAACAGTAAGCCACGCCTTAAAATTAACAGCATTGGTTGAGTCTGTTGCTTGGTTGGTTGGGATGCCCAGAATAAAAATGAATTAAAACCGAACAGAGCCAGTTTGCGAGAATCAGCCGCCATATTAAACTGGGATAGAATCATCCAAGGATTTTGACATTAAATGTCAAGTGAAATATGAATCATGAGGTTCACACTTAATGTCATTTTGGAAATTGTAGCTCACGTTAAGTAGTATTTAACACAGTTCTATATTGAAGATTCTAGCATCTATGCAGATGCACATACAATCTATATATGAAGAGTTTGGTTCCAAAACGCGATAAACGCCATTTTTAAAAAAAAATTAGTTACTGCAAAAATCTGACTTTTCAATACCGACCAGATACAAAACAATGTTTCATTTTACGTAAAATGGTATATCCGCCGTGTTATTATGTAATGTTTTCTCCCTTTCTTTCCAAACCGCGACAAACGCCAGTCTCCCTTTTCTGCAAAATGCCACATATCCGCTAAACCAATCACAACGCACCATTCCACGCAATGTAAACAGTAACGGCAGCGCTTTAACTAACCCGGCTTCCTAGGTTTTCTCTATTTTGTCCTTTCGATCAACAAACAAACAAAAAAATGAATAATTTTGACAGCATTGGTGAACCTGCGGAGGGTAAGGCATCCTGCATGGGTAAACGTGACATCGAAATCGAATCATTCACGTGAGGAAGAAGATGGACTCGGGAGGAGGAAATGCCGGCTGTTGCTTGTTCTCACACGACAGCATCAAACTTCTGTCACGCTGACACACTGACCCCCAGAGGATCTTTTGGAAAACTTTCAGTTGTTTTATTCAAAGTCAACGAAAACCGAGCAGGACCAAGCCAGTTTACAGCTGATCGCCGTCAAAAAAGTTCAGCGGCGACGTCCCAAGGTTGACAACAGCGATATGCATAACGTTAGATCATGCTTAATAAATCATAATTCATGATGATGTGCTCGTCTTAGTTAATGTTTTAATTAAGATTTTGTTCATCCATGAATTCATGAATAAAAAACGTTGTTAGTTCCTGATGATATTAATATGAATTAATGCATAATTCATTGATCCATGAATTCATGATAATTCATGACATGAACCCTTAAAATGTTACCGAATATTGTTATATTAAAGCAATGGATTTATAGTATGCACAAGAAATTCAATGTGTATAAAATTTTATTTTGATTAATTGCAATTTGGAAAAAAATAAATTATTGGATTTATTGCATTTTGGGGGAAAAACAATCTGTTTTTATAATAAATCTTTGGAAATCAAAACCTGGATTTCATTTTTTATTGTTATTATAACCTACAAATGCTATGTGAAAATTTGAAACCGAAAATAGTGGTTTTCATCTTCCCATTTTCTTGCTAAAGAAAACACAGTTTTACTCAAATTCATCAAAATGGATTTATAGCATTTTGGAACCAAACTCTTCATATATTCAACCTGTATTCATACTGCATATTACATTCTTGGTAGTATGCCTGTCTGAGCGTACCATTAAACTCAAAAACCTCTATATTAATGCTCTTAAATGAGCATTAACAAAATACAGTTGAGTTGAAATACATAATTTACTCACCGTTCTGAATCCGTATGACTGACTCACTTCTGTGGAACACAGAAGTATTATAAAAGATGTCTGTTTTTGTTCCCCCACACAATAAAGTCAATAGGCAATGTTGTTTGCACCTCATTGTTCTTCACAATATCTTCTTCAGTACTGTGCAGAAGAAATAAATGCATGCAGGTTTGAAATTATATGAGGGTGAGCAAACGATGACAGAACTTTCATTTTCGAGTGAAATATCCCTTTAATATGCACGTGCAGGTTTTGCAGTTTCACGAGTGATTAAAGGGAATTGCAGGATTGATTTTTGCCGCCTCTGATGGGATTTCATTTCAGATGCCTATATTGGGTTTAGAGATAAGAAAACGGCATGTATCCTTGCTGGCAATCAAACTCACCCTTTCTACTTGTTTTTACCAAACATATTGTCTTTGCAAAAATATTTCACAGATTCAACTTTCATTCTTACTTTACAGTCAAATTAAGTGAAGTCTTTGCTGACATGCAGTCACATTATAGGTTGCCAACATGCGCTATACACTGGGATGGTATTGGAGCAATCTAGGAGCAAAAGAGATAACTTGAAGCTTAATGAAAATTCTCCTCACCCCAAGCAAAATCATGAACTGGTATTCTGAGTCCCACTTATATAGCTCCGTTTTTAAATTACTTTTAGAAATTGTTGTAGGTCTACCACTAGCATTGGCCCTATACACTGTCCTTGAAAGATTCCCTGGTTCATATAACGATATTCATTCAGTGGACTGTAACCTTTGTGGGGGAGATGCTTATTCCTCTGTGTTCTGGTTCTGACATTTTGTTATTGTTTATGCATTCTAATTAAGCCGGCAGACATTGTCTCTCTTGCCAAAGACATTGTGAGAGAAATGCAGTGCAGGTCATGGAGGCAGAGATCTCCTTCGTCTAAAGATAGAGTCTGACAAGGAAAAGGATTGACGCAATTTTGCTTTTTCAGCATAAATTCGCCAGCAATTCCTGAATACACTTTGTGATCTACAGCCCTAAAGGGAGCCATAATAGGACGTCCTTTTGAGAATTGCACAGCAGCCGCAGTTCATTTCGTGCAGCCGATGTGATGAGAAAAATATCTATATGGTATTCCTGGAAACTTTTTTTCCTGTGCTGCTCAGCGAGATCTTATCAGTTGTCATCACATTACTCAGTTTGGAACATCGGATTGGTGATTTTCTGTTTAGCATGACCAGCAAAGGATGTACTGGGCGTTTGTTTGGATTAGCTGCGCTTGGGTGCCATATGGCTCAGATTTGCATCGGCCAATATTTGCAAATGCACACTGCAATGCTAAGAGATTGAGGCAAACCCATTGGGTAGAACAATCATAAATGAAATCTTTTTAATATATCAGTTATTTCTCCTAGAAAGCACTGAGGTTGAAATTGAGAGCAAATGGAGAGGTTTGGAGACAAACAGAGATTTGCAGAGACTCCGTTTATGTAATCCTGGAGAAAATAAACGTACATGTGTTTTCTGAGATCTCTTTAATATCTTAATTGCTTTAAGATGACAAATGAGATTTAATGGAGAGCAAATTTTATATGCTTTTGAGATTGCCCCCCCTGGGAAAAATACTATGTATTCTCTAGAGATTCAGAAGGAATCTCTCAGCATTCAATTTCTGAATTTGTGCCCAGGTTTGCCAAGGTACCGTAGTCTGCAATCAAATTATCTGAACAAATCATTTTCTCTATGCTCTTACTGTATGTATAATATTTGTCTAATTTTTTTTTCCGCAGTTTGACGTAAGAAACATTCGATCTACTCTTTATGGTTTACGCAGATAATCTTCTTTGCTTGTTTTTTGGATCCGGATATGCTGTACTCTTTCATGAAATGCGTAACATCGCCCCTACTGTATAACAGTAAAACTATGTAAAACCCGGAAAACTTGTCAATGGTGGGGAGAGAGTACCACATAAATTACACACACTCAAACCCCAAACATTCTTAGTTACTTATTAGAAACATACTTTTTAAATAAACATAGCAGCTTCAAAATCCATGTTCTCGATAAGGATGTGTGTGTAATAATTTATGTTGTTAAGTAGCTTATCATCCAGTTATGTTCACCACAGACCTATTTTACTCATAAATGTAAAAACCCATAGAGAAATCATTGGCAAAATAGTGTTCCAAGTTCTGATATAACATGTGTTTGGATATAACATTCACTGGTAAATCAGGTACATTAATGCTAAGATGGGAAAGGGTCAGTTTTGTTGTCATGTTGAAACAAAATGGCATTTACTGCATCAGGTATACGATATTTTTACAAGCGGCAACTACAGAAGCTGATTTCTGCTCTATTGAGTGTGTCTATTTTACATGGGGAGTGTAATTAACTCTTCTATATTCACAACCGTCAAATCAGACCCACAGTCTCTGCTGGGGAAAAATGGTTGGGATGCAGTTTGTGCCAACAATCGTTCTTTATAATTATTGCTGTCTGGAAACTCAGAGACGGTTTTCTTCTTTCTTAACTTCTCTCACATCAGAAAGATAAGTACAAAGTGTCACTTTAATCGTTCCTTTGACTGCATACCCTATACAAGTATTGATGCAGGTCTCTGTATTTGAACAGTACGATTGTTTAACTGTACGGTACCCTACACCATGCAGTCATCTTCTTGTACAATTTGAGTTCAGAAAGCTTGTCAGAGTGTTAGCTGTGGTGTGTGTGTGTGCGGTCGGCTGGGCGGGGGTGTTCACTGTGAAATGACAACTCAATTTTCCACGAACAATTAGCTCAGCGAACACATTCTTCTACCTGTACTGAGTAAGGGCTCGCGAGGGTCATCGCTCTATTCTCCACTACCAGGCTGTTTGTCCATCCATTCACCTTAGAATAACACATGCCTGAACTCTTTCATAGCTCAAAGGACAGCAGTGAGCAAACTTGCACTGCAGAAGTGAAAATTTTATATTACAGGCCACATTGTAAAGTTTCAGGAGTGACAATAGCCTTTAAATGCAGAAGTGAATCGCCTAAATTATCGTTCCGCGTGTGTTGCAGCCCATTCTCACCCCCAAGGCATCACCTAACTAACGCCTTGGGAAGCATTTTGACCATGCTTCAATATCTGATGCTTTAGGCGCCCTTTAGATGACGCCCTAGGATCACGTGTAACCCTACCCCCACCCCAGACCTAAACCTACCCGCGTCATCTAACTGACGCTTTTCTTTTAGTGTCAGTTAGATGACGCCGTAAGATCGCGTCATGTAACTGGCGCTAAAGGGCGCCTAAAGCGTCAAATATTGAAACATGGGGTCCACAACCCACTCCTGGAATTGTTATGAATGACACAGTGGTAACCATAGCTAGGGCTGGGCGATATGGCCAAAAAAAATTATCACGATATTTTTTTTTATATCAGTCGATATCGATAATTATCACGATATATGTCAAATTTTTTTTTTTTTTAAAGTTTAAAGGCAGATTTTTGCGACTAAGTGAAAGTTGTATAAACCAGAGTGTTAATTGTGTTTTTAAACTACTCTTTAAATTTATGTTCATTAACAAAAACAGTAACATCTGTTTGTTTTTTTTCCTTTTTTTTTTTCTTATGTAACGACCACATTTTTATTTGGTAAAAAGTAATATTCTGACTGTTTGAGTTGTATTCAAATTAACCATTGGTCATTCAGTCTCATGCATTTAGATCATGATAACCACAGATAAAACCAGGTATAGCCTATAACTTACTGTAGCTCCTCACTATCATGGCATAACTTTATGGTTTCTGTATTTTTTGAATGAAAAACAATAGCCTAACAGCTAAATAAATACATTATTAAATACTGTACTTATATTCCATTAGTCATAATACATTGTCAACATTAATAATATTATACAATTCAATATGTATCCCACATTTCATGGTGCAGTTAATATTACCAGGCTAACCTTACAGTAAATCCATGGTAGGCTAAATGGATTCAGTATCAATTCAGATTCTGACTGTATCGTTGCACGCAGTGTTTCTCCTTTTTGTCAGCGGTGTTTCATCTGCCTTTAAACTGGTTTAAACTTGACATTTGTGTTCTTCGCTGAACTCAAGTGCTTCTCACTGGATCTCGTGAGCAAAACGATCAGAGGCGCGTCTGCGTGAGCTCGCGCTCCGCTCAATGCACTGCCGTTTGGACTTTGAGCCGAGCGGATAAATGCTCCGTGTGGCGCGCGCGGTTTAAATGAGTTTCGTTCCGCTTTTTTGACGCATAAACATTATCGAACATTTATCGACCTCTTGATATCGTTTTTTCGAGGAAAATTATATCGCGATAATTATCGTTATCGTTTTATCGCCCAGCCCTAACCATAGCAGTGTTTTCCGTTGACATGAATTCCTAGAGTCTATTAACTAATCCATTGTGTTGCCATGTCCACTTATTAGAAGTGTCTTTGGTCTTGGCTCATAAGGCGAGTCACTTTATGGACAAAATAAAATGTGAAGTTGCAGGTCACAATATTTTTGTCTTATATCCCAAATACAGCATTAGGTTTGTTTTGGGCTTGTTTTTGTTTGTTGTTGGTTTTCTAGCAGCACCCTGGCAACCACCAAGAAAACCTGAATAACAGCACACTTTATCACTAAGAATTTGTTCAGCAACTCATAAACTTCCACTCAGAAAACACTAAGAACTGCATAGCAATGCACTGACAGCTTTTCAGAACACCTTAACAACCACATAAGCAAGACCATGGCAACATCCCAGAAAACCCTAACAGCAGAATAGCAATCTAACAACCACAGAGCAATGTCCTCCCAAGCACTCAGCATAACTTAATCGCATAGCAATACCCTGGCAACCACCCAGGACACCCCCAAAAAAATGCATACCCTAGCAGTGAACTAAGAACTTACTTAACTACTCAAAATGCTATAGCAACCACACCAACAACTGCATAGCTATACAGTAACAGCTGCTCAGAACACCTTATCAACCACATAGCAACACTGTGGCAACCTTCCAGATTACCATAACAACAGAATACCAATCTAACAACCACATGTACTCAGAACAACTCATCAATCGCATAGCAACACCCTGGCAACCACCCAACACTGTTACAAGCACATAGCGATGTGCTTACAAGCACTCAGAACACCTTAGCAACCACATCGCGACACCCTGGCAACCACCCAGATAAAACGAACAACCACATGTTTTAAAAAGTACTTGTAACATCCTGGCAACCACCTTAGCATTGTGGCGGCAATTTAACAAGCACTACTCCTTTTTTTTTTCCAGAACTGGTTGAAAATAAAATTAGAACCCCCTTCGAGAGATAGGCAGAGATAGAGAGAAGGGCAAGAGGGAAAGGCAGAGAGAGAGAGAGTCACCCTGCCTGAGGACAACGGCAGGTTAACAGCAAGGCTGGCGACACATTTGACTCAGACTGGGCAGAGAATCTATCAGCGCCATGCAACTCCAAATAGACCTAGTCTATCCCATTCACAGCAGCCATCTCCCAGGCTCTCGCATACACTTAACCCCTGTCAGCTCTGGCAGCGACACATACACATCCTGTGACACTGGCACAGCGGCCTTCTGGAACTGATCTGAGTTCAGCTCAGTCTCGATGCCTGCTGTGTTTAACCCATCTAGCACCCATATGTCCTGCACACAGATATAAGCATCTCAGTTGCAGGAGTCATTTTAAATTTATCATGCACAATGGCATTTCAGGACAATGAAAATGTGCAAACACTCAACCCTCAATTCAATTGTGATTTCACACCATTGCATTCAATTTGTTTTATGTCATATATTACTTTATTATTTTATGTAAAGTCTAATATAAAAGTGATTGAGGTTATGTCCTTTTCTATAATGTTCTTTTGAAAGGAGTTCTCAAATGTTCAATCAAGTCTGCTTGGACCCCACTTGGGGTAGCCGTTTGTAATGCCTGATCAAAAGCCATAAGGATTGCTGTGATTAGGGCTGCGTTAAGTCCAATTTTTTATGCCCTTCCCCTAGTTAACTTCCCTCAGTCTCGTTCACTCAGATGTACGTCATTGCTTACGTTACATGAGCGCCCAGCTCAGGCAGAACGCTTGCGCTTGTGATGTGTTTAAATTAAAGGCCCTTCATCATTTGGAATCCTCTATGGGGCTGATTTATTACTTAGTTTTTTTTTCCTTATGAATTTGTTTTATGCGCCATTCTATAGGCCTGTATGATTGGGCCGTTGGAGAAAACATCAAAAAATACACAAACGAAAATAACAACAATACAATAAATTGCAACAGTCAGCTTAAGGTAGCTACAAGTATTATGCAGTTAAAGGATTAGTTCACTTTTGCTGATAATTCACTCACCCCCATGTCATCCAAGATGTCCATGTCTTTCTTTCCTCAGTCGAAAAGAAATTTAGGTTTTTGATGAAAACATTCCAGGATTTTTCTCCATATAATGGACTTCAATGGGAACCGGATGGTTCAAGGTCCAAAAGACAGTTAATAACTGTTTCAGATGCAGCTTCAAATGTCTTTAAACGATATCAGACGATGAATAAGGGTCTTATCATGCGAAACGATCGGTTATTTCAAAACTTATTTAAAAAATGTAACTTTTCTAAGGACAAATGCTAGCCTTGCTCTATTCTGTGAGGCGCGTTTGCAACGTCACGTATTACGTAATTACGTTCAAAAGGTCACGGGCGACGTAGCCGAAAGTACAGAGTCAGTGTTTACAAGTTGAACGCATAGGTTGAACGTGCAAACTAGCTCAAACACCGTTTACAAAAAAAGGAATTAAAAGGAAAAACAACGATGTCGGACGATTTTGATTCTGTACTTCCGGCTACGTCGCCCGTAACCTTTTGAACGTAATTGCGTATTACGTGACGTTACAAACGCGCCTCAGAGAATATAGCAAGGCTAGCATTTGTCCTTAGAAAAGTTAAATTTTTGGAATAAGTTTTGAAATAACCGATCGTTTCGCATGATAAGACCCTTATTTATCATCTGGTGTCGTTTAAAGACATTTGAAGCTGCATCTGAAACTGTTATTAACACTATCTTTTGGACCTTGAACCATCCGGTTCCCATTGAAGTCCATTATATGGAGAAAAATCCTGGAATGTTTTCATCAAAAACCTAAATTTCTTTTCGACTGAGGAAAGAAAGACATGGACATCTTGGATGACATGGGGGTGAGTAAATTATCAGCAAAAGTTTTTTCAAAAGTGAACTAATCCTTTAAATGCCAATATCATACACTGGAGTTGTGTGGGGTGGGGGTAAATTAAGCGTGATTTGCGTGTTGCATTGTGGTCTGTGGATCTGCCTGAAGTCTACATATCGAGCAGACTCGCTCCCTCAGTCAAAATCGAGACAGATCTGTCCAAATACACTTCCCTCGCCCACTTGACGAAGTTGAACGCACTCCAAAAGGGCGGCAAAGAGTCCCTTGCAGGGAAGTGCTTAGGGAAGTTCATGAGTGCATGTCTAAAAGTGGATTTAAACACTGTCTATTTGAAGGGGTAGTCACTTGCATAGGGTATAGCCTAAGCTAGCATGTGAAAAAGAAGTGCATGTAATTGTATTGAACGTGCACTAGTAGGTTAAATCTTAAAAGTACTGTATATATTTTGCTGATAATATAATATTAATGAAACAGAATTCCACTTTCACTCAGAATAGTCCTTTCAAGATGAATTCGAAATAGCCTTTGTCAGTGGAATACGTTTAGGGAATTGTTAATGACTATGACTCCCTTGTGCAAATAAATAAAGCATCGTGCTAATACTCAGTTTGATGTGCTCAGCCATTTATTCTAAGATTCAAATGACATAGAAAGTGATTCAGACAGCAGCAGTCAAATCCACCACACATAGGCCTACACTCACTCCACGTTCCCTCCTCTGCCTCTCTATTTATATGCTAGTCATGCAGTGAGAGAAAAAAGTGGAAAGTTTAGAAGACAGGTCTGCACTCTTATAGCGATATTAAATGCATTTGATTCTGTCCTACCCTCTTTGAACTCAACGCTCTTTCAATTCACCCTTCTGAGTAGAAGTTTAAATGTGCCTACCAGGCAGCTGGATATATGCAAACCTGCAGAGAGACTGAGAGGGGGAGGTGGGCTGCGCTCGGCAAGCGGAGAAATTAAGAGGCAAAGGGCAGTGGGAAATATTGAGCACCTCATTCTCCTTGTAATTGTGCCATGTCACAAGACTGTGTAAGATAATGGTGACCGATATGAAGGAAGATATTATGAGGTGTCTCAGGCTGGAGAGAGAGATGCAGGGAGTGCTGCCCCGCAGGTCTGATTTCTTATGCCAGTTTTCCCCACTATCAGAGGCAGAAAAACAGTCTCAAAACAGCCCACAGGTTGTCTGCACAGGGACGTATCCATACCGGTTATTATTATTGTTAGGCAAAAATAAAATGACAACTAACAAAATTAAATGCGTAAAGTAATAATGACTTAAACGTTTTTAGCTTCATTTGTTTCACATTTTCAACCTGCCTTCATTAAACATGAATATGACTTTAGATATTACTAGAGAAATTTAATGGTGTTTAAAATATAAATTACAAATTTAAGTCGATTTATATTAAGTACACCGATTTAACATTTTGGGGAGCCCTAAAATACTATGAAAAAAAAGAAACTTGCACTTTACAATAAGGTCCCATTAGGTGACATTAGTTAATGCATGAACGAACATTAACTAAAAATAAGTAATGCATTTGCTGCTATTTGTCAATGTTAAGCAATAAATATAACTATTCAGTGTTAGTTCATGTCAGCAATTAAATAGTATTAAATTTTGAAATGAACTAAGATTAATAAATGCTTCAGATGTATCTTTCATTGTTAGTTCATAATGCAGTAACTGATGCAGTTTACTAATGATTTCAAAAGGAACCTTATTGTAAAGTGTTATTGAAAACTAGAAAACAAGAAAAAAAAACTAAATATCTAACTAACTAAATAAATAAATTAAAATAGTCCATAGTTTAGATCCATACTAACCAGCATTACATCTATAAATCGATCCACCTGCACCATAGGGACAAGAAATTGCATTAACTAGACATGGATGACGGCATGTTTAGCAAGTAGAGTATAAACTCAGTTGGTTTTGTTGCAATCACATGTATTTAAACTTAAGGAGACGTGCATATAGACATTGTTAAGATCATACGCTGGTGGCTTTTCCAGCCACATCCATTTGGAGAATGCTGCCAGTGGTATTTAGATGGTCCGTTATGGTTGAGATGAAAAGGTAGCCATTAAGCTTTAATGGAGAATGGCGTTTGATTTCTTTTTTGCTTCACAAAATGTAATGGTCCATTTATAATAACAGATCACAGTCTTCACAAGTAATGATTGGGGCCATCTGTGAATCTTATAGTCGGATAGTATTAGCAGACGGGAGAGGAAAAGCAACACTGATTCCAATTCAGTGGCCTGTGTTATAGTGTGTTTTATGGGAAGGCTATAGTGTATTTAACTGTAAATTAGATCTATATATATTTTATGTACACACTATAGGATTGGGCAGTGTTACAGTATAAACTTTGCAACAGTTGAAATGTATCAGTCTAGAGATTTTGTAGTTTATAATGTTTATACCGTGGTTTACGCAGCTGTAAATATGAGGAAGGGCTCACTAATATTGTTAGGCACAACACAAAGCGCAGTTTAGACGCATGTAAAAAAAAAATGGTTTTGTTGCATTGTTCTTTTTACCCCAATATTTTTTGTTCAAGTAACACAGATATATTCCTTTTACCACCAAAACGCTATTGTATTGCGTTTAATTAACTGAACCTGTATAATTTTCCTCTATACTTAATTATCAATCGTTAAACTAATGTAAATTGTTTAATTTCGCGATTAAAAAAAAATCCGGATCTGATGATTTCCAATGTATTGGTTGAAGATTGTGAAGAAGGTGCATGGCCTTGGAGAAAATATAAAGTTAATCTAAAGGCAAAGTTTTTCATTTCTGTTAGTATTTCGGAAAGTCTTTTCTGGAATGCCTTCAATATATTGCAATGAAAAAAAATATTGTTCAAATTGCTTAAAAAAAAAGCTTAAGCAACACAATTGCTATACATTTTGTCCAAACTTAATTTGATTGTGTTCAATCTACTTAAGTATGTAAAATTAAAGTTTACTTAATCCGTTTGTGTTGGATTACATGAATGATTTGTATTGCATTAACTGAAACTGGGCGGTGCTTGTTAGTTCCCAGCATGCTTTTCATGTAGCTGAATTAAGAGAAAATAAATGTTGAAATTAAGTTATATTTTATGTGTTTTTGAGAAAATTAGGAAAGGGGAAGACATTATAGTGTGTAATTGCAATTATTAGAACTACTGTATTTAAATTAGTGGGTTAACATTGTGGAGAAGAGTGGAGTATTTGGTTAGGTTGTGGACTGATCATCTTGCTGAAAATGCATATACATTTTAGCATTTGGATTGGATTGATTTTTATTTAAAAGGGACCATGTGCAATTAATAACATAAATGTAAACATTTGATGCATTACACCAGATTACACATTTAAATGTTAATAAGTGCTATTATTAGCTAATAGGTAGCTATAGTCTAGAAATCCTACTTTTCTTTATCAGTGCAGTAAAAGGAAGCAATTCCATTAATTTGTTTGGACATTACTATTTCACACAAATTCTCTCTCATTCAGTTGTGCTTACATAGATTCAAAGTAATTGATTGTGTGGAACCACTGTCCATAATTATATTAAGTTAGTTTAAAGTGTAATTTTAATTTTTTTAAAGTGTAAGAGTGATAATTTTCCATATTGATATTAAATTACGCTGATGTTCAGCATGTGTATTGGCTATTTGCTGATATTTGCTCATTAAAATTAATGTTACCTTTCACTTGTAAAATATTTATCCACTGGATTATACTGAAATAGACATTACCACATAGTTATTTATCCCTAGAATACATGTCCCCAAAACACATGAATGCATAAAAGTGGTTAAAATGCTCCGTTATAGGATTCACCTGTTTTATTTTTTATTTTCAGTTACAAAGATTTTCCTGTGATAAAAATCAAGTTTTTAAAGGGCAAGTTCTGTCATTAAATACTCACCCTCATGTCATTCCAAACCTGTAAGATATCCGTAAGAACACAAATGAAGATATTTTAAATGGAATCTGAGAGCTTTCTGTCCCTCCATTGACAGCTACGCAACTACCACTTTAAAGCCCCAGAAAGTTAGTAAAGACATTGTTAAACTAATCCATGTGTCTCCCGTGGTTTAACCTCAGTTTTATTAAGTGGCATGAGTGCTTTGTTTGCAACACAAATCATAGTTTACCACTTTATTTACGAAATGTGAATCTTCGACATCAATGTCAGCTCTAACGTTAACACAACAAACATTCACTGTGCTGCTCTCGTGAACTCTCGTTGGAGGCTAATATTTTGTAAATACATGTACATGACATACAGAGAATACACACCTGTGCATGTAAAGGCTATATGCATGCACAACTAGTCTCTCTAGTAATAATAAAAGTTATTGAGGAAAGACACCACCAGGCAGTGACCTCACCGTGCTGCATTTCAATTAAAAGCCAAATCACTCTGAAAAGGCCGTTCCATTAACCCAATAATAGAAACCGCTGACCTTTTATTTACGAGATGAATAATAGAAGGCGAATCCATCTTGTTCCACTCATCTACGCTTCCTCCTATTCATCCATACACTCAAGGTAAGCACGATGCCATTAGTGAACGAACCGCATCCCTATTCTCGCATTTCGGTATATAGAGCGCTCCATAAAAAGGATTTAATTCCAGACATGGCTGGCAAAAGAGCCATTCCCACGCACCGGTGCTTCTCCGTCAGGCCCGATCCCAACACGATAAAGATGGATGAGAGGCACCGTCAGCCGGGGCACCGCCTTCTTCTTAATATTCGTGCCCAGGGCTGGTGGAGTCCTCTTTTACTAACTCTCAGAGCATGGGAGTCAATGGACAGTATCAGGCAGGGCTGATGAGTGTTTCTAGGGTGTAATGGCCGCTCTCTCCTTCACCGGGGCTCAGGAGGAGGGCCGCAGGCCATCAGCGAGGGATGAACAGACTGGCACTTGTCACAGTCCCTGATTAAAAATCACTCTGGGAGCCACAAGACAGGGTCCCCGCAGACTTAGGGAGATGCAAAGTCATCTATTTCAAACCTCTCTCGCCCGCGCTAAAGCCTACCAGCACTTCTGCTCTTAAGCTGCCGACTGTATCTTTCCACAGCAGGTGGCTTCAGAGGTCAAATGAAGGAGGTCATGTGATCGCTTTCATCCCTTGGCAAGTTTAGTCGGGTTATGTTAGTACTTGGACTCTGAAGTTGTTAAAGTGCTTTCCTAGATTGGACATTTTTATGGAATAAAAAGCACATTCCACTGTAAGAAAAAAGAAAAAGTTATTGTGCAATTTGACTTATGCTTTCAAAAATTACTTAATATATGCTGTTTTTTTTCTAAAGGTTTTTCAAAATATGTAACAACTTTGCATTCATTCATTTAGCAGATGCTTTTATTCAAAGTGAATTACAAAAGAAAAGCAAAATATACAATGCCAGGTTTATTAGACAACTAGACAACTAAAGTTAACATGATAATACAAGACATTTTTATTAATGTTAATGTTTTATTCTTTGTGAAGACTAGTCAGAAATCTGGACATTACTCGAAAAAATAATTTCAGGACCACTTAAACGTCAGCCAACATGGTCTGATGGTGCTTTAAAAGAGTCACTTTCCATGATAATAATTTCCTGACGTAGTATAAGAAATAGATGCGTCTCAATCTGCTCCCTAGTTTAGTAGTCAGTGCACTGATCAGGTAGTCTCAATTGCAAAATCCTTCCAGTGCATTACAACGTTCCCTTCCTAAAAAGTCCCACAATGCACTGTGAAAAACCAGGAAGCATCAATGCTCACTATAATCAGTCCCTCCAGAAAAACGCGATTATGCGATCGCTGAATTCAATGCAAAATCAGCCAAAGTCGGCATATTTATGCGGGGGCCGCGTTTTTCCGAATAAGCCGCACTTTCGCCGCATAAAATGCCGATTTCCATGCAAAATATGCGGGGCTTGCATGATTTCATAATCCTCGCATTTTCGTTGCAAAAAAAAGTCACATATATCTTCGCAGAAAGTTGAAAAATGTTGCGTTTGCTTCATACAAGAGCAGCCATTTCCTCCTGTTTCCATGGGAACGTTATGAAGTGACGCAATTACGCGACGGGATAGCTCACAGCTGAAGTTATTGCAGAGGCCAGAAAGACTCACGGAGGCGATTGACATCTCACAAATCGAACTCGTATAACTGTCTGTCACACGTTCTACCTCTCATCGTTACTTTATAAACAAAATAAGATAAAAGAATTAGCATCAAACAGAAATTACCCGCACACATGGGGTGTTTGAGGCGCACACACTGCAGACAGTTCAACGCGCAGCTCTTAAAGGGGCCACACCTTATTTACACTCGTTACAGTCTGAAATATAAAACATTGCTGATTTTGTAATTGTGAAAGAGAGTCTATTGTGCACTTATTGTTTGAATGTCCTTATTTTTCAATCTTTTGGAATGAGATGTCTCAATTTCTGAGTTTTAAAATGAATTGCAACCTTGTCTTAAATTTGTCATCTTCATACAAATGATTTTGACTTCCCTATAAGAAAAATGTATGTTATCGATTTTTTCTATTATTAGGAAAATTTCATATTCATCAAACTAAGTGGAGTAACTCAAACCCCAACTTTGCTCATTTCAAAACAGCCTTTAAAATTTTGAGTCTTTAAAATTAAAAAAAAAAAAATCGAAAAGCCCAAAAGATCTGTATCTCTGCTAAAGGAATTGAATATGTCTGTGATCCCCTCTATCTTTTTTTTTTCTTGTTTTTTTTTTCTTGTTTTTTTTTTATTATTATTTTTTTTTTTATATTATTATTGTTTCATGTTTTAGGCTACTTGTCAGATGTTATACTTATCAGAAAATGTGTAAAAGAAATGTCAAGAACTTGATATCAAACTGATTTTGAAAGTGTAATAAAAATAAAACAAGATGAGAAATTAAATATTCCCAGCACTTTCTATGATGTAGTATGCTTCATAGAAAGTAATAAGAAATGACTCTTTACATTAAGGTAGTAGCCTAGTGAGAACAGGGTGTTGAGGGAATCACTTTTTTTCTCTTTTTCATCAAACCGCAGTTTTTGCAAGTTCCCGCAATTTTTGCAAGTTCCCGCAATTTTTGCAAGTTCCCGCAATTTTTGCAAGTTCCCGCAATTTTTGCAAGTTCCCGCAATTTCATCGCATAAAATTGCATAAATATCCCGCATATTCCATCGCATTTTTAAAGAAAACGGGCCGCGTAATCAAGGATTTTTGCCCGCAACAATCACAAAAAAACTCCGTGTTTTTCTGGAAGGACTGTATAATGCTCATCCAAGTACAGCTCTTTGAATGGCTGTTCTTCTGAAATCACCAATGTAATCTGACAACAACATTCTCATAAATTGTTTTTCTAAACACTCAAATAATTTTTCAGCTGCAGTTAACAAATTCTTCTCTTCGGTTCATGACGAAAGTTTACTTCAGTTGTTGTTCCTACTGTGGAACATATTGATTTTGTTTCTTTTTGAGGTAAAAAGTTACCAATTGTAACTAATACCCTTTGGAAGTTACTCAAATTACCATGAGCATTTTTGTTTGTTTATATCATGTACAAAAACTGTAAGACCCTTGGCACTTACCTTCTTTGATTATCATCCATCAGACACTCTCCATTCTGCATGTCAGTGAAGTGGGCATCGATAAATGCACGCGGTAGCCAAGGCCAGACAGAGGTGAACATTAAAAAGAGAAACAGGGCAGAGGAACAAGGTCAGTGAGGCTGCAGGACATCATGCCTCTGTAATGAGAAGGAAAGGCCAGGGATAGCGGCCAGAGTTTGAGAACATCCACATAAGTTCCAGGAGGTGTTTTTATGCACATTCTAACTAACATAATGAATATTTAATTCACCTCACAAAGAAAACCTATGCGTCTACATTTAGTTTAGGTACAAACAAGAATTTGCGGACGTATCTTTTAAAATTTCCACACTGCAAGGTTTTTTTCCCCCCTTGTGGGTGTCTATTCCAACAACTTGACTTTCAACTTGGCTAAAGTTCTCCAAGAAGGAAATAATGCTTGAAGGATGTCCTAAGCGTCATAATTAAGAGCCATGTCTTCCCCAAGGCCAAATATTTATATGAGGAAAATGAGTTTGGATGGAGTGATGCCGAACCACATGAAATAACACCTCCGGCTCTTGGCTGGAACTCTAGCTGTTCATCACACAGAGAAACCCCATGGTGCTGTGGAACAGCTCTGGGTAAGAATCATTACACCAGCAGGGGCTGGAGCTCCGGTGTGTGATTTTGAGAGATGCCCTCTTCGTATGCCAAGCTATCCCACTATATGAGCACTCTTTTTGGAGTTCAAAGAGTTTCGCTGTGACCCGTCAAAAACTTCTGGCAAACGTCGGCACAAATAAACTGTTTTTGGGTCATTCTCAAATTATGAACTGAAAAGGACTTTTCACTGATGAAAAAGAATGACATCTTTAAGAAGTGGTCAAACCATAATATAAATGAAGTGGTTTGATTATATTGTGTTGCAGATTTTTTTTAATCATTTGAAATTGCCATGTGCAAAATTGCTTGTAACTTGACTGCGACCTCTGACATCTACAGTTATGAATTAATAATTAATGTTCCCCCATACACATCAAAACAAAATGATTGATTAAAATTAAAGAAGAAAAAAAACATTTATTTAATGTCATTAATGTTATCAATGCTTATAGTGTTATCAATGCTTAAAACTTTTTGTTTGAAAAAAAATACAAAAGGTTGTGTAAAAGTCATTCCAAGGTTAAAGTTCAGAGGAAAAAAGTACTTTATCAAAACAAGCACATGGTGAGTTGCCGTTCACATTGAAACAGTTATTAATCTCAAAATTGAATCATGTCACTTTGATCATTTATAGGTAGCCTATCAGATGTAAATGTGTTGTGCGCTTTCCTCTCAAAAACAAAATAAACACAACAAAAATGACAGCAATTCATTTTTTTTTTTGTCGGATCATAGCAATGTGGATATTTTTGACTAGCTCTGTAATTCGTCGGCATCATGTCGACTCTGTTCTAAATGACTCTTTTAAGATAGTTTGATTATAAAGTATGCTTATAAATCTGGCTATAGTTTGAATTAATCCCTTTTCTTTACATGACAAATTGACATTACAGTACAGAATAGCTCTTTCGGCATTAACCTGAACATTGTATATAAGCATTCATTTCATGAGTCATTGAACAGAAGTGAGGCTTTTGGGAGTGTGCGTAAGAATCTGATCCATTTGATTTTCCCAGAAAAAGCGTCCAAAGTCCTTGACATAAAAATCAGTCTAGGCATTAATAGACAACCTTTTAAAGCAACATACAAAGTGTAAGGACTTCACTTTTGAGCTTGTTTCAAGCTTGTAACGAAAATAACAAAATGTGTGACCTTTCCCGACTTTATGGGTTGGCTTTGCAAACATTTAGACACATTTTTAAAGTGAAGGACTCGGGACGTTTTTGGCAGAAAATCTAACTAATACGTTTATGCACGCTCTCTTATGTTCATGAAACGAATGAAAATTTTAAGTCCTTTATGGTGAATAACAAACTCTTTTAAGTCAGAAAGTCACCATATTTTGAGTGACCCTTTGGGTTACGCTTTTCCATCGTGATCTGTAATGGTTTCATCATTCAACCACTGTTTTCCTATCTAGAGATTGATATGGTGTGTCCTGTGCATTTCCACTGAGGATATAATATTAAAGAAGAGTTGGCATTATATGAAAAGGTGTGGAAAGGTACAAAATTGTTATTGGGAGATTATGTTTGACTGTACCATTTGCCTAGCATCATGTGAGTCTTTAGGGTTTTGGAAGACCAGTGTTTTGCTTTTGTCGGGGAAAGAGGGAAAGTGAAGACAAAGAGTTGCAATTGTGAGGATGAGGGATCACGGAGGGCTCTAGAGATTTGACCCGTGGCTTCATAAAGGCACAGGATATGAGAAATGTTGGAAGGGAGAGAGTTGAGTGTGTAAACGACTGCAGAACCTCTCTATTTTATTTCACTGAGAGTTGAACATTTCCTTACAAAATTGATGTGGCATTATGTGAACGTTCCTTGCAGTCCTATCAGACAAATGACAAATGGAAAAGTAGGGAGTTAATGATTAAACTCACTTTTGTATCTTGTATCAAGTATTAAAAGTTGTATGTACATTTATTCCATAGAATAATGTGACATAATTATTTCCTTTTAAAAAGTAAATCCCTTGCATAATTAATGTATACATACCTCACAATGTATTGGCGAAATGTCCAATGTCAATGTCCAATACAATGAATGTACACTTAATGTATATTTTATGTTATGGCATATGAATACACTTATACCCAACAGACTGGAGAACATGAATACCATGAAGCGAGGGGAAAAGGGGGAACGTTTTCTTCCTTGTAGTCCTCCCTTCTTCCCTTAGCCCAGAACGGTGACAAGCTGTGATGAATTACCTCATTATTCTAGCTCACTTGTTCATTTCTCCGCTTTTGTAATTTCCCGGATTGATCCCCAACACGGCTGTGCCTACAGTACTTCTGTTCTATTCATACCAAAGCCCCTCTCCCGCGTACACAATACCTCTGTCTACTGGCTTTACGCGTGGCGGTGGCGCGCGCGGACCGCATCGCTTTCTCCAAAACCAACACGGTAAAAGTTGCAGAGGCCAAATTGACTTCTACATGCTCTCATCACTGATATCAAAGCCAATAGAATTCCTACCCTTGACACGTTGGCACACTATAATGGGTTTAAGGTTTCAGCAGGGCTAGTCCGTTCACGGGTCTGGTTTGTTTCTGTATTGTGATGGGCCATGAGGCGTCTGATCTTTTCTTTCTGTTTTCAGAAGAAGGGTTAGAGCATTAGAAGCAGATGTAATATGTTACGTCCAACACGGATTTGCCAATGTGCATTGATCTCCATGCACAGGGTTCATTGACTCTTGTGTGAGTTGTTTTTACCTTGTCTTGCTTCGTCGTATTGATTAAAGTGGTTTGTTAGGCCATGGGTCGTGCATTAACCAAATGTATGGTAACAGCCCACATATAATGCAGTATAATACTGATAATGGTAGGCTATTTCTCTGTTTTACTGATGTTTTCTTATTTTACTCTATAGCCTGCTTCCGTATTCTTCATTATAGCCTATACACTGTACACTTGTTTATATATAGTGAATGTAATTGTCTCATAATATTACATTTTTGTGTAAATGCTTACTTGAGTGTTTATGAAATAGAACTATATTAACATTTAAAAATATGTGTTTTTCTATTTTACATATGTGTTAATATTTTTGAAGGGAGTCACTTATGCTCACCAAGGCTGAAAAATATGTAAAAAAAAAAAAAAAAAAAACGGTAATATTGTGAATATATTATTACCATTTAAAATGACTCATTTCTATTTTAATATACTCTATTTTAAAATGTAATTCATTCCTGTGATGGCAAAGCTGAATTTTCAGCAGGAAATGCATCATGTGTGGCATATTCCTAATAATTATTTAAGAAATGAATACCTTTCTTTTTCAGCAAGGACACATTAAATCAAAAGTCAATTAAAGTTTAACTTTATATTCAAAGAATACCACAAGAAAATGTATCACGGTTTCCACAATACATGTATAAATTAAATGAATTATATTCAGATTGCAATAGATTAGCATATTGTTAGCATGTATTCATTCATGCATTATGTATAGGTTTCATATAATAGGCTGGAATTCCCTTTAGCATCTCCACGTTGTCTCATTGCTGCCGACATGTTGCTTGTCTTGAAACAAGCACGGCAGCTTGTGTCGTATTTAAACCGAGACGCAGATTTGATATAATTTTACAGTGTGTCATGGTAATTATACTCAGTAATCTAGTGTTCTCATTCTCCCCTCTGGTTTTCTCCCTCTGTGTTGATGAGTGTGATGAGTGTGCACACTGCTTATTTATGTACTGCTTTCAGACAGCATGTTTGTAATTGATCATATTCAGAGATGCCATATGGCGAGTGTGTGTCCAAATGCGATGTGTGAAGTAACACTGGCACCTAAATGTAGCATCACATTCCACCACAGAAAAAAGGCCCCTTTGTAAATATCCACTAATTGCTTATTCACTATAGTCTCTCTGCCATTATCCATATCTGCCAGACATTGTACAATTCAATTTTGAAGCTTTGTGGTTATCAAAATATGTACACTTTACGCACTCTAAATGGATATGCTGCTTTTTATCGACCAAAAAAATGTGAAACCAGTCACAAAAGTACTCATTTTAATCAGGTCTTTTAATAGATTCATAAATGCAAATGAGTTACTTAGATGATTAATTGATTAATTCATCAAATGATTCACATATAACAACATTAGCTGACAGAAGCCTGAAATAAACGATTATTAAAAGACATATTATTGGGAGACTCAACATAAATAAAGAAATAATGTAATAGAAATCTACGTATGTCTAATGTTAAAATAAAAAATATATAATGTATATAATGTTAATAAAATATAGGGCTGGGTAATAAATATCGATTTCTCGATAATAATCGATTCTCATTTTTACGAACCGATATCGATTCTTAAGTCTCAAGAATCGATTAGTCATCCTGTTTCATTTGAATGAATGGGACATTCTATCGCGGCTGCGCGCATTCAAAAAATCGCAATAATCTTTGTCCTTTGTTACTATTGATATGAAACAAAGTCTCAATTTCCAAATTACGTCCATTTCCTTTAGAAATTCAAAAACATAAATAGAGTTTTGGCGCTGTGGCGTGAGATCGCTCTGGCGCAGCTCTAGAGAAGCAGCCGCGCTGATCTCTCTTCCGGGTTAATAATACCAATCACAGCGCAAAATAAACATGAAGGAGCATCTGAAAGTGTGTTAAAAGATAGAGTACAACTTATCGAAATCCGTATCATGTCGTCAGTTAAACAGCTTGTAATCAATGTCTTGTCATGTATCGTCATATTTACCTCAGAAGACCCACATCAACTCGTTAGTCTTATAGAAAAAAACAACTCCAGAGAGGAGCATTTTGCTAAATATATACACTATATTACATATGCATTATAATCTTAAAGTTCTTCAATATTTAATAAATCTGGCAAGTTTTTATGACATTTAAATGTTTATATTTCATATAATCTTCTTATTATAAAAATAAATAAAAGTGTAATTTAAGTGATTCATTCATTATTTCCTTCATATTTGAATAAATCTAGCAAATTTTTATGACAGCCACCATTTAAATGTTTATATTTCATATAATCTTCTTATTATAAAAATAAATAAAAGTGTAATTTAAACGACGAGAAAAATTGGCATTTATTGTAACTGATATCCAAAATAATCGATATTGAATCGAATTGTTATCGAAATTGAAATCGAATCGAATTGAAAGCTTGTGAATCGAAATCGAATCGAATTGTGAAATTTGTCTCAATACCCAGCCCTAATAAAATAATATATTTAAAGGAACACTCCTTCCATTTGCATTAAGATTTCCAGATTTAGAAATTTTTAAGATTTAGAAATCCAGTCATACTATTGAATAGTCGTGCAACACTCTTGCTCTTGCTCACTCGCTCTAGAGTCCGGGAGATTTGAACTAATTTGCGGGCATCAGGGAGCCATAGCGAGGGTATTAATGAAGCGAGGGTATTAATGAAGATGCCGAAGACAAAACCCTTCAAGGTTTGGCTGAATTTCGTGTGTAAAAGTACGCGTCAGAGTAAGTGTGGCGATTGTCTGAAGCCCATATAGAATCACGCCAATCCATTGACTGATGGCGCGGGCCGCCTTGACGCTCTTACGTCGTCATTTTATATTAGCGCGCATTATCTGATTTCATTGTGCGAAACGATTTCCAGGCGGTAGCGTAGAGAGGAGCTCAACTCTAGTCTACATTGATAGGCGGAGTAGTGGGAGTGGCCTGCGGAGCTGAGCATTGCAATGCACTATGGGGATTGTTGTCTACAATCCACAAGCACTAAAAAGTCATTTTCTGCCTTTTATCAGCCAAGAAGGACCCAAATTAGAAATGTATGATACTATTCTACTACATATATGACCCACTTTCAATGTCTCCACTGGTGGAATTACCCTTTAAAACATATACACAAATATAAAATCTTAACAAATAAAATAAAACCGTAATATTGACAAATATTTTAATATCTATTTTTATTGTAACATACTTTACAATGTAATTTATTCCTGTGATGTCAAAGCTGTATTTTCAGCATCATTACTTTCAGAAATCATTCTAATATGATGATTTGCTGCTCAAGAAACATTTCTTATTATCACCAGTGTTGACAATAGGGGTGGTTAATCTGTCTGATTTCCCGATTCGATTACGATTATTGAAGTCCCGATTCGATTACAGTCGATTTTCGATTATTAACGATTCTCGATTCACAACAGTAAACGAAAATACACTAGATCAACATATGATTATATTAGCAGCAGCAACATTTTGGTATTAATTGCACTTTTTATTTGTTTGATATTCATTGAAAATATAATGATGGTTAGTGAGGACATGCAAACATGCTTGTTGTAAATTTTTTTTTCAAAAGCAATTTTGTTGCATTATAATGCAAATGCACCTGGTTCTATTAATTGACAGCATTAAAATGTATTTTGTGATTTCCTTCAATTGAAAATATTTGAAGCAAGTTTGGGGGACTTGAAGGGCACCCGATTCAGAGAATCACCCAGAAATTCAAAAGAACAGCATTTATCTGAAATAGAAAGCTTTTGTAACATTAAACAATACCGTTCAAATGTTTGGAGTCGGTAAGAATTTTTATTAAATTTTTTGGGCAAAAGAAAAAAGAAATCTATACTTTTATTCATCAAGGATAATTTAAGTTGATCAAAAGTTAAAGTACAAGACATTTATAATGTTACAAATCGATTATCTGAATCTTTTGTGTGTGACTATAAATAATTTGCTTTAAAAGTACAAATTAATGACCCATAAAGAATTAATGCACAATATATTTTATTAACATTACAAAGAACGACCAGGAAAATAAATGTGTGCTTGAACTAGGAGCATACTTGTAGTAAATAAATAATATAACGACTGGTGCAGCCGAGTGTTTTTCCTCCTCTGGCTGGAAAGGTGTCATATGGCTTATCATATTTGTCGGGTTTCCGTCGTTGGTTTTATTCCACAAAGCGTACAACTAGTGCGGCTCTTGTCCAGCTCCTTTCCCCCTTAAACTTCAGAAGCCAAAATATTTCCACACGTCAGCTTTTAACCTAACAAGGAAAGTGTTTGGATCTCGCGTGCCATCTCATCTCTGTTATGTGCACGCCACAGACGGTCCCGCCACTGCACTTCCGCGCTTCAGAGTTCCGTCTTTCGCGTTCCGTCAATATTACGTTATTATAAATACATATAAAAAAAAAAAAATTTGAAATCGATTTTTTGACATTTGTGAATCGATTCAGGATCGTCCACGTCCGCATCGCGATGCATCGAGAATCGATTTTTTTCCCCACCCCTAGTTGACAACAGTGTAAGAGGGGGGATTTCTGTAAAGACTACAGTAAAGACTTCCGTTAAGACTATTTCTGTAAAGACTGTCAAGATGTGGTTTTTTGTATATACAGTATATTGTTAAAAGACAGTCAACTATCTTGGCCAATCCCCAATTTGGCATCATTTTCTTTTTCCAACAGGATTTGTAAGTTCATCTTCTAGTGTGTGTGTGTGTGTGTGTGTGTGTGTGTGTGTGTGTGTGTGTGACCTTAACTTTGTAAAAGCCTGAGATTAAATGTGTGCTCAGATCCACGACAACATGTTCCCTGACTAGTAGGCATATCACAAGCCAAGAATGATTTCCAGTAAAACTGAACAGAGTGTTCTTCTTCTGTCAGAAACGGCTTGTTCTGGCATTTAGATTTTTGACCTATCAAAAAAGTTCCCAAGCGATGTTTAAAACTCTAAGGGGTCTTTCAATTACTAGTGTGTCTGTTTCACACAGCTAGTGTTTGGGATGCACATCTGTAGATTGGAACAGAAGACAAAGCAAGCAAACATGCTTTAAATCTGGATGTTTAGATGCTTACATACTAAAAATACTACAATAATAAATAATAATCCTAAAACAACATTTCATTGCAACAGTCTAGTTTAAAAATCCAGCTTCTTCAAGTGTTTTTTTTCTCCAACAGTGCAAAACATTGTGTACATGATGTTAAATATTCAAGTATGTTAAAATGTAATTTGAGACACTGAAATTGGATTTAGTAGGTGTTCAGCTGGAGGCTGTCATAAACTGAATATATGGTTCAGGAAACCTGTCAACGCGCAAGTTATCTTTAATGTAATATCTCAATTCAAGCAGAAGAAACAAACCTATAAGGCGTTTACACTGGTTTAACAGAATTTTCTGCTTATCCATTGTGTGTATTAATTATTCAAACTGTTCTGTATGCTCACCAAAATATGCATCATGACCTGAATTGTGTCTCATATCCACTTCTTTTGTCTCCACAGGTAAGCTTGTTTCCTGTTTATAGAGGACTTCATGTTGAGATTGAGGTCTGTGTCGCTGTTGGGGAGGATTCATCCTTGTTATGTTGTCTGAGTAATGGAGGCAGAAGGTAAAGTCATTTTAGTGACTAATGCAAAGCAGCGCTCCTGCAAGTTTTCCTGGTTGGGATGTACATATACTTTATATTTAATGCCAGGGATGTAGATATACATATTTCATGGATACTGTATTAACATTTTCGTTTTGGCATTTGTGTCAAGATGCGGTTGCTTTCACATTTTCTTCATGGATAAATGGACAGGGAAAATGTCATCTTGTCCCTTAAAACAGGTTGTACTCATCCCAGAAGAGTTTCTCATTGCCTGTGTGGAAGTAAAAAGTGTACTTGCAGATAATACATGAATTGAATATAGGGCCACGTAAGTGGGCTTTCATTGCTAAGTTTCCAGTAGGCCTAATTTGCACAATAATGGCAAATTAAAAGTTTAACTGTAAAGTACTTTCTAAAAATGATGGAGGCCTGTTTCTGCCACTGAATTTAAAAAAAAATGGTAATTGTGACTTTTTATCTCACTTTACGTATAACTCAAGTGTACTTAAGTGGGTCAAAAAAGCATTTACAAAAAGCATAATACATTTTATTTTTATTCTAAATAACAAGCAATTTAGTGCCTGAAAATATTACATTTATTTTGCAAGTATATTAAGTTATTTTCGTAATAAGTACTCAGTGTTTTTTTTTTTTGTGTGTGTGTGTGTGCTCCTGTACACTTTAGAGGTGTGTAAACCAGCTTCCAGTGGTGTAGTGAGTGTGTGTGTGAAGAAGAAAAAGTATGACGGCAGATCTTTTCTCTGGTTGAAAGCAGAATAATGAAGTAGGTCGTGTATCCCGGAGGACTCATAATTTTGGCGTGTCCACTGGTCAGAATGCGCTATCCTTCACAAAGCGGAACATGAGTTACTTTGCCCCGTTCTCATTGGCAGGATTAATCGGACATCATGCAAGCTGTTAGAGCATTTTATTATTTATTTCCCAGAGTATTCTTTCATGTATTTATTTTGGGGCGAACAAACACTCAAAGCACAGAAGAATCCAATGAGAGGGTTTTACCTTTTTTCCTTTTTTCTTTTTTTGTGTGTGATAATGGCTGAGATGACAAACTTGTATGACCCCGTTGACCCTTTTGGGGTTTATTTAATATTGCGATAATGACCAACTCTGCAACAAACTTAAAGCTTTCCTGTACATTACACTGAAAAATAATTAGAGAAACAAAATTTGTGGTCAGAATTTCCCTTGAAAAAGATGTTACATTAATATTTCAGATACGTAGCTACTTATACTTACGCTTGAGAAGTTTGCAAACTTTAAGACATGAGTCTGGCAATTTGTAGTTCTTGCAGAAGGCATTATTAAGGCATAAATATCACAAACAAACCCAGCAATTATTTTTTTAGTCGCCTGCTAACTTCTAAATAAAACTTTAAAAACCCTGCAAGCCAATAACATCAATAGCCATTGTGCGTTGTTCCAGGGAAAGCCAAAGGGGTCTTAAAACGGGTCAAAGACAAGAGTTATTTATGATAAGAAAACGACAAATCTTTTGAAAACGTGGTTTAAAACATTTGTGCCGACAACTTTCAAGAAAAGTTAAGTGTTCTAGCCAAACAGCGAGTAATAATGTATTCGTATTTTTCTAACACCTTCAATACATTTGAATACACACTTATTTATTTAATAACAAATTCATTTATTACAGAATTATTAATTTAATTATTTGGAGATTGGCACCACATAACATTTTACAATCTGATCTAACCTTGTCATGTCAAATTATCTGATTATTTTAAGAAATTAAAAGTAATTTGTATGTTTAAATTAATATATCTGGACATCTCGTGCCATTGACCCAGCAAAATTGTGTTTCATAATTCTTGAAATTTGACTTGAAGACTTTTACACTTCAACCTGATTGAGTCATATTTCGTTTTCTTTACCCGTCTCACATTTTGACAAAACAACTTGATTGTTTATAGCGCTAGTGTGACAGGATGCGTTAGACCGAAAGGACCCAGAGGAAACCTTACATGTGGCTCATTGTAAATTGATACAGAAAGAAGGAGAAAAATGTAATGAATTTACCAGGTCTGCTGGCACGGTTCCCCTGCACAGGAAATGTTGTTAGGCATGTCAACAAATCAGCTCTTGTAGACGGCACAGCTCATCATTAGAATAATTCATTGTAATTAGTCAGTCTTTTTAATCACCTCAATAGACGCAGCGTCCCAATACTTCCTCTGAAAGATAAATGGCTGTTTACCCAGGCGAAAAGAATCGGTGTGTATTCGCTGCTGCAGCTGCACTGCAAACTTTAAATGGCATGCTTGATTGTGTTTCTGAAAGATTTTCGACAAGAGCACAGGACAGTTTGCAGACCGTGCAAGTGCCATGTTTGCTTTTATAGGGGGACATACTGGGTAAATAGTCTGTCTTTCAGCCTTCACTACGACTGAATGATACTGTAAATCTGCACTAGATGAGTAAGTAATTAGTGTTGAGGGGGTCGTTTTTAAGTGTCTTAAGCTTCGTGAACTTTGTTGCCAAGAAAATATTCACTAGGACAAGTGGTGTCCTGACTGTACATTTCATGTTTATTTATTCTGAATTCGAAAACCAGCCGTTGTTAATCTCTATGGCTGGGTACATCTTATACAAACATTTGAATGGCACGCGATGAATTATGAATGTCTTCCTCATGTATGATTTATGGTGGAGTTCCCACTGATTCTTCTTGATGTGCTTCACGCCTCTGTTTTTTTTTTCCATTTTAGCTTTAAGGGTACAGACAGCAACTTATTGGGTGCATTCATCTCATCTTATGTGGTAATGAAATCTCAAATATGATGTTTTCGAATGGGAATAAAGTGCTCTCTCAGGGCTTTCTGATCAGGAGTCATGTTTATATGGAAGCTAGTTGCTCTGTTCCAAAACCAAGTAAGCTGCCTACAGAGGCAAAATTTTAAGGCGTCAAATTACACCTCGTAAGATCCCATGTTTTAAGGCAGAATATGGCCGTCACAAAAAATTGCGATCCCAGACTGCATTACAACAATCTCAGTGGAAATTCAATCCAATATGGCGAACAATGTGAAAAGTAGTGTAGCGTAAGAGAGTGCAACAGTGGCAGACACTTTTTCACCCTTGGTTTTCCCATTCATTTTTTCCATATAGGGATTTTAAAAGAAAGTCTTGGACTACATTTATATAGCGTTTTCACAGACCCAATGGCCACCAAAGTGTTTTAAATTTCACCTCACATTCACCCATTCATACACTGTCGGCGGTGTCAGCCATACTAGGCGCCATCCAGCTCGTTCATTCTTGCTCATGGACTCCTCGGCGCTTGGTCAGGTGGAACCAGGGCATCCTCCCCTTTTTCTCCTTCTGGAGCTCCTCCATGGGACTCAAGACCGGTGTGCCACACAGGCGACGCTCATTAACACCTCGCTCCGTTCCCACGGCTATCAGCCCCGTCCTGCTACCCCCTAGTTATACGGTGTAATGGCTTCAACAAAAGCATATTGATTAGCAACCTCGTAGCTTAAAGTAAATCTGTCTTGAATGGTTGTAAAGTCATCGTTCAAAATCAATTCCCCTAGAAATGGATTTTCTCCCCTTAAGCTGAAATTATGTTGTGTATTGGCTTAGCAACATGCTACGGTCAGACTCTTAAAAATTAAGAGTCTAGTTGTCAAGTTAAGTCTAGGGCTGTCGCGGTAACCGCAATATTGTAGTACCGCGCTTCTGACAAGTCAACCGCAGAGGATAGCACGTAACCGCAGCAACCGCGATATTCACGTTTTTTTTTTTATAAGGCTATACCCTTCTTGTTTTGAACTTAATGCATGTGTATTGAATGTTAAACAAGTTCATAACGATAACAAGACTGTTTATCATGGTGATGTGTAGCCTACAGGCTTCACACAGACAGTGAATGAGAGAGATCGGCAGAGCGCGTCACGTGCTGCGCGTGCAATTACCTGCGTCTGTCTTTGAAGTCGTGAAAAGCTTGTCGTGTCGTGGAAGCGAAAAATTTGTCGCATCATCATTTTAATGTTGTTCTCTTATTCTGTTGTTCTCAATGTTCTCTTCACGGGTATTTTCCCATAAATGCGCGTCAGCAGCAGCGCTGGTCAGCATCCCACAACACAAGGAAGCCGAAATAAAATCAGTGAGTCACGCATTGAATCAATGGGTCTCTAATAAGTGAAGCATCAACTTCAGCATTGCCTATGCGACGCATTGCTGCTCAGCTGAGCCTTGAAAAGTTGAATCTCAAAGTTAAAAATAAATAACATCTTGTTGAATCAGCTTTTTTAAACGTGTTCGTTGAATGAACGGTTCAATGACTCGCTCAAAGTCCGTTGTCATAACAATATGCGCGCTGAGTGAAAGTCTTTCAATGCGCATATACTGTAGACGCTGTTTAGTTTCGGTTACATTGGTTACTGAAAATGTCCTCGTTTTTGTCCACATCGTAAACATTATTTATATAGCAACAAAAACATATAATTTAATTAAATAAATAAATAAATGGCGGTAATACCGCATATCGCGCTATTGAGCCACTCAACATTACCGCAAGGGAAATTCCATAACCGCGACAGCCCTAGTTAAGTCTCTCATGTGAAATTGCTGTCTGTAGAGCGTTCCAAATGATTCACTTGTGATGGTTAGTATGCTGTCTGCTGTAAGTTTTCCAACGTATCTCATCTCTCAAGATGCTTCCACAAGGTTGAGCTGGCAATGTATGAAAACGGCAGGTTGTTATGTGATAGAGCACTGGTGTGCAACAGTGCTGAGTGAGGTGGGTAGTCGTTGGGAAATGTCCTTTAATTCTGAGACTAACCGTCCAGTAAGGGAAGCTGGAGATCATGCCTGGAGGAATTTCAGCCTTTAAGTAGCCTGACCTGAAGAGTCAGATAAACACAGACCCCCATCCTTCTCTCGTTCTATCATAACTGAAGTTACAGCCTTGCAAAATGTCAGAGTTAAGTGCTTTTGTCTCGCTGTGCCCTGTCACTTCTGCTCTACGTGGCTAGACAGATGCTAACATTTCTTTATAGCACAGGCCTTTACTGAGGACCATTACACTTGAACTATAGATCTATACCTGAAAGTTTGGGGTTGAAAATACAAACTTGGGAGTAAACTAAATTTAAGATGTAAAATGAATTAGAAAGATTAAAGATTTACCACTATTTCTTGGTGATTAATCAAACTTTAAATCGTTAACCTTGGGTCATTCTAAACGAATGCGACACGTTTTGTCACATTTTCTGTTGACATTTGACATTTTCCCCCTCAAACGCTAAGACTACTGTTTACACAAGACGCTGTGTTTCCTTGACTACACAAAGCACAGGAATATGAGGCGTGCGATTGACCGTTACATTTTACAACTCTAACATTTTAACATTGCATTAGCTTAGTCCCAATTCAGAGGCTGCATCGTTCAAAGGATACAGACTTTAAAGGCCATGCCTTCAAATTACACAAATGTCAAACCAAACGTTGTTAAAGGCCATTGACTTTTTTTGGGAAGTTAAATGAACCTTGGGATGGGCTAGGCTATGAGGGATCCAGTCGCGTTGCGGTGACCCATCCGGCCTTCAAATGCAGCCTTCGAAGGATACAGTATCACACTGTACAAGTTTGGCATAACAATGCGGGGTTAACTTCACAAAAGCAGTGCTAACATTCATAACCCCCAGGTAAAAAGTGGTGTACAAACCTGCTTCTTAATTGCATTTAAAACAGTAAAACACGGGGTTAAATGCGGGGTTTAGAACGATTGCAACTCAGGGTTTAGCACAGTGTGAAAAGACTTTACACTACATCTAGCAGACACTTTTATCCAAAGCAACTTACAATAGAGGAACAAAAGCAAATTGTCACAGAGCCAACGATATTCGTAGTATACATTACCCAGTTTATTAGAAAGCTAGAGTAGAGGAAGAATAAAAGTTGCCAACTCATTCCACCACAGGGCAGCAGAGAGAGTGAGCAGGGGAACGTGACATTGACCATGTGAACTCTTACAGACTGTCAGATGTTCTTCCAAAGAAGCTCAAGATGCTATTTGGATCATTTTCAGGTTGGAGTTCATGCAGCTTGAGCCCTGCTGTCATTGGAGCAAAAAAAAAAAAAAAAAAAAAAAGTCAAACCAAATACAAAGACATGCTGAAATTCATGTTAAGTATGCAATTTAAATTTTATAAAAAAAAAAAAAAAAAAATATCATTTAGAAAATGCAAAATAGAAGCACTTTCAGTAGTGGTGTCGGATGTTTGGACCTCACTGTATTTATGTTATCAACCTTAATGTTATTCTTCAAGATTTCACTGTTCACTTGGCATTACTGCAGGCCTTTCTGCAGCAGTAAGAGTTTGTTTTGGGTTGGATGGAAAGGCTTTCAGCTGGCTGATGCTTTACAAAGATCATTTCAGACGTGTTTTGGGGAAGCCACAAAGCTTAATATCCCCCGACAGCAAACTCCAGGCAATCAATCTCCTAGGCGAGAGAGTCGACACACTGTCCATCTCCTCTGCAGTCTGATGGAGGGCTGAAGATGAGACACTTTTGGACTTCTCCGCGTCTCTCTCTCTCTCTCTCTCTCTCTCTCTCTCTCTCTCTCTGCGCCGTTCTCTACAGCACTGTGGGTTTATAACTTATCTTTCTTGTAATATAAGTAATAACTGTACATATTAGTAGTGTTATTGAGAAAATCTGAAAATGTTCATGTTACTTTTTTTGCATTGAGGCATTTTTTTAATGAAAGGGAGTATTAGAATTTCCGTTATTCTCATTGGATTCTCATTTTATACATTTGTTAGATTTTTTGGGGGATATTAGGCTAGATTGATTTTACTTTACACCAGAATGTGCTTAATTATTAGCCTGGCTAATGTCAGACCACATCTCATTGACGTTGATTGGTTAATTGATTGATTAAACATTGGTTTACGAATGCCCAGAGCTGTTTATTGGGTGGTACGAATGTCTATCAAACGCTCCTGCACGTAGCTAATCGTTTAAATTATACCAGATGACGTATGTAGAGCGAAAGAAATTAGACGAGGAAGAAGACGATGGGTCAGAGATTTATTTGCTTATCTCTATATCTCTGACCCATTGTCTTCTTCCTCTATTCTATATTTCATGACAACTCTCGGAGTGATTGTTACAAGATTGATACAATGTTGTATGGTCTTGGCAGAATAGGTCTGCTACAATGCTACAAGTATTTGAAGTTCATTGAAATGGAAAAATTAAGTTAATACAATGAAGGAGATTCATTTAATCATCAGAAACTCAAAATATTATGTTATCTGAACTATATAAATTATTTAAGTTGATTTGACAAAAGAAAATGTTGTGATTACAAATCATGAAAATATTTTTTTACAGTGTGTGTGTATATATGAAGAGTTCAGATGCAAAAGCCTCTAAGTGCCATTTGAAATTTTCTTCTAGTATGATCATTTTTATCAAGCTTGTATATTTAAGTTCAGTGATTTCACTTAAATGGCAATGATAATTACCTATTAATTGTTATTTAAGTGAAATTACTGAACTTAAATATACAAGTTTGACAAAAATCATCATTAAAGAAGAAAATTTCAAATGGCATTTAGAGGATTTTGCATCTGAACTCTTCATATATATATATATATAGTATGTCTGTGTTTTGTATCTGTCAGGGATTATGAATTGCATTGAATTATTAATAATTTGTTTAAACATTTTGATTGACATATTTTTATAAATCACATTTGTATGCCAAATTTACCAACAGTATCAAAATATATTATTTAAACCATTATTTGGTATATTTAGTTATATTATTAACAGGAGTTTGAGCTTGGAGGGCCATATCGAGAGGACAGAGGATCTGACAGGGCCGATCAAACGCAGGCAGCTGTTTTTCCTTCTGCATGGATCATGAGCAAATCTGATGATTGTTAGTCTTGAGGGGTGGGCAGGCTGCCACGGCCATCAGTTCAGACAGCTAGAAATTACATGTTTTGGAGCGTGCTCCGAGACGAGTGAAAAAGACACTGGTCTAGAGAGGAAAAAACGCCGGGGTTGAGATGCCAGGAACAAGCCAAAGTTGCTGATGTGAGTTCACTGGTGGAATCAAGTGCAATAAGAGTCATATTTCCTCTTGACAGGGGAGAGAAAAGCAGTGAATACATGATCGAACTGAGGGAAATAAGTCCATTGTAAACAACATGCCCAAGGAGACCTATTAGTTTGATTGATCATAAACAAATGCTGACAAGTCCCTTGCTCCCTCTCTTTCTCTCTCTCTCTCTTTCTCTCTCCCCCTCTCTCGCACACAGTCTCTCAGTGGAAGTCTCAACCTGCTAATACTGATAGATGTAGGTGGTAAATACACAAATACAGGAGGAAAGGAATAAAATAGCTGCGCTAACTCTCAAGCTGCATGACAGATTACAGCCAGTGAATGTGTTCAGTGGTCAAATGCAGTAGATCAGTATTCAGTTAGAGTTTACTGGGTTATTCACTGCATTTAGTGCATTGCCTACAATCTTTCACTGACCAATAAGGCTTGTAAATTATGAAATTAATTAAATGATTTACAGGGATACTCGTTTCACACATATAATTGTCTAATTTTATTTCTATTTAAGAATGATGCTTACAAAACACATTTTATTGAAATTATTATTCATGTTTCTTGTTTTCATGTATGTATATATATATATATATATTCTAATGCAGTAAAAATAAAAAGTAATGATATTCTTTTTTCATAGACATCTAGCACAGATCACATTTTACTATAATCATGTTAACAGCAAAAAAACAACAACACTTTTTTGGATAAAAAAACAAATGTATGTGTAGCACCAACTGAGAGGCCATGATTTTTTTATTTTTCAGATTTTTTTTCCTTACGTTTTTCACATACAGAAGACAACATTGTCAAAACGATCCCTGTTTACACAGATCTGTGTAAACGATTAGAAAACGATTAGAAACGCTGTATTTTGCTGCCTGACCAGTAGTTGGCGATGTCACTTTTTTTTTTAAAGAAACACTCACACGTAACGCACATGCGCATGACGTCACGGTCTTCACAAATCCGCTTTTATGTAGTTTACATGGAGACAAGAACAGTATCGTTTTCAAAAACGTGCACTTTGAAACCTGTTTTCGAAAGTTTGCGTTTTCAGGCATTGTTGTGTAAATGAACATCAAAACGTATAAAGTTTTCCGTTTCATTTGAAAACGGTGTCGTGTAAACAACCTTTAAGTCGCTTGGCCCATTGGTAGGTTCAGTTTCCTAAAACGTTTTAATGCTGCGGCTCAATCAATTGTGTGCATTTAAGGCGGGGTTATCTGTCTGTCCAACCAATGACAGGCAAGGGGAGTTTTACGGGAACTGTTACTGTTTTTGGAACTCTGTTTGTTGTCAATAGAGGCACAGAAATGGTTACACACTTAGTATTTATTATAACATGTGATTTTTTTTTTTTTATTGTTACCTAACAAGCTAGGAAATTATGGAAGGAGTACACATTAGCATGGTAATAACAAACACAGTCACATACAGTATGTCAAAAGACGGCATCAAACTGTTTTAAAGTATCAGATTTGTGCGTTAGGTCTTTGTTGGTTGGTCTTGGTTTCCATTTTGTCTCTGTCAGTCTAAACCCTCATTCTTGGAAATCCTTCAAAATGAATTAAAAAATGTTGTAAAGGTAGTAAAGATGCATTTTGCTTGTAGTGGCAGTGCATTAGTCTTGTTCTTTATTTGGCTGTTTTGGTTGTGAATGAGTTTACTTTAATACAGGATCATTTGGTTTGAGGTCGGCCTAATGTCAAGGAGGAAATAAATTAAAAGAATTAAAAAAGGAAGAAATAATAATAATAGTTGAAACTTGATGAACACAAGCCAAAATATGAGATTAATTCAATTTAATTTTATTATCATTGCAAGGAAATAGATTTACTTTATAGATACAGAAACCCAGAAACTCAGTCATTAATCCTTGAGGGTACAGCATATGATATTAAAAACCCCCCTTTTTTTCGTTCTTTTTTATTATTTAAATTTTTTTCATTCAAACGGAATGATTTTGGTAAATTAAGTTATTATTTTGTCTTGTGGAATATATGAAATATGTTATGCGGCTTCTTCAGGGCAGTACAAAATTAAAAAATTATAATCTCATTTTTAATATTGTATCACTTTTTTTCTAACAGATTCTGCAAGGAGTAGTGAACTTACAGCATTATGTGCTGTATCTACATAAACTACACATTTCTCCTTCATCTGAGAAATAGGCCAATAACAAATACGGATGTCTGAGATTCTATATATATATATATATATATATATATATATATACGTATATATTAGTCAACTTTAAAAAAAAACTTGTCTAGCACCTGAAATACATGTGAGTTTACAACATGTTATTTTCAAAACATTTTTCATGGTAAAAACAACAACATTTACATTTTTAAAAAATTAAAGTGTCCCTTTCTCATAAAAAAGCCAAAAGATATAATCTTATTATGGTTTTCTTGTCACATGACAACAATATCTTCCTAAATGTTGTTCACAACGCATTGACATTAATTTGGCCAATTTATTATATATATATTTCATATTTTAAATTGAAATAATCAAATGAATGCAGCCATGCTGAGCATAAGACACTTTCAAAAAACAATAAAAACAATAATAACTTTTTAACAGTTACTTTTTTTATTTTGTTTGACAAATATCATTAATATTATTTTTAATCCTGAATTGCATGAATCAATATTTCTAAATATTATAAAAATACTTATTATTATACTATTAACATTCATGGTTAAAAATTGCATGATATTTGTAGAATAAATCAAATAAAAAGTTGTTTTTTTCTTCACATGAATCTGTTATGATTATTATTCATTAGCTATATCACAGTTATATAATTTCACAAACTAATTCAGGATTTAAACTTTTTTTTTTTTTTGTGAGTTAACAGTTTTGAAATATGAGCGAGTACATCACAGCTATAATTTACTGTCCACGAATTGCAATTTTGAATGTGTTTTTGAATAACTTTATAGATCCAAGAAAAAAAGAGTGCATTCCTTCCTAAAAAAGAGTGTTTTTTATTTTAGTGTCTGATGCAGTTCAGGTCATCATGGGCGTTGGCAGATCCTAATATACGTGTCCCCATCTGACAGCACTCGCTTCCTTCATTTCCTGCACTATATCACTGGCGACTGATGTTGATATTGCACTGATATTTTGGAAGTCTTGTGGCCACTCTCCGAGGTCGAGAGAGGTGGTTTGCTGAGGCAGAGTCTTTGTGACAGATGGGCTGTTTGTTCTCGGCGGCGGATATCACCCAAAATCTGGGCAAAAATCGGGAGATTACTTATGATGGATGAAGATGGTTTGCACCACTGTCGCAGTCGTTGCATCACACGGCTCTTCTGTAATAACCTGAATGTTAAGGTTTGCACTTTTAAGATATATATATATATATTCTGCTCAAATATGCTTCTGGCTGTACTTATTTTCTCAAATCTGAATTCAAAGCGTAGTATACATTGTGTAAATACATTGTGCGTCTTCAGTATATTCGCAAGTGGCGTATGTTAAGCATCTAATTAAGTAAAGGAACTTCCATGCCTAAAGGGGCTGAGAAAGAAATTGCATCATTCATCTCAATTTGTTTTGTGTTGTTCTTGTTTATTGGATAAGTGCCCAATGTATTGTTTTCATTGTGTCTCCAACTATAAGAAATGCATCTGTTATATAGTGGCTAATCTATGGAGACACAAAGGGGGAAAAAAACAGTATTCGCCTCAGATCTCCTTTAACTCACAAACACAATCCTGGTTATGATGACATCAGCAACAATGAGCTTAAAGGGACAGACCTTCATTTCTGCTGATGGAGCTCTTGATGGAAATCTGAATGCTGTTCTTATTAAATTCAGCTACATAGATGTCTCAAATAATGAAAAGGAAAAACTTTTGGGGTGAAGTTAAAAAAGAAGTAATGCTTTTCAACAAGAACAGCTGTTTTCAACATTGATAATAATAATTAACGTTTCTTTAGCAGCAAATTGTCATATTAGAATGATTTCTGAAGGATCATGTGACTGAAGACTGGAGTAATGTGCAGCTTTGGCATCACAGGAATAAATCACATTTTAAAATATATTCAAACAGAATAGTTATTTTAAATTGTAATACTATTATTGCACACTATTTTTGATCAAATAAATGAGCATACAAAACTTTTCTCTAAAATATATAAAAAAATCTTACTGAGCCCAAACTTTTGGATGATATTACTTTATTTTATTTATATATATATATATATATATATATATGCTTTTCATGCCTTTTTTTCAAGGATATCCCATGCTGGTTATATAAAAATGTGTTTCTTTATGCCCCATATAAGTAGTTTGTAATGCAAAAACATCAAATATGCAAACATTGCAATCATTGGCTAAATTTGTTTAATTATTTTTTCATTAATTAACAGAAAGGCCTGCTTATTGACCATTTGGCTAACAAAGAAACCCCCAAAGAAATGGATTTCGTGGCATTTTCTTTATTTAAAGGATTCGATGTGAGCCAAAAGCTCTTAAATGTCATTCAGCTCCGAAAACTTTAAAGTAGACAAGAAGTGGAAAGTATATTTAAGTGACAGAGAGCAAGTCTGGCTTTTTTCCAGGACTGTTTCGTGATCTAAATTAGGAGGTAATTACGCTGGATGCTGGATGGGCATTGTCAGCTTTTTAAAAAGTGCCTCATTTCAGAGTCTGGGGAGTTTTTCGAAGAAACCGCTGGAATCAGCTGTTACTAAACCCAGTGAGCTCTGACGAATGATCAAACTCAACCGTCTGATGATATGATGTCCAGTCACAGGGCATAAAATCACTGTTAGACGTGATTCATGTGTTCGGTCTGATGTTTAGAGAAATATCGCAGTTGGAGCTGTCCGGTTTTATCCCCGTCTGTGCGTTAGACACAGTCTTTGAGGATTCGTGCTTGATATCATAAGCAGAAATAGACGGAACATGATGCAAGAAAGAAAAACTTTGGCGAAGGAGTCTTACTGCTAAAAAACATCACTCTTCAGTAAGGTGACTGCATATGCCGCCATTAGTGCTTTCCTCTCTCCAGTGATCAGACAAATGAAGCAAGAAGTAGTGATGCCGCCCATCTTGATCCCTGATCATAACATGTAATGGTTTGGCCAGGTGCTGGGGTGGCATTAGACCTGCCGGACAGGTGGCGGTGGGACGGAGGATGGCTTCAAGCTCCAATAATGAGAGCCGTGCCAACTGGACTCCCATCTGCTGCCATGCTAAGCGCTCCGAGCCATTAAAAACAGCCTCTTCTCATTCCGAGAGGATTGTGTGAACGGATTTCTCCCTCAGGGCACTCGCTCAGTCAAGGAGGGATGCTGAAAGACTCGCCCGGTGACAAGTGCGCTGGGGTCCTGGTTAAGGGATGATGGGAAGGTGAAGGTACACCAGTAGCTCTTTTGAAACGCAGCGCAGATGCACACACTCAAATTTTCAAGATGCACTTGACTGCAAACGCACACTGCTCACTTTTTTATGTTTTCAACGGTTGTTAAAGATGGAAGTGATATTTATTGTCTGTAATGTCAGTACACATACGGGTACACACAATCATTAAAATAATGAATAAAGTTGAAATGCTTGAGCAGGAGCTGCATAACAGGCTAATACAATTTTCGAGATTAAATGGAGTCTTTTTAAGGCGAGACACGGCAGGCAAAAACACTGGTCAATTCTGAGATTTTGGGCTGTTTGTATTCAATAACATGTCGTCTTTCAGACTTTTGCTGAAAAAAGTCCAAAATACACATTTAGGTCTTTATTTTACTACACTTTGTCTGTTTGCGTGTGTAGATTTCGCCTAAATTCCTCATAAGTTGTCATTCTAAATCACCCCGCTGCTCCGTGATCGCGTTCCGCACTGTCATCGCACACACCGTTAGAAAGCCCTCTCTCCTCTTCAATGCTGTCGGATCCAAATATGGTCATTTCCTGTTTATCAGCAACCAATCATGAAAGTAAAATGGGCCATTTAACTCGAAATGCGCAATCCCATAAAAATCTTTAACGGCCGTTTTCTCAAAATGAGTTTTTTTCTCACACTTCTAGCGACGATCTTCCACTTCTGGAGCACTTACACCAAACTTTACAGCCGTATTCCTAACCATATTGGCCCTCATTTATCAAAAGTGCGTACACCACATTTCCAGCGTACACCTTGCGTACACTCAAAACCACGGTGAGTTTGAGATTTATCAATATGGACGTTGGCGTACGGCACGCTCGAATCCTACACCAGCTCAGGAGGTGGTGTACGCACGTTTTGAGTTAGTGAGGAAATGCGCAGAAAAATTCCCAACACCACAAAACGCACTGACAAACTAAAAGATATGATACATTATGACCCACTGTAAAACAAACAAACAAACAAAAAAACAACATAGAAATTATAAACTTCAGTATTTATTTTTGTGTAAAGTGGACTTTAATGTTTAATTTGTGTGACTTTACCAAAGCATTTGATTTGTAAGCATATATTCCTTCAGTTGCGAGCCCACTTTACCCTGACGTTTCAGGATTATCCCCGGCAGGTGCGCACGGACTGGGTTCGGTAGCCTAATGAAAGGCTTTCAATGACCAAAAAATAATTCAGACTGACAAAATAATAAAAAATACATTCTTCTTCTTTTAAATGATGATAATAATAGAAATAATAATGACGACATCCTTCTTCTAAATAACAATAAGCATCATTAATGCAAATCATAATAATAAGAAGAATACTATTACAAATTGTCATGCAATTATTAATGTGAATGAATGATACTTCACATCACATCATCACTATTATACATGTGACGTGATTCGAAATTGAATGCTAATTTCAAAAGACGTGCTGTAAAATAATGCATTGTGATAGGTCATTTCGTCTCCACGTCGGAGAAGTTTCTCTTCTTTGCCGTCTTCCGTGTGTCCATGGCGTAAAATAAGGGCGTGGGGGGAGCGGAGACTTGAATATTTAGGGGCGTGTTATTCTAATGACGATCGTTTTCGGCCGCGGGATTTATCAAGGGCAGGCATTGCGTACACCTAGATTTCAAAGGTACGCACATCTTCATAAATCAGGCGGTGAGAGGAGTGTAAGTACAATCTTACACCAAAATATACACCCGTTTCTACGCAAGATTGATAAATGAGGGCCAATGTGAGGTTTGTTCTCAAGGAATTGTTGATATATCATTCTTGGCCTGATTTATATGACATTTTATGCCTAAAAAATGGGCGGAAATCAATTTTTTTAAGGCTATTGGCAGTATTTTCTGATTTACAGGGTAACAAAAGGAGATAATTATAATCCCCTCTGAAAATGTCTTTTCATTGAACATATCAACAGAACGCAAACATAATTTTGAACCTTGTTTTTTTCAATGGTCAGATTCGTCAGTTTAAAATATATGCAAATTAGGGCATATTTAATTAGATATAGTCTGATTAGCATATTTAAACAGAGAATTGCAGAAAACTTGCAATACATTTTTAACTCCTATTTATGCGAGTAATCAACTTGTAACGTTTCATGGTGACATCTGTAAGTTAAAATTGTTATCCTATTCAACTGCAGTGTCTCGCCTTAAAAGAACACTCAGTTTTGTATTATTATTATAGGAGATCAAGAAGTATGTGAGACCAAATGAAGAGTTCAGATGCAAAAGCCTCTAAGTGCCATTTGAAATTTTCTTCTTTAATGATGATTTTTATCAAACTTGTATATTTAAGTTCAGTAATTTCACTTAAATGGCAATGATAATTACCTATTCATTGTTATTTAAGTGAAATTACTGAACTTAAATATACAAGTTTGATAAAAATCATCATTAAAGAAGAAAATTTCAAATGGCATTTAGAGGCTTTTGCATCTGAACTCTTCAAATCAGACACACATCTTTTTTCGGAGCGACATTTCTCAGTGTGACGGAGCATGTGTGCGAAGCGCCGAGCCACAATTTTGACACCATTTTAAAAAGATAAATTGATAATAGACAGATTACCTAACTGATGCGAATAGTAGTTCATCCATTTGGGAACAGACAATAATGTGACAGCCCACTTCTAAACTTGCCTTTATTTTATTTGTAGCATACGAAAAAAATGTGAAGGCTACCATCCGTCACAAACTGACTGACACGGCTTGACACTTCACTGTATTGGTTGTAATTGTTAGCTGTCGACATGTATCTTACGCGAGCTGCTCGGATTGCAGCAGTCCTGGGGGTTTTTATTGACCTTGAGTCTCTGGCCTCGTTCCTATATCTCGAATTGCGGCGTAAGTGCAGCCTTGCCGTCTCTCAGTAATTTATCTCCAGATTGTAATTGATGACCGCAACTGGTAGGATCTGAGACAAGCGCTCGTGTGGAGGAAAATCCGTTAGAACCCATAAGAATGTGTGAAACCTTAAAAAGACGAATGCTTTTGTTTGGAGGGGACGTGGGCACCGAACGCTTGAATTTAGCTCTCGCTCTGGACCACAAGCCAGTGAGCTACACAAGCACTTGAGATCTCCGCTTTTGCACACTCATAAGAACCCATGGTAATTCAGCGTGACCGCAGGACATTCATAAATATTCACGACAGCAAATAAAGAGGCCTATGTAAACAAAAAGTTGTCAGTCCTTGTTTGGGCGATATATCGGCTGTTTTGAGCGGAGGAGGCACTAGGGACCGGGAGTAAATTACTGGGCCGGAAATTGAGTTATTGGGAATCGCCCTGTCAACAGGGGTGTTAGCGAGGCGTGCAGTTGCCTTGGATTCCCAGGACCCAGTTAAGTGGTTGCTATGCGTCTGAGCCCATGGGCCGCCGATGTCAGCAGGACCGAGTCTCCTCGCACAGGGCCAAATAATAACGGTTGTTTTCAGATGCTGTGTGTGTTGGCTCACTTGCAGACACATCTTGCACTCAGTGGGGTTTGATCATTAAACAGGCGACCTTGAGACTCACCTGAAGCCGCCCGCTAGCCAAATGAGAATAGAGGCTGGTGTCATTTTTAGGGGGGGAGTGAAGCTTGACCTTGTTTGAGTTAAACTCGATGAGTTTCCTGCACTCTTGCTCTTTCAATTTCAGTGTCGTCTTGATGAGTTTTCCTTTTTTGTCTTTGTCTGTGTTTAATGTTTGCGCTTCCAGAGCTAAGACTCACCGTGGAAAGCGTTGAATTTTTAAGAACGACTTTAGTAAGGCCGAGCTCACCTTTTCACCTCGCTGTCATCTTGGCATGCTAATTGGAGGAGTGGAGGTAGTCATTGCTGACCCCTAGACAAACTAAAAATAATTGAATAAATAACCTGGCGCAACATCATAAAGTGTCAAGTGATAAACCACATTTATTCCATGTTTAATGGCTAGGTTGCATAAATATTACAATTTTGTCATTGGTTTGATGTCACTGGTGTCAATGGTTCACTAACGTTTCAAGTCTGAATTAGTAAAAGTGCATTAGGGAAGAGTTTTAGTTAGTAATGGCTTAAATTTTAGTCTTTTATTTATACAAACAATATTGTTGAGTACTGAAGTCTTATTTCACGATATGAGTCATTTTAAATATCAGTGAAGTTTCACAATTAACAATACTTCGGCAAAAACTAATTCTAGGTTAACTAATGTAAGAAAAAGGTCCTCAAAATAAAGTAAACAGTCAGCAAACCAATATGACCAAAGAAACTGATTACAAACAAGATGGACAAATAAATACAACAGAATGAAATAAACAGTGTTTAAGATACAAGATACTTTCAGGAAAGTAATAGCCTACAAAAAAAAAATAATAATGTAAAATAGCATCACATAATATTACTGTACACATTAAATACAGATTAATCCTTATTAAAGCTATTATCCGGTCCAAATGAGAGAGTGATTTTTGTCTTTTATCATTAATGACAGACTGCATCAGGTTTATTAAGCTGCTGTCACTTTAAGAGCTAATGCACAATACACTGTTACACACGCATTCTCTTTCTCAACTGTGTACGTTTACTTAAGACACAACCCACTGTGTTTACGTGAATACTTTTCAAAGAGGGATTTTGACATTTTTGTGTGTACGCATTTAGGCGCATATCTGAAGCCCATTCGCGTTTGGCTCCGACTCGGAGGGCACACACAGAAAGATGCCTGGGGAACGGGACACTTTCATTTGGGCAACAAATTCGCAGTTAACTAGAATGCATTATTAACAGCGTTAACGCAATCCCATTTTAATGGCGTTTTTTTTTTTCACGATTAACGGCCTTTTAAGCCTAGCAAACTTTGTAGTTTTTTTCTTCCCACATGCTTTTGCAACAGGACGTGGTATGCGCGGTGCTGCGCTCTGAAACCCATTCATTTCAATAGCTTTTGTCACGCGCGGGCGTTTTGTTGATTTGCCGACCAAAGCGCAAGCGGATCTAGCTAGACCGGAAACAAAACAGGCACGCCAATGCACACTTGTTTAGGCTTGCGAGCCAGTCAAATAGTAGGTCATCGTTACGTTTTGAGTGGATGATGAGTGCGAGACGCCGAAATGGATGCCAATAAGATTCTGGATGGAAAGTGTACTTTTAAAAAGTTGCCAAATATTTCCATTGACAAGACCAAAGTGATCGGTGTGTTTTGTTGTTGTGAACTGAGCTATCTATCATCATCACAGCACGTCCAGTCTGAAACGCCACTTGATGATGGCCAAGCACACACAAACACAGCTGATGCGAATTCTCCGCCTCTCATCAATATCAGGACAACGTCAGTATTTATTTCACCCTTTTATTGATAGACAGTGTTACATGAGAGATTATTTGCTCCATGTGAGAATGTTAGTGTGAATTATGAACACTGTATATGCTAATATTGTTTTCAATAAATAACAATTGCACTAAGAAAGCCGATCCACTTTTCCATGTTGATAAGAGCAATAAAATGAGAAAAAAATAATGGGACAAAAAGAAATCGAGACATTTAGAATAGATAAAAATGTGCCATTATTTGCGATTAATCGCGAGTTAACTATGAAATTAATGCAGTTTATCGCAATTAAACATTTTAATCTTTTGACAGCACTAATATGTATATATATATATATATATATATATATATTATTTATTAGTATTTTACTTTGGCGCAATTTTCACAAGCAATTGATACATTTTCAAAACTCTTCACAGATCATCAAAAATTCACTTTTTTCAAATATTTCAGGATATTTTCAATTGTGTTAGCACAATACATAAACAAACCAAGTAAACCAAACTCAAGCGTGAACACACCCTTAAATTTCACTTGACAGCCCCCATAAAATGACTTTACTTCTAAGGGCCTGTGTACATGAGAACGCTCGCGGGTGAAAACGTAAAAATATTTTATCGGATGTGCCTTTCGTTTACACGGCGACAGCGTTTTTGGGGCTTAAAAACGCAAAAAAGTGAAACCACCCTCCAGAGTGGAAATCTTAAAAACACTCCACCGCCGCGTTCCCGTGTGAACGGTAAAAACGCAAAAGTCTGCTTGATAGTGAAGGTTGTACACAGGCGCGCAGACTTGGTGTTGTTGTAGTATGCACTCCTAGCCGCCTGGAGTGCACACTACATTGAATTTCACACACTTTTGTGTCATCATATGCACGCAGATTTCCCACCCAAAACGCTCGTCTAAACGCAGAATAAAAAGTGATAACGCAACGCCACTTTTGCCTTTTCTCTTCAGAATCGTTTCCGTGTAAACATAGCCTTAAATAACACGGATCAGCTTTCAATCCACATCAGCACAAGAATCTGCAGTTTAGTGTAGGACTTTTATCCCTACAGGGCATTTATGTAAGAGCAAGCTTCAAACTGTTCCTATACATAGCCTCTGTTCTTTTTGCACTCAAAATAAATCACCTCCGCAAAAGAAAAAAAAAATCAGAAAACTACCTGCAAAAAAGTGCTTACACTTGAATTTGCCCAGCACCCCCACCCCCCCAATACCTCTGTCCCAGTGGAATCAACACTGGTTGCCTTTCAATGTGTTTGCAGCCAGCAGTGTATGCCAAGAGTACATATTAGATGTGTGTTCACGGAAGCATGACATAAGAAATTGTTTGTCTAGAAACCTCACCGGGAAAGAGCCGGTCTGCTCTACACGTCCACATCAGTGCATGAACTTCTGAGGGCCGGTTTCCCAGACACAGATTAATCTTAGTCCTGGATTAAATTGCACTGTCAATAGTGTTTCTACAATGAATTTGCTGTTTGCTCTAGTATTCGGTTTAATCTGTTTCATGAAAACTGACCTACGGATGTGTGTTTTGACCATTTTTCTGATTTTGTCTCTCTGAGGAAAATTAAATGAGAGATTTATGGCTGACGCTGTATCAAAGCATAGTGCACATCCAAACATGAGCGATGGAGCGCTGCGATCACGTTTGGAATCTGATATGCTGTCGGCAGTGGAAGTCATGTTTACACGGCTTCGGCTTGAAACTACATCTCTGTCGGTCAAAATAGAAAAACAAAGAGCAGGAAACCTAATATCACGATGAACAAAAGAGATTGTCATTTTAATATTGATCTTGGTGTATAATATATAACTCATTTTTGGTTGATGGATCTATTCATTTATTCAGAAATGTAGGTCACACTAAAATTAATTGCATAAAGTACACGTCAAGGTGGTGCAACTGTCCTGGGATTGTAAAAAAATTTTAATTCTTGTGGATTAAAAAAAAAGTACTTTAAAAAGTAGTTGATTTGGAAGAAAAAAAGCTTACAAAATCAAAGTCAGTTTGTGGTCATCCCAGCAAACAAATAGGTTCTGGGAACGTTAGTTTTTGGTTCCCAGAACTTTCTCTCAAGATTAGGGAAACGATCCCAGAACATTCTCCTTACTTTATAAAAATGGAACCTAAAAATAACCTACATGGAACGTTCCTATAACATTCTTATTCGGTTCCCAAAAAAATAACCACATGGGACCATTTGGGAACGTTAGGGGAAAGTTCTGTGTTTGCTGGAATGTGACAAGAAATCCATACACATGAGATTATATCACAGAGAGAACCCATATAGACCCTCATGATTGTGTGTTGGAGTTTATAAAAATAACATAATTTGACATTTTATGTCATAGCAGGGTTAGTTCAGGTTGTTAAATGTCATACCTCAAAGAAAAAATGATATTCATGATTCAGGAATATCTGCAAACTCACATGTATTAAATGTGTAAATAAAGTACAATGTGTTGTTATTGTTTAGTAGGTACATTGATTTTTAGACTGATTATTTTGTTCAAATTGGTTTGTTGAAATATAAGAGCAAACTGAATACACCAATTACATTTCTAAGAATTTTGCTTTGTAAACTACAGTTTCAAATTATGTTTCATTCTTGGACATCATTATTTATCATTGACCCTTTTCACAATAATACGCGAGTAATTACATACATACCCTGTTTTGAGGATAGAGCTCCAAAAAAAATGCTATTATAATATTTTTTTATATATAATTCTAGTAAACAACAAAAAAAATCTAGACACAGGCAGCAAACAGGTTTACCTCTGAGACAGTGCAAATATGTTGAGAACACAATAGTACTCAAGATAAAATTGTTTCATTCTCTACAATGTGGCATCTTTTATTTTATTATATACCATGCAGAGATGTGTCAGCCATTGCCAGTAATCCAAACTATTATGCTATAATTGTTCTCTATGCTTTGCTAATTGCAGTATTTCTGGACTTGTGTACAAACACATCCACTTCCGTCCTCAATAACAACACTGGCATACTGATTGGTTTCCTGCTGTGCTGTGTTAATCAAATCAATCTGTTCATTTGCTTCAAATATTTGTGTGTGTGTGTGTGTGTGCGTGTGTGTGTGTGTGTGTGTGTGTGTGTTATGCTATAGCAGAATATTTTCAGTTCTCAAACTACTGTCTTTCCCTGTTCAAATGATCTATCTATCTATCTATCTATCTATCTATCTATCTATCTATCTATCTATCTATCTATCTATCTATCTATCTATCTATCTATCTGTCTGTCTGTCTGTCTGTCTGTCTGTCTGTCTGTCTGTCTATCTATCTATCTATCTATCTATCTATCTATCTATCTATCTATCTATCATCTATCTATCTATCTATCTATCTATCTATCTATCTATCTATCTATCTATCTATCTATCTATCTATCTATCTATCTATCTATCTATCGTTCTATCTATCGTTCTATCTATCTATCTATCTATCTATCTATCTATCTATCTATCTATCTATCTATCTATCTATCTATCTATCTATCTGTCTGTCTGTCTGTCTGTCTGTCTGTCTGTCTGTCTGTATGTCTGTCTGTCTGTCTGTCTGTCTGTCTATCTATCTATCTATCTATCATCTATCTATCTATCTATCTCTCTATCTATCTATCTATCTATCTATCTATCTTTCTATCGTTCTATCGATCTATCTATCTCTCATTTGATCACCTGTCTGTTTGTCTATCTATCATTCATTTGTGTATCTATTGTTCATTCGATCATCTATCTGTCTATCTATCGTTCACTCATTTGATCATCTGTCTATTGTTTGTTCGATCATCTATCTATCAATTGTTCATTCATTCTATCTGTCTGTCTGCTTCTTTCTTATAGTATCTATCTATTGTTCATTTGTTCGATCATCTATCTGTCTGTTTTTCAGTCTCCCTGTCTGTCTGTCTGTCTATCCATCTTTTAAAATTTGATCGTCTGTCTGTCTATCTATCTATCTATCTATCTATCTATCTATCTATCTATCTATCTATCTATCTATCTATCTATCTATCTATCGTTCAATCGTTCATCTACCTATTGTTCATTTGTTCTTTCAATTATCTGATTGTCTATATATCTGTCTATCTTTTGATCGTTCGTTCGTTCATTCGATTGTTCTGTCTCTTTCTTAAAGTATCTATTGTTCGCCCTTTCGATCATCTGTCTGTCTTTCTGTCATCTATCTATCTATCTATCTATCTATCTATCTATCTATCTATCATTCATTCAATCATCTAATTGTCGATTTATCGTTCTATCTATCTATCTGTCTGTCTGTCTGTCTATCGTTCGTTCGTTCGTTCATTTGTTCGTTCGTTCATTCAATCATCTGATTGTCTGTCTATCTATCAATCTATCCATCTATCCATCATTCATCTATCTATCGTTCGTTCGTTCAATCATCTGATTGTCTATCTATCGTTCAATCTATCATTCAATCATCTGATTGTTTGTCCATCCGTCCGTCTGTATGTCCATCCTGTCTGTCCACTACAACTGATTTTTTTTTTTCATTTTCTACCATCCCCTAAACAAAAAGAGCAAAACTAATAGCTTCTAAAATGTGAGCTGCAGACAGGGTGATATCACACAGCTGTATGTGCCATCATATCATATCACGAGGTGTCATAACATCCCTCTTGTTTATTGAAGTTGAATTTCAGAAGGTTGAATACACAAATGCCATGCCAGTCCACGGAGGATGGAGGATGTGAATGAGATTGGTTGATCTCTGAAGCATTAGCTCTCTGTCAGACTGTGCTCTTGGAGCAGGTGGTGGAGCTGTGTGGTGCTGCAGGTAAGGCTAAAAGCCTCCAAGCTGGAAAGGTCACAGCTTACACGGATGAAAACCGATTTAGGGCACTGACTTTGAGAAGGTCACAATGACATGAGACGGCTCGAAACATGAAAAGAGATGGATTGAACTCGCCATTCTTCGGGCCAAAAGACCCCATGTACCTGCTGCATGTGGGTCAATCAACGCTCTGCTGGATTTTGCTGTGCAATAAAAAACAAATTAATGAAGAACTAGGCATTTCAAGAAGAGGACGAGGTTTTTTATGACTGGGTTATAGGGTAAAGAAATAGTTCACCAAATCACATCATTGTTCACACAAGTCATTCCAACCATGAATGCTCTAATTTGACCTGTGTAAAAGAAAAGCAGATTTATTTGGGATGATAATTTTCAGGCAAAAATGTTATAAGTGAAAATAAATAATAAATCTTTCAAATATATATGTTTTTCCACAACAAACTCACATTTTAGTCTATAGGTAACTATCTCCCTGTTCACCAGCCACTCACTTTCATGTCTTTTAGGAGAAATGGATGGATTTATGTTTTGTAAATTACAAGAACGTAGCCCCAAAATGTGTCATGTGACACTTGATACATCGCCATGTGAATAGGAATGTTCTACAATTATGGTCGCATTAACAAAATATTTTAACCAGGGACTCAATATTTTGAACTTAATGTGTAGCAAATCATGATTGATTTTTCCAATGAACAGATCTTTATTTTTTAAATGAAAAATGTCTACTCTCTCATTTGTAAAATGTGGTATAGTAGCAGTTATTTCTTATGCTTGTGTTTCTCACAGATGTTTTTTTTTTTTTTTTTTTTTTTCGGTTTAATTTAGGTTACAAATAATGGCTTAGAATACACTCATAGACACATTCTCTCTCACACACAAACCAAATGTGTAGCAGTTATTTCTATTAAATGATTTTGCGTTTGTTACTGGGTTACCAATGAAATATATATGTATATATATATATATATATATATATATATATATATATATATATATATGAAGAGTTCAGATGCAAAAGCCTCTAAGTGACATTTGAAATTTTCTTCTAGAATGATCATTTTTAACCAACTCGTGTATTTAAGTTCAGTAATTTCACTTAAATGGCATTGAAGATTACCTATGAATTGTCATTTAAGTGAAATTACTGAACTTAAATATACAAGCTTGATAAAAATTATCATTCTAGAAGAAAATTTCAAATGGCACTTAGAGGCTTTTGCATCTGAACTCTTCATATATATATATATATATATATTTATTTATTTTTTTTATTTTTTTACTGCCTTTTCCTGATTTTGTCACACGTACTGTATGAACAATCACTAAATTAAACTTAGATAGATGGGTGCCCTTAGTGAAAATTGTATCGCAATAAATATGAAATTGAACAAGTCATGAACATATCTTAAAAGCCTTGCTGATATAAATTAAATACATTTCATTTACTATAGTAATTAATTTGTAAAAAAAGCATCTTGACTCGGGACTTGACTTGAGACTTGCCTGTCATAACTCGGGACTTGACTTGAGACTTGAATGCAAAGACTCGAGACTTACTTGTGACTTGCAAAACAATGACTTGGTCCCACTTCTGAGAGATTCAATTATTGAATTATTGACCAAAACACATCTTAAAACAATGTGTGTGACCAAGGCCTTACCCCGTCCTTCCCTGCTGTTCAAAACTGACATAACTTGTCAGATGTTATTGGAACATGTTCATAGTTACTGTAATGTGAGGAACTGCAGCTGTGGTTACTCACCTGTGTGAACATTAGGAGACCTGACTTCATACATCCATCCTGCAAAAATAGCTCAGAAAACTGTTTAGCATCGTGTGCTTATGGATACTAGTCGTGTTTGAAGACATTTTGACATTTTTGGGGCCTCAGTAATTCGTTATCTCAGCAGTTTTAAATGCGTGGTTCATCACAACAATATTAAAATGTCTTCCCAACAGCATGTTCTTGACTCACATGTACATGCAACAACTCAAAGGAAGCTGCACAGCTTTTTCACATCGGCCGATCAGCACTTCTAAACATGGTTTATTTGTGTACGGACACACAGCCGCCAATGTCATCCGCGTTGTAGACATAAGTCAGGGGTGAGCGTGAGGTGCAGTGTTGACGGGTCGTCTTTCCTCAGGGGAGGTGTCAGATAAGGACTGCAGAAGGTTGAATACTCCGTTAACTGCAGTTTGGAGGCCGTTTCCTTCTTATCTGCATGCGGTTTTCCACTGGGAAGCATGCAACGGGAGCTTAATTTCAAAGCATTTTCTAAACCTCCAGCCATGTGCCAAATAAAAGCTGGTTATATTCGAGGACAGACCCGAAAGACCCGTGTTTACCCGCTGTATTACAGTCCTGTGTCTAATATGGCAGTCCTGAATAAATAAACATTGAAATTAATTAACATAGTTCTTTTCTGCTTCAGTGACTTTCTATGTGACACTGATGCTGTGTTTGAGGTTGTGGTGATGTGTTTACATTCGTGGTGAGACACCATGGTGTGTCTGTCATAGAGTGTCAGTACAAGGAACGGCTTTAAATGCAATTTTAAGCTGTTGATACAAGAACAAATAAATCAAAATGACACTGAAGAATATGCGTTCATAATATTTAGGACTCGTAAACAAGATTTAGACACATTTTAATGTCATCTGAGATGCAATTTAACCATAAAAATCATTATTAGTGACAGAGCGGTCCAAAACAGATTTGTTGTACACATTTGTTGACGCTGTACTCCGTAAGATAAGAAAAGTTGCTTATTGAAAGAGCCTCATGTCATCTTGATGACTATAGCTAGTCTGAACGGACAGTTTGATGCATATTGCGCTCAAAATTGAAACGCATTTGCTAAAGATTCAATCAGCAGCTATTTAATAAATTCTGGGAAGCCGGAGTTAGCAATTTTGTATCCTGCCTAAGTCAATAGGTTTTTGTAAGTTTTTAAGTTAAAAACAAAAGCTAACATGGAGAGCTTGTCATGGACATTATTTGTTCGGCATGTGACGTTTAAAGAAAGACATTCTAACTAGTCTGCTTTTTGCATCTTCATTTATACTCTCGCTCATGCAAACTATTTTAAAGGGACACTCCACCCATTTGCATTAAGATTTCCATTGTTAGAAATCCAGTCATACTATTGAATGGTTCGTGCAACACTCTCTCATTTTCTCCTGAGACGAGAGAAATCCGCTATTTACCTTTTTTACTTACTCCTACAATGATGCAAAAAACATTGTCATTGTAGGAGGAAGTGTAAGGATCTGTAATTTGTGGAAGTGTAATTTCTGTAAAGACTACAAACACTAGTCCCCACCCTTTCAAACCCGCCCATAGGGGGTTGGGCCTAATGCGCTAACAGACCGATCACAGATCAGTGCCAGTGTGTTTGATTTCACCGGCAGTAACTTTTTGAAAAAATGGATGAAGGTACTGAATACACAGACGGATGCATTATGAACAGGGTTGGGTACCGAAACGCTGGCCCCGACGCTCTTCGTCGTCATTTTATATTAGCGCGCGTTATCTTATTTCATTGTGTGAAATGATTTCGCACGCAACAGGCAGTAGCGAATGATTTCGCTACGCTACAGGCAGTAGCGTAGAGAGGAGCTCAACTCTAGTCTACATTGATGTGCGGAGTAGTGGGAGTGGCCTGCGGATCTGCTGAGCACTGCAATGCACTATGGGGGTTGTTGTCTACCACCCACAAGCACTAAAAAGTCATTTTCTGTCTTTTATCAGCCAAGAAGGACCCAAATTAGAAATTTATGATACTATTCTACTACATATGAAGAGTTCAGATGCAAAAGCCTCTAAGTGCCATTTGAAATTTTCTTCTAGAATGATCATTTTTATCAAGCTTGTATATTTAAGTTCAGTGATTTCACTTAAATTGCAATGATAATTACCTATTAATTGTTATTTAAGTGAAATTACTGAACTTAAATATACAAGTTTGATAAAAATCATCATTAAAGAAGAAAATTTCAAATGGCATTTAGAGGGTTTTGCATCTGAACTCTTCATATATGACCCACTTTTAATGTCTCCACTGGTGGAATTACCCTTTAACTGAAAGAGATAGTAATTAATTGCTCCCTCTCATGTCGTTCCAAACCCACAAGACTTTTGATCATCTTCGGAACACAAAGAAAGATTTTCTTTGATAAAATCCCTCAATTGACAGCCATGCAACTACTTGCTTCACAAGTCAGTCAGAAAGTTTCTTCCTGTCTTGGTCGGTTCATGGCCAGATTAAGCTGTAAAGTGGGCCAAAACTTTATAACAATAGTCAAAAATCTGGCTACTTGAGATTATGTATTACAATCTCCTGCTAGAAAATACCAGAGCTATAGAACATACCATTTTGAGGTAAATGGGCCTTTATATCACAGGTTTATGGGAAAATGCCATTTTTAATGCTACACAAAAAGCCACAAAAGTTATTTGGTTTGACATTTACCAATAATTCCTTGTAGTTCATCAGCTGTGCTTGTATTTTCTGTGGTATTTTCTCAGAAAAAAAGTAAGTATGGAATTCTTATTTGTAACTCAATTTTCATTGCTATTCTTCCTTCCCCCCTTTGTGTCAGCATAATAATCTTTCCCTTCTTTCATAGAGCGAACAACAAGATGTTTGCGAGGTTTTATTCCAGTGTGTGATTGTCTTTTAAATGCGCCTCAGACGTTTTGCCCAGCTAACGTAATTTAGTTTTAACCTTTTACCAATTCATTCTTTCCTGTCTGCCCTTTAAGTCTAACTCTAGCTATGATAATGTGGGGAATGAAACGGTAAACGTACACACCATTAAATGTTCCCGAGGGAAACGGCGAGTTGTTTATATGGGTTTTTCCTGGTTTCTGGAATTGTGTTCAGCATTGTCACTGTAAATGGCCCCAGGCATCGGCCATTACTTACAGCTCATTCTTCATTAATAATACAGAGATGTTGAATTATTCACATGCTGTTGGCCACAGGTGAGGAGGACAGCATGGGGTGACATTGAGCAGACTGTCACTTCATGCAGAGGAGGATGTTGTGAGCAGAAAACTGCTGCTCTGCTTCAGGTGTTGCGAGCATGCCTGGATTGTCTGGTGTTTTTCCCTCGGGAACCAATAAAGACAGGAATATCATGTTGGTATTATTAGCGCCACTTGCTAAGGCAAGAGCTACTACTACTCTTGCTCATATTCAAGCTGAGGGGTATGTTCAGTTCACTAACACCACTGTACTTAAGAAATGTTAGGAATACAAGGTAATTAGTCCACAATTAGAATCAACTGTTTGTATTCATACAAAGAAAGTCAGTGGGGTGTAAAACAACAAAACGGATGGATGGATGGATGGATGGGTAGATGGATGGATGGATGGATGGGTAGATGGATGGATGGGTGGGTGGATTGGTACATGTGTGGGTGGGTGGATGGGTGGGCGGATGGGTGGATGGGTCTGCAGATGGATGGATGGGTGGGTGGATGGATGGATGGATGGATGTCTTAGAAAGCAATCACTTTGTTTTCCAAATTAAAAAAATATATATTTTATTGATAATTATTCTTGCTGCCATTTGCTAAGTTTTTGAAAAGTGATATAAAATCTTTCAAATTCACCATTCTTGTTGAATACACATGGTTTTGCATGGAATATCTGCAGTCACGTCATTTCTTTTCATTTTATTATTGTTGTTGCTGTCCCTTTCTATTTAAAAATGTCTGATGTGATTAAAACATTTAAATCCATGTTTCTTGTTTAATTAAGCAAATCACTTGTTTTAGAAAAGTTATTCACTATTATATATTATTGCTGCTTTCTGCAACCTGTTTAAACTTGTCTGACACAAAAATGAAATCTTTTTAACTATAAATAATATTTATGATTCTAGTTGAATCAACATGGTTTTGCTACTGCAAAATGTACTGATTCAAACTGTACACATGGGAGCTTCAAGATCTCATTCAAGTCTTTGTAATGTCCTAATGGAACATATGGAGTGTTTTCTATCTTCCTTTCCTCAGACTCTCGCTCTTATCAGGGCAATGGAAGTCTCCTTAAGTGGGCACTCGCCAACTGCTGATCTCAGTTGCTTTAGCAGGTCGTTTCTCCGGGGAAAGCTTCAAAATCTTGCAACATTGCAGAAAGTTTTGAGGCATTGAAAACATTCCGGTCTGCTCTGGCTATGCTTAGTTTTACACATGTCGTCACTAGCTAGCTGTATTTTAAAAATGGTGATATACAAATATTTACGAATACAGCTATACGTTCACGATAGCAGAAATCAAAACACTCGCGTCAAGCTTTATTGCGCTTGTCTGATGGATTCTTCTTTTTTTATTCCTCTGGCCTGAGAAGGATAGGTTACTCTTTGACGTGGGGTCATTCGCAGCCGTAGTGCCTGAGGGACTCTCTCTGTTTGGCAATGGGAGGTATGATTCCTCTGGATGCCTGGCGAGCGCACTGGAGGTCCTCGTTCTCTCTGCTTTGGAGGACAAACCCTTTCTCATGGTTGGTTAGACTAATCACCGTGGGGACCGACTCCCCCTTCTCTTCACATCGCCCGCAGGCAGGTATCAGAAATAGGCCCTGCCAGAAAAGGCATTGGAGAGAGAAATGAATGTGTGAGAAGGGATTGCGGTCTCTTAGAACACAGGAGGAGAGAGGCCGAAGGAGATTCAGTGGTTACTAAGGCAAAGCCCAGAGGCAGGAACCTCCACGAACAGAATTGAGCTAATTGCCCAGATTCATTTTTGTAGACAGGTAAATGTCATGAAAACTTGTCCATGTCACATTTCACCCCTGGATCCAAAGGTAAAATTTAGCATACAAAGCTTAAGCCTATTTTTAGGACCATTAAGCCTTTTTTTTTTTTCCAAAGATTTTTTTTTTTTTCCGAGATTTCCAAATTGACTAGTCGTGTGGGATTGCCTGTGGACTGTTTAATTAGGCTGATTTTAAAAGTTAGACAGTATTTGTAACTTGACATACCATTTTTCAAAAATACTCATGCAATCATAAAAATCAAAATTCTTTATTGGGATCTAACCGGTCATTGTGTCGTTGATTATCCAAGCAAGGATAATTAACGACGCACACCTGAACTAAATGGGTCTAACTAATCTGAAACCATGACAACAATGAACATACTCAACTGTAACCAGTCATTTGTGTGTGTGTGTGTGTGTGTGTGTGAGAGAGAGAGAGAGAGAGAGAGAGAGAGAGAGAGAGAGAGAGAGAGAGAGAGATGTTGATTCCAAGTTCAAGTGTAAAAAAGTCCTTGGACCACTCCGATTAAACACTCAATTTAAAAAAAAAAATGAAAAGAAAATTATTTGGATTGTGGACAAAAAATAAATTGACAAAATTATGAATTTAAAGTCAGTTTTCTAAAATGGTTTTCATATTATTGTTTTAAGGTGCGGCGGTCACATCTGCCAAAATTTCACAGACAAAATAGATCGATTTTCCACTAGCATAGCGATGTTTAAAACTTAAATGTGCATTGTGTAATATTTAGGAGGATCTGTTGACAGAAATGCAATATCATATACATAACTATGTTTTCGGTGACGTATAAAGACCTTGTATAATGAACTGTTGATTTTATAACCTTAAAATAAGCCATTTCTATCTACATACACCGCAGGTCCCCTTACATTGAAATAGCCATGTTTCTACAGTAGCCCTTACCGGACAAACGTGCTTCGTCATTATGTTTATTCAAAGTCAGTGAATAAAACACTGACACAATGATGAACAAGTAACAATAATATTCATAATAACATATCGTTTTACTGAAAATTAAGTAAACATGATTTATTAATTTATCTTTGTAAAGAAACCTAATTGCTTAACTGGCTCAGAGGACGACATCTTTTCCTGTCGGCCACCGTAACTTCTGTTGGTTGCAATTCGCAACCTCACCACTAGATACCACTAAAAATTACACACTGCACCTTTAAGTATGTTAAAACTAACTGCTAAGGCAGAGTATGCTGTCAGATATCTAATTAAACAACAGCATTTAAAGTATAATAAGATTTGTTCGGGTTCATTGTCATGACCCCAGTGATGGTGGTAACCAGACCAGACATTCATTCTCTGAAAAGTATTAACAGCATGAAAAGATGGTCCAGCTCAAAAAAGAAACAAGACTTGTTTGCGCTATAACAAAAATACACGCTTTCCATTTCTGCTTTTAAAGCCTCTGAAATGGTTTACTCTTATAAGTGCATTCCTGTAAATGGCTTTTTTTTTCCTTTTAACATATAAAAAGCTCAGGGACAAGTCAAATTTTTTTTAGAGTGACATTATGCCACAAATGCAAGCTAGAATGGTTAAAGTAGTATAAAGTTTAATAATTTAATGGCAAGTAAGAATAGGCTTTATTTTAAGCAAAATAAACTGTAATATGCTATTTGTTTGATAAGTTGTATGTTTTCAGTGTCTGGAAGACATTCCCTGCGGTGTTGAAAAGAATAAATAGGAATCGCCAGTTCACACACACACACACACACACACACGCACACACACACACACACACACACACACACACACACACACACACACAAAAAAAAATCCAATAAACTGTAATTTGCTAATTCTTGTTTCTTTGATTGAGGTGAGGTGTCAAACAAGATTATTAATAATTCATGTTCGCTCTCATAGCCTCTGAATCTGTCTTTGTGAGATCTAGCCATTTTTGGAGTGCTTTTTTATTATACTCATTTATTATACTATAATTTTTATACTAATTCCCATAAACAACCCCATATATATATATATATATATATATATATATATATATATATATATATATATATATATATATATAAAATGAGTGAAAGCCGAGCAAATAGAGTTCGATTAAGAGCATTTGCTCTCTAGTGGATCCTTGTATCCATTGGTATTCCTCTCAGGATCTGGCAAATATGTTCTGCTTACAGCAAGGAGAATCTTATCATGGAGTCTGACTTTGTCAACACTATTAGATTCTGACACTGTGGAGAGAGTCAGAGATTAATAACTTCCATGTAGGCAGGGGGGTCGGGGGTGGTTGCCTACAGTATAAGGCGGAAGAATGAGAGAGATTAACGAGTGTGAAAAACAATGACTCCTTCGTTAAACTCTAGATCGACGTGCCAATTCACAGCGGTTTGATTAATGTGGGGTTTAATATGGGCCTGAGAACTGTTATTTGTGAGGGTCAAGGAGATTTAACTGCCAGTAACTGGTAGCCATTAGGTTTTTGATCCCAAACTTGCATGACAGTATTATTCGAATTGGTCATTTACAACAATCGACCCCCAACACATGATGCTTACCAGGTAATAATTCAGAGACAGTAGTGTTGACTGTAGTTGATGTTCACAGCCAGTGTTTAAAATCTGCTCCAACAGTCGTTGGAAACAGTAATGCCTGGTTCAGATTACACGATTTTAGCCCGATTTTGGCACGATCCGTTTGACGTAGGGTGTCGTGGAGATTCGTAAACGACAACGGGCGTCGGGACGCAAAATTCGATCGTATCATCTCGTATAGTGCGTCATAGTGGGCAACAACCTATGCTTCACGACATCACGACAAAAAGACTAGCATGTTTAATTTTTTAACGGTCATCCACGATGGTTCCGTCACATGTATGAGGTTGACCAATAGGAGCACAGAAGCTTTTCCGTACACAAATTTCAAAAATGGTGAAACGAAAGAGAGACGACTAAAAGAAAAAATATATAAGAAAACAATATTTTACCTCAAGTTCTCTTTGGAGGATTGACAGCCCATACTGTCCTCTTCGAGCAATCCAGGGACACGTTGTCGGGTTTTCTTTCTTTTTTTACTTTTTTCTGAACACAGGACAGCCAATACAACACTCACCGCTTCATCCATTGTTTGTTTACGTTCGTTTCCGGAAGTCACTAGTTTCGCCTTCTCGATGACGGCACGCGATTACTGCTCAGGAAGCAACGTGTAGTCAGACATGTGTCTTGTCCACGACACGACAAGATTTTAGGAGTCAAAATCGCGTAATCTGACACAGTGACTATCGTAACAGACAAACAAAATCAGTCATTAGTGTGTTCAGTTCAGTCTTAGAATGTTTCAGCTAGTCGGTAAGTGTGTCCCCGGCATTGTAATGTATGTCATTGACTGAGGATCCATGTGTCCTAAAATGGCTTTTCATACAAAATAAATGGCAGTATTCAATGTCATAGTCAAGTACACGCCCACTAATATCACATAACAGCTTTTAATAAATGGGAACGATTGCAGTGGCACAAAAGAGGCTTCAAGGTTATTCCAAAAAATAGTGTAGTATTTGCCCTCAAGTTAAATTGCTGTTACTAAGATCATTGTGTGGGGTGGGGGGTGGTAGGGGGAATCACAAATGCAGTCTTTATATCAATTGTTTCTGCTAAACATGAGATTTAATGGAGAGTAATTGGACACTTTTGCTCATTTATCTTAGATATTAATCTCATGTTTCTTGACAGCAAATTCTCAAACTGTGCTTAGATTTGCTCAATAACAAATTGTCTGAACTCTATTATTCCTAATCTGTACACTTTTTTTGTATGACAACATTGTCTCCAGGAGAAACTTACAGTATAAGCAATACAAATGTTCCTAAAAATGTGCATTTTTTTGTCACTAAATGTACACTTAAATAGTCTTCCTATTGTTATATTCACTAAACAACTCTTAAGCTGGTGGTGCAGAATCTATATACAGAGCATTTTTGTGATATCTTCTGCCTCCGACTTGTCTTGTCGCATCCAAATATGATGAACTTTTCACCTTATGGACTGTCAAAGTCAGAAAAGTTGTCAGAAAAAGTGTTCCACGTGAATTATTCATCGCCATGAATGGATCTCATTCGAAGTTGAGGAGCGCAAATGCATTTATGGGGATTTTACTGTCATTTTCCTTCATGCAACAAAAATGGTGGCAGTGTTCTTAGTCTCACTTCATCTTTGATGTTCCATATGCATATTGACAATGAAGGGTTGTATATGATTATTATTCAGCTGGGTCTGTAAAGAAGTCTATACAGATGGCGCATGCTATAAAATATGTCCGTTACGCTCCTCATCAAGGCGATGTTTATGGCAGGCGGCTTGCAAAGCAGAAGGTCAGGCATAATGAAAGTATTAAGCTTATGCATTCAAACATGAGCAAACTTTCAACTCTGAACAAAGAGAAGTAGTATTTCATCTGTAAACTCGCTAGGCATTAAAGGGATACTTCCTTATGTTGTTTGAAGGATTCTCTTTCCTCTGTGGAACACAAAAGGAGACTGAACAATGTTCTAGTGGCTCTTTTCCCTGAAGTTATATTCTTCCCCTCCAGTGATCTGATAACAGCTGCAACCTGATCCTTTGGGTCTCAGTGGAGGCTGAATTAGTTGAATTCAACATTCAGATCACACTGTTTCATGAACAAAACATTCAGACTTGTTTTGTGAAGAAAATAATATGTAGAACCCTACTTCTATCATGAATTCTTCTGAACAAGACTGCACCAAGGAGAATTAGGCTGCTTTCCAAGGCTTTTTGTTCAAAAATGTTCTTTTTTCCATGAAACTTAATAATTAAGGGGTCATGAACTGACTTTTGAAATTTTATTATATTGTTGTCTGAGGTCAACTTATGACGTTCGCTTGGTTTTTGCATTCAAAAACATCAAAATGAATAAGTAATAGGCTATTGTACCTAGTGTTGTCACGGTACCAAAATTTCATTATTCGGTACCAATACCAGTAAAAATTCACGGTTCTCGGTACCAATTTCGGTACCAAAGCTTAGTTTAAATTTACATATATTTAAGTGTTTATCACGGTTACAAGTATGGAAACTGTACATTTGTATTATAAACACTTTAGAAAAAAATTAGATAAAATGACCTAAAATAAACAATAGTATACACTAACACATTTTTAAAGTTGTTTGTAAAGTTCTAATCCGTTAACATTTATTTAATGCACAATGAATGAAGTGAACAAACATGAACAATCAAGTGTTTCTATTAAATAACATTTACAAACATTAATTAATGTTGTAAAAATATATTGTTCACTCAATGTGTTGATGTGAAGTAATGTTGATAAATGGTATCTTATTGTAGCATTACCAAACTTTAGGCTACAGGAGAAAAAAACATGTTTTATTTGATTTGACTGTACTTTTATTTAATCTAAAACTGCATTCATATTTAATTTTGAAAAGGCTTTTTAAAACTGCTGAGTTATAAAGGCAAGAATACGCCTAGAACTGGCACTGACATTAAATGACATAAGGGATGCATCGATACTAATACCAGTACTCTGGTGTCGGTTGGATACTACTGTGCTCATGTACTCGTAAAACTACCCCGAAAGCACTTTAGAGGCCGTTCACATATCGCGCGTGTTTTTTTTTTATTATATTTTTGCGCGTGCTTATTCTTTCCAAAGCGCTTGCTCTCACGCGGCGTCTGTCGTTGCTATGCAACGAGTTTTTATTATGAGCGCGCTTGCCTCGCGCCTATATTTGAAATTGCGAATTTGCATGTAATCGGCCTCTTATGGCAACGTGACATTAGCCTAATCCAAAATATTTCCATATGTGGCTCTTTCCTCCTTTCGTGTCAACAAGTGGATTCAGAGAGAGAGCATCAGCGTTATGAAGAGGACGCAACTGTGCACCTTTCAGACAGCGTGTCTAGAACTGGATTAACCTGGTATTCGGTACCTAGAAAAGCTGGTACTGTAACATTTTTTTTTTTTTTAGTACCGACTTGGTACCGAAGTCCTGAGTTTTTTGACAACACTAATTGTACCCTAGTTTTGAGCCTAGCTGAAAAACACTTGGTTTTTATGGGCGTCTCACACTGAAGCCTTGGAAGTAAACACCCTCTGCTGTGAGTGGATAAAAGTTTTGCATATTATAATGAGTTTCAACTCACCCGTCGATGCACTTGGGGGAAATTGTTTTGAAAACGTCCAATGTTGTAAAATGCACCGTTCTTTACTCTTAATTGGTCTGCAAATCCAGTCTTGTTTACAAAACAATCCTCAGTGAAATGAAGCGAACAGACAGACAATGTTTTACCTCATCAGCTGGAACGTTTAACCATGCAGTCCTATTGGAATCCAGAGGAAGCTTATGCAGTGACTGTCTTCTTTCACAACCAGCCACTGCACAATATTCTGTATTGCTCGGTAGCTCGATCCGGTTTGTCATCACGAGGTAGGCCTATGTTATTTAGCTATGCGTGTAATGTGCGAATCGGTGGGCGGGGCTAAACCGGCCGTGTTGAAGTAGGCGTTGATCTTCTTCTGCGGGGGTTGTGTTTTATCCTCTTTGACGTCATAGTTCCCCACTTTGAAAAACGAGTCGTTTGCTGAGCCTGGTGTCAATAAAAGCTTTTATTGGACTAAGAAGGACGTTTTCAGTTCTGAAACTTTCAGGATATTCTTATAATATGATGACCTCTTAGATGTCAAAAGCTCAAGGAAAATTTGATTTTTTCAGTTCATCACCCCTTTAATACTAAAAGCAAACTGTTACCCAATTTAAATGGAGACTTAAGGAGTATATGCTGCGGATTTTATAATCACTCTCCTCCTTTCTCTCTTTCTCTCTTTCCCCTTCATCCCTGTTCCTCCATCTCTCTTCTGCATTTCATGCTCTCAGAGGCGGCAACGAAAACCAAAGTGAAAGGTGAGTTATCTTCTCTGTCTTTGTGGCTGGATGATTTATGTTGAACACAACTCCCAATAAACAATGTGCCGTTCGGCCCCCTCTTATCTCCCAAAGGAGCCTGGGATGCATTTACATAGTCTCTGCCTGTGAGAAAGCAAACCTGGAACATTTGATGAATTGGCCCTAGGAATATCCATTATGAATCCGTTTTACATGCTTCCTGGGTTTACAACAAACTTGTGCTACACGTTTAAGAGGAAGATGCCAGATTTTGTACAGGTCACCATTGCTGATACATAGAACCGCTACTCTAACAAAAAGTGGAAACACTTTGTCTTGGATATGTGGTACAGTGATGAATTCTCTAAACAGACAGCCACTTTTGAATGTGGTATTTTAGCTCAAAAAACTGATTCTTATTCACAAACCCACAATCCAGTTTAACCAGTTGCTAAATTAAGTTATTGTAATTTTCTTCCGTGCAAACACACCGCCTTTCATAAAATCCCTGTGAATTATGCTTATTATAGAAGACACCTTATTCACAAATCTATTTGCTATTTGCCTGATGCAATTAACGTTGCATTATAACCACCACCCACTGGAAGTAGGTGGCAAATGGAATTTAATATAAAAGATAGTTTGTGTATATTTTCTATTGATCATGACAGCAGTTATTCATCCATTGATGGAGAAGAACATGTATCTAAATGTATGATGTAGTTTAATGTGCTTTTTGAAAAGGTCTGATTCAGGTGTCTAGATCGCAGTGTTGCTATAATCGTAATAAAGTTAGTCAGATTGTTGTGATTTACCATATCGTCTACAACTGCATTTACATCCATGCAAATGGAGTTTAGCTAAAACAAGACGATTAAGTCTTTGTAGTGTTAAAGGATGAAGGCATAGTGCCTAACAGCAAGAAGGTCCCCGGTTCGAGTCCCAGCTGAACCAGTAGTTCTGGGTTTCACTTGTGGGTGCTCTGGTTTTCCCTGCGGGTTCTCCGGTTTCCCCCACAATCCAAAAAAAAAACAAAAAAACAAGCAGTATCAGTGAATTGGAGATGCTAAATTGTCAGTAGGTGTGAATGCGTGTGTGTGAGTCCCAAGCCATTTAATAGGGAGGGTTGGGAAAAAGACCTGGCAGCACATACCGGAAAAATCATTGCCAATAAAATTCATGGATAGTCTCTCGCGTATGGAAAAAGACAGTCATAGAATCGCCAAGAGTCGGATACGACTGAAATGGTAATAGATGGATAGAGATAGCCTTAAAAGAGCTTTGTAGCATTATAGTCTGTTTGGCTTTAACAAATCTAAATCATTAACATGAGTTAATGTCAAGACTAGACCAATACCAGACAATGGCAAGGTCAAGTTATATTTGAGGCAAACCAAAGAGATGTGGTGTGCTTGGAGATGTGAGATATCTATCCCTTGTGTGGGGTCTTAAAACAATGCTAGATCCAGACCAAGGCCATGTTTATGTGGTATCGAGAGTTCTCCGGTGGACCTAGACCACAAAACCAACACTCCATGTTTTCAAGAAAATGCATTTCTTTCTAAAAAAAATGTTCTAACAATTATCAAGACTGGTAGCTGAGACAGCTTATATTTAATGACAACAAACAGCAGCTTCAAATAGTTGGTAGTAATGTAGAAGCAGAATGCTACTATATAGTACAGATTAAATATGATTATATACCTGTAGTACAGTCTCTAAATATGACTCTGAAACTCACAGGCAATTACAACGTGGACATCATTTGGTTTAGCTTTTAGGGTAAATCAAGGTTACCTAAATTACCTGTAGAGAAAGTTGTAATATGTACAATTTGCTACTAAGCCAAGCTTAAGTTCTGATAATATAGCAGTTGAAATGACTGGTCTAAATGAGGAGCTGAATATAGAGGCATTCAAGGATTTTTTTTCTTGAAATGGAATGGCATAAAGCCCAGGCAGTTGTCATAGTCTACAAAGGACAGCTGGTGATCTAAGATGACAGCAAACAGCGGCTTGACCTTCAGGTGAGATTTGAGACTGTGAGAGGTTGGGTGAGGAAACTCATCAGGGAAGTCTTAGTTTGGAGGTATGAGCTCAGAGTTGTGGGTGGACATCTAGTTTGATATGTCAGAGTGGCATACAGAGATCCTTGCCATTTTGAGATTGTTGTCAGGATAGCAGTGGTAAAAGAAGCACCTGGATGACGGTTCTGGTGTAAAGGGAGATTCACACTGACAATGATTTGCAGTGACAAGGCAGCCAGAAGTCATTCATTTTCAATAAGATTTGACAATTTGAGGCGGCATGGGAAAATGAGACCAGTGGTAATGCGAATTCAACTATCTGCAATTACAGTCATACGATGACTATCAATGAATGTGTTGACCAAGGAATGTCTACTAGCAATGGTTCCTCTACAAATGTATTGTGATTTGTTAATATTAAATTACTGCTTTTGCAAGGTTTTTGAAAAACTGTTATACACCAACAAAGAAGGAGAATGTCTGAACATTTTAATAATTTATTAATCAACTAGTGATTTCTGAGTCTGTGTCAGCTGTAGTTGACTCGCCATCTTAATTTCATGGATATGGATGAGTCAAATTTTCAAATATGAAGAGTTCAGATGCAAAAGCCTCTAAATGCCATTTGAAATTTTCTTCTTTAGTGATGATTTTTATCAAGCTTGTATATTTAAGTTCAGTAATTTCACTTAAATAACAATTAATAGACTTATCATTGCCATTTAAGAGAAATTACTGAACTTAGAGGCTTTTGCATCTGAACTCTTCATATGTTGACCTAGGCAATTTGATTTTTTGTTTTATGTGGAAATATTATTCAATGCTCTGCCATCTATATTTGTTCTGTAGCTTTTAGTTAGTATAATGATATAAAATATATACTAGCGACAGGTTTGTTATGGTCTGACAACTACACAATATTAAAGCAATATTGTTAAAGCAATATAGTGGCAAACTTTACTAACATTTCAAATTACAAGCCATAGTTAGGTTAACAATTACCCGTCTGACAATTACCACATGGACCAGCCGTGTTTCGATCGGTCCGTCACGGACTGTGCCACTTCCGATGGATTTTTTTTTTTTTCTGCGACTAACCGACTGATTCAAATTTGGTTGACTAAGCCTTTTCCCGTCGACTAATAGGGGGCAGCCCTAATAATTATACAGGTGGGTTATTGAAAGATTACAAAGATTTTTTTTTCTGTCAAACAACATGCATTGATGAATCATGCACAATAAGACCACGAATGTGTTTTATAAAGGTATAAGATCGAGCTGTAATTTTTCATGCCAGAAATGTGGTTTTCTTGCATATTTCAAAAGATCGAGCTGTTTAACCCCAATAGTGCCTGCCTGTCTCTGTAATATCAAACCTGCTGTGAGATGTTTTAAGCTTCGCCATTACCATTCAGAGCTATTCTCTGGTCTACAGTAGATGTATTTTTAGTGTGTCACTCTGTCTCTTTAAGGGAAGAGAAAAGCACTTGAAGGCTTTTAAACCTAGAGAGGGGAAATCCATTCTTTTTTCTGCTCCCTGTTCCCTCGCCCCCCCATGGCGATGATTTAGTGGGAAGGGTGGCACATGGCCCTGCCATTATAAGGGGCCTATATACCTACCTATATATATGTCTATATATATATATATATATATATAGTGTGTGTGTGTGTTCAGATGGGCTAAGTCACACTTCTTTTGTTGCTTAGCAGTAATTGCAGCAGGTTATATCCACCCAGCCAGTTTCAGGCTATTAGTGCATGAGCAAACTGAATTCTGAGCAGTTCCTGGATATTCCTTAGATGCTAGCTCCTGATACAGTCAACACTAACCTTCTCTCTGTCATGCTTAGCTGTAAATAGAAATAGTAAGCACTTAAAATGTTGAATTTAGTAAACATTTATCTGTTACTTTTCAAGGCACAATTTAGAAGCTTCTACATACAATATATGTTAATGAATGGCAACTGCTAATGTGTTAGCATTTAAAAACGTACTCACTTCAGTTTTAAAGGAACAGTTCAACTAAAATTTTAAATCCTGCCCTCATGTCCAATAATTTGTGAATTGTATATCCATACAATGACTAGACATTGTGATGTGAATGTTTACACTCAATGTGAACATGGACAATGCAACTAAAAGAGTTTCATTTGAGTGAAATTGAGTGATTTACATGCGAAGCTGTTGAATTTTAAAGCAGTTGTTTATGAGACCTCCATTTTACACAGCAATAATCACATAGCGTTTGTGGCTTGCTTTAGGAACTGCCGTTTTTCATTAACAAGGAAAATTGCAAATACATTTCTGAACAGTCCTATTTTCCTAAATAACGACTACACAGTAACACAACTTGTATGTTGGAGCACAGAAAACTTGATTGGGCAATTCCATGGAAATGTCAACCTTGCCATGAAAAAATAAAATTATTGTCAAAATATCAAAACCCTTTCAAAGTTGGCCTTTTAGGTCTGTAATATTCTGTATTAATGTGCTGTATCAGAAACTTTAAGAAAATAGCCTTGTTATTCCACCACATATGAGGTGAGCAACAATGCTAAAATTAAACCAACCATATTTCATGCTTTCAAAAGAGGGCATAAAACAGAAAGCTCATGATTGCGAGCAACAGCAAGAATACTTTTTGAAAAAAAAAAAACAGTTTTTATTTACTTTATGGGCTGGCAAGTTTCAATATAGAAATCTATGAAGGAGTAGTCCAGCTCTCAGATTTAATCAAAAATATCTTAATTTGTGTTCTGAATATGAACGAAAGTCTTACAAGGTTGGAACAACATGAGTGTGAGTAAATACTGACATAATTTTCATTTTTGGCTGAACTAACCCGATATATAAACAGACATTCAATATAATGGTATTAAATGCCTTTTCTGAGAATTTATATTTCAAGTTTTGAGTGCAAATGTCACCTCTATTACGCTGGAATTGCCCGATTGCTTTACAATTTTGAACATGTGGATCCTGTTTTTAAACAAAAAAATCAGGCCTATTTTTGAGAAAATCATTAACTGGGATTGATTCACTCTACAGTAATCATAGGCAACAGTAATCCAGTCTCCGCTCTTAAGATTACCTATGGATTTTCTAATATCTGCTCGAAATGAATTTCAAAAGGCTGTCATAAAGAGGAAGGCTGTCATAACAGCACTTTGAAGTATCTTAATGCAAGATCATACCAAGAATTCATCGTACAGTATGTATGTAGTGCACACATGAATGTCCCATGGCAGATTATGTACTGAGATGTAAATAGACTTGATTTTGTAGTATGTTACAGTGGTCCTAAACTGAAGAATATGGAGTGGTGCCATCATATTTATTACAATTTAATTCAATTTAAATATTCAATGTTTAGGGATATTTTTTCGGGACATTTTGGTAATCAATAAATATGATACTATATATAGCTGGCACCGAAGAGGGAGCATCTGAAGTAACGAAACGAGGCAATAACCTGACGCTAAGTATCCCCAGCTAAAAAACATTTGCGTAGTTGTCAGACCGTAACAAACCTGTCGCTAGTATATATTTTATATCATTATAAAACTAAAAGCTACTGAACAAATATAGATGGCAGAGCATTGAATAATATTTCCACATAAAACAAAAAGTCAAATTGCCTAGGTCAACATATTTGAAAATTTGACTCATCCATATCCATGAAATTAACATGTTTTAAACCACCAGATGTAATTACTTCTTATACACAATTTAAGCAGTTTTATCATGAATACAGACAAGTTACCATGAATGACACCAAAATTACATGGTGTGTTCTTTACTGTAAAACGCACTCATTGCGACACATTTAACAGATATGTAAATGTATGGTAATTTAGAAATGCAATTGGTGAAATAATCAATTTACTACAACAAATGACCTAGCTCTCTAAAAAATCCCCATGCCTTTAGCCTACTCAGTAGAGCTGCATTTTTTGTGGTATATGAAGTCTGTAGGTGCCAATATATATATATATATATATATATATATATAGTGTCATTATTTTGCATATGTTCAGTCAATCAGTGTATACTTACTGATGGTTACTATTGTACTGGGTTCCTTCTCTGCTAATTTAGTCCTAGACCTAAAATGTTTCCCAGTTCCTGCGGTGTGAACACTCCAATGGGTACTTCTGCCTATAGTCTTAGGTGCGAAAGCCCCTATAGATGCTTTTAAACTCCATTGAACTCAGAATAAGTGTCATTCTAAATTGTTCAGACCTCTTCCCGATAATGAACGTGAGGCTGCTTTGTAGGAAGCAAAAGACACCGTGAGGTTTTAATGAGCCCCTAATGCATCTGTCTTCCTCTGGAAAAGCTGGAGACTCAAAACCGGAGCATCCCTAGAGAAATCGTCAGCTCAGCGTTCTCTCTACATGTGCTTTCCAATTTAACTAAGAATTCGCTGTTGAACGTGAAAGGGTGGCCTGAAAAATTACACCAGCTCTTCCTCTTCGGGGATATGACTAGACCCTTCGATCCTATTGTAGACCGCCACAACAAAAGGGCCTCCAGTCCTAATTAAATATATTCATCTTCATCCCACATTATAAGACTTACTCCCCAAACATCTTAGCAAATAGGCCATGGTTACTTTCATGGTCAGCCAATTAATTAAAGTATGTGATGTTGCTGTATGTTCAGTGATTAAAAATTAGGTTGTCAACTTGGTCGTATATGTCCCTGTAGTTTCGATGTTCTCTTTCTGTTCCTCAGCGGACATTTGGACTCAGGGTGTCCATGTATAAGTGTTTCAGTATAAAATAGATTATAAAAAAATATGTTATGATACCCTGGGGTGCAAAAAGAGAGTATTCAACCTGGGTAGAAACAAAAACAACATTTTTAAAAATAATATTTATTATTTTTAGATATAAATATGTTGCATTTTTCCATATCTCATATTTATGTCCTATACAATTAAAAATCGATTTTTTTTTGTTCATTTTCGTTATTTCATTATGTTTCATGCCAACATTGTTCATAGTGTTAATTTCATAGTGACTTTTTTTAGTCATTACCTTTTTTCCTTGACTAAGACAAGGCGATGACAACGTCATTAAACGACTACTGTGACTAAATTAACCTTGATGAAAAAAGATGACATTAAAATGTAGATAAAAAATTCAAAATTATATAAAATATTACAGACTGTTTTTTTACGAGCTTTCATTCTTGCGTTTGCCAGATATCAAGAGTTTAAATCCCCAAATTATGCTTTGCTGTTAAAAGGATATATTAACTATGTTTCCATTCACATATTTTTATGCTCATTTTGGAATTTAAATGACATTTTTCTTAGTGATATTTGGCACCAGTTTATTAGTAAGTAATGTTTTTTTTTTTCGCTGGATGGAAACGGTGCTGTATTCGTAAATGTTTTATGTGATACTCCAATTTTGTGCAAATTTTCAACATTTTTATATGGAAACATAGCTATTTTCTGCCCAGTGTTTTACTTGATCTTTGCAATCTGGCAACCATGTGCATGCACTCTCTCTACTCTGAGGAAGAATCTGAAAACTGTATATTCGGAGTTATTCTACTCAAATGAAACTGTAACAGATCCGGTATGTGTTCTGTCACGAGCCGCTTGTGCTGTTTGCCGCGATCTGTGACTAAATCAAACCTTCTCATTGATAAACTGTAATAAATCTAAACATGAATCTCGAATATATTGTTTGCGATTGAGGTTGCTGAATAAATGCACTTACAAAATCTCTGTGTGACAATACAGTCTTTTTGCTGTTGTTTATTTGAAATTATTGGAATTACTATTGGCATTAATTTTTTGAGAGAAGTTTATTTTTGTAGCCTTTCAGTTTTCATGTAGACAGTCTATAATCATCAGGAATCTGAAAAGTACATTTTACACAGAATGAAGAGTAAATTAATAATAATAAATATATAATAAATAATAAATTAAGATATTTCTCTTATTATATTAATTAATATTAAATGCTTATTACATCTGGATGGAGGAAGCTGACTAAAATCTACAAAATCTAATTTCTTTTTCGATAGCCGGAAAAAAAAATGACCTTAAATAATAGCTAGCGTAAGACGTTATGTAGCCCCGCCCCTTTTCAGCACTGTGCTCATTGTGTTCTTTTGATTTCCACAACATGAAGGTAGATCTTATGGATAAACATGAATTTTGCATTTTAAAACCTTCTCAGTCTACTGGCATTTGTTATGACATCCGCTTCAAACATGCTCATTTACATGCGATTAGTATTTTCTTGTCCAAATTGGTGTTGAAAATCTTAATAAAAATCATGAACATCCCTAATCTGAACTTGAAACGAAGCCCTACTTGGTTCACATATTCTAAAAAACCCATTTCTGATTCAGCTGGCAAATTGTGACCAGGTATTAAAGCGAAAAAGTTTCTGTTGAAAATGTGTGCATGTTTCAGTATTCCAATGTTTATGATGTAGAAAGAGTAGTAATTGCAAGACAAGCTTTTATGTAATTTCATCACGTTGCAAGTTCTCAACCAATAATTTGGGATGTTTTTGGTGCATTTAGAACATTTGATCATGTTGTGCATGTGCAAGTGTGTGGTTGTGTCTGTGTGTGTACAGACGCTCGTGTATTAATACCAAAATGAAGCCTTGCATGAAAGCTAATTCATCCTCACTCTCATTACCTCAGCATGGGGGCTCTTTCACAAGTAATGAATTTTAATTTTCCCGTGCCCAGCAAAGGTTGACAGACATACCAATCACATAGCATTCAAAATGATATTACCTCTCGCATTAGTTCTCATTTAATCTTCTGCCAGCTTAAAGCCACAGACTCACTGTGAAAAGAGAATTGATCAGATAAGCATGCCTTTCATTCCAAAGGCACTAATCATAAGTGCACACAGGGGGAAAAAAATGAAAAATAAAAATAACAGCTGGTTGGCCGACTTGTTTTTCTTGTTTTTCTTTTGATCTGGGAGAAATATGTGCTGGAAATATGATGGATATGTCTTAGACCCCTGCTGTGACCCCACATACTGTACAGTTAAATTAAAGGCCTTACCAGTCTGGAGACAATGCCACTGCTTTCTGTTTCCACAAATATTCGAAGTCAGTTCTTATCATTTCTCAATAGGAGGAAAAATCACAAATTAGATCTTTTTAATTGCTCAATTGTTCATGTTCGACATTGATAGGCCTAATTTTTCTCTAATTTTACAATTTTCCCAACACACATTCAGATTCCAGGGAGAGCAAATGGAGACTTGCTCCTGATTTTCAGGTTGTTCTCCCGGGAAACACACTCTAGAGATCTCACATGAGTCTTTATGAATTTAAAGATTGCTAATCTATTTCCTCCGAAACCAAATGAGATAAAAAATCTACATCCACATGAATGTTATACCTTATCATTTTTTATACCGAATAAAATCCTAAGAGAACGTTGAGACAGAGTTGAAAGTTTTGCGAAAGTTTTTCAAGACATACTTTGAAAGTTGGTTTGGCAAAGCCTAGCATGAAAGTTTTACAAAGCCTTGAAGTTTGAAGGTTATGAAGCATTAAGCATTAATACAGCATCTTTAAAATTCAAGAGTTGTCGTCTGTATTTGTGGTCCATTTTTGGTGCAGAGAAAGACTGTAAATAATAAAGTATATGTCTGCTAATTATATGTATTCAGTTAATTTGGTCAGCATAAGTTATTAATGACTTTGTCTGGTTTAAAAAGATGTATATAATACGTCAGAACAGGCTGGAGGACTTTGCTGAGTTTGGTGGACATGAGGTAGAACGCTCAAGTGGTTTTTCAAGACTGGTTGCCCACTGAAGCTAAGCAGGCCTGAGCCTGGTTAGTACCTGGATGGGAGACATTCTGAGAAAATCAGGCTGCTGTTGGAAGAGGTGTTAGTAAGGCCAGTAGGGGGCGCTCACCCTGTGGTCTGTGTGGGTCCTCCAAACGCTCCAGTATAGCACCATCCTTCGGATGAGACTTTAAACTGAGGCCCTGACTCTCTGTGGTCATTACAAATCCCAGGATGCCTTTCGAAATAGTAAGGGGTGTTACCCTAGCCTGGCTACGCGCTCTTACGCACTTCCACTCAATTTCATTTTCCTTCAGTACTACGTCTGGGACTGCAGTATATTCTTAGGTTTCCAGAAATCAATTTTTTGTAGGACCAATCAGCGAATAGAGGGAGTGGCTGAGAACGATGACGTTGATGTAGCGCGTCAGTTTTAGTTCAGTAATGGCAGCGGAGAAAGACGTGAGAAAAGCTGTTCGGTCCGTTGTTGGAAAACTGCCAACAAGCAAGAACAATGTTTGCTAAGTTTTGTTGGTGGCCATGATGTTGTGGCCCCCTTCCTCCGCCCCACGGGGTTCGGGAAATGTTCGATTTTCCAGCTCACTCCGCTAGTGAATGAGTTAGCTAAGGCGAAAGATAGGGATGCAAAGCCGATAGTTATATTCGTCTCCCCTCTTGTTGCACTAATGGAGGACCAAGTGAAAGAGGCAGAAAGTTTGGAGTTCGTGCTGTGCTCAGAAACGATTTTAAAACAGGGCTTTATTTGTAAAATACCGAACTTGTCCTTTTAACTAAAAATGAGTTGAATCGTATAACTTATAAAAAAGTTGAAAAATTGCTTACCTTCGTTGATGAGTTAAAGCAGGGGTAGGCAAGTTCGGTCCTAGAGAGCCGCTGTCCTGCAGAATTTAGTTCCAACCCCAATCAAACACACCTGAACAAGCTAGTCAATGTCTTCAGGATTACTAAGGCTATACGGAGAGGTTTTTTTCCCATTGTGTTGGAGCCAAACTCTGCAGGATCGAACTTGCCTACCCCTGAGTTAAAGCAATATAAAAACCTATGTTGTCATAACTTATTGATCATATTTTATTTACAGTGAAGAGAGGTGCTGCACCTTTGTCAAAAATGTGAAATGTAATACATTTTTTGAACATTCAAGCAAGAAAACCTATTCTAGTTGACCCCAAAACCAAATCTAGACTAATATGGCCCCTTTATAGGAATAAATGTTGCTTTTGGGTTGAAGATTTGGAAACCTTAACCCAAGTTTTGTGGTTTACTTTGTCAATCTGACATAATAAAACAAAACTGAGAAGTCTCATGAGTTTTGAAAGCGCAACCTCTGAGCGATACGTTTTTTACTCTGGGTTACAGAGAATCACAAAGCAGCTGAAACAGAGAGATTCGCCCTGAGCTGTCGTTGAATCCCGTTGTGCAACATTTCTACAAATGCTTCTGCTGGCTGTAATGCCAAAGACTAAGGCAGACGCATTAGTCCAGATACGGGGGGTGTTATCGCTGTGTAATGAATTGAGATGGTTGTTCCTCTGGCTGCTGCATGGTTATTTGTTAGCTTTTTTTTTTTTTTTGCTGGTGCCCAAAGCATACAATGTACAGTGGCTTGCTTGGCTGCTTTTTGGTCATTCATCAATGAGTGATTTCCATTATGTGGTGCAGTCAGCTGAAAAAGAAAAAAGCTTTTCTGGATGTGCGGTTCGTTCATTCATTCATTCATTCATTCTTTGCTGTTTCCTGCTCAACCCAAGCACAAGCGTTTATGAGATATGTCAGCACTTTAATTCCCTATTGAGAAATGTACGTCTTTAAGTTGATTCAATAAGAACAATGTTGGGGAAGCTACATTTGAACTGTGGCTATTAGCAGTCAAGCTATTCTGTTAAAAACAATCTCGAAAAAATTAAAGCAGAATTTATTTGGCACAAAAATAATGAGGATGTCAGCTATATTGACAGGACTAAACTGAAACAGATAATCTGACAGTAAATACAACCGCTTTGTGAAAAGGTACACTTTAGAATTCTTTTAAAAAGAGTACTTATTACAGAAATTATGTATTTTAGAAGAATATTAAGTTCATATTTTCTGATTCTTAATTTCATGTTATATGCAATGTTGTATTATAGTTTAAATTTATTTTAAATGCAATTAGAGCTGAACTTTAAAAGGCCATTTTGACCCATTTGATTAGGTCTTAAGTACATCTTTATGTGTAATTTCATAATTACTTATGTTGTCTGTGAAATATGGTTGTGTACAGCTACTGAAAATAATGCATGCAAACTAAAATATACTTTAAACAGCTTATACTTTATAGTCTTTTTTTTTTTTTCTCATTTGATTTCAGGCCAGTCTCCATTTACAGGGCACAACACAAAAGGCCCTTTAGGCAGTATTTAACTGATGTTGAAGCTTTGCCCTGTTGTAATAAAAGGCCAAATGGAGAGAATAGCTGATCTGGGATCTGCTTTAAGTGGTTTGGACTAAAAAGTGAAACGTAAGCTGCTGACCCATCATCCACCTGTACTAGCACAGCAGCGTCTGTTCTCACAAGGACGAGCATTTAGCCCATACACAAACGTCTTTTTTTATTTTCTTGGCAATAGAAATAGTTCAAGGTATCTGAGATTGGGTTAATAGTAAGATGTAGATCGCAATGTCACATAACATCATTTATATGCCTCACAGTCAAGTCTTTGGCACAAACATGTATCCAAAGTGACATGTAATTAAGATACACTTTTTTTTTTATCAGTTAACATTCTCTGGGATTGAAACCCATGACCTTGCTTGCCATACTATTAGAGCTACATGAGTGTTTCCAATTTTGATGTTCTAATCATTTTTTATTTTTTTTTTCCGTTGAACTGTGTTGAATGGGACTGGCACGCTTCTAGTTATGACAATATCTTTGCATTTACAAAGCTTTCCCAACTATATACAGTTAGAGAGAACTTTGTTTCTGTGTGAAATGTAAGCTAGTTCCGCGAAAACAAAAACTGCATTTTCTGCTGTTCAACATGGTAAACCTACATGATCAACTTGAACCCGTCACGAAATCTTGCAAAAATATCTGTACACATAAAGGAGTCTCAGCTAGTCGGTTATATTGAGTCATTACGTCACATCTGTACACATAAAGGAGTCTCGGCTAGTGAGGATTTTGGAAGTGAGCCTTTTCTCACTGCACTTGATATAATTCAACTTATCAATTTGATGGCGGATCCAGAAAGGTTCAAACGACAATCACCAGTGACGACATATTCACCCGCTGTAAAATGCAAAAGACTTCGTTCGGAGTGAAAAAAAGAGACTGCATCCGGACCCATGCGAAAACAAAAACGCTGTGTTCATCCGTACAACTCGTGTGAAGTTGATAATTCCACAAATAACTGCAATTGCTGATTTCGAACAGAGATGGCGACAAAGAGGGAAAACTGCGGACTGCAGCTTTAAATATATCATGTGCACAAAATAATAATTAGTTCTCTCGATTTACTAAATCATGGCCATGTTGTGATAATTTGGTCTCTGATTTTAGGTAAAGGGATAGTTCACACAAAAAACGAAAATTCTGTCATTTACTCATGTCGATCCAAACCCATAAGAATTTCGTTCATTTTTGAAACACAAATGAAGATATTTTTTTTAATGAAATCTGAGAACTACTCCTTTTCTAGTAATGAAAGTAAATCTCTATAATGCCAGTCTCTTTTTTGACCTTCCTCTTAATTGGTTCCCACTTTCTCTTAGTCTAATCACTTGATTTTTTTGTTGGTCAGCCAGCATCACTATTTAACATTCACACTCCACGTCAATTTCAAGAACACCTCACACCTCGTGTGCTCATGTTGTTCTGGAATAATGGAGGAGGCAGTGGAAACCGCGGTCGGTACAACACGTCCGTAGCATGTGGGCCTTGAATGAGACAGATCCCAATGTCACCTTCAGGAGAACGCAGCAGTGCCTGGCGCCTTTGGGGAGCCCACACGGTGATCCCCTACTGCCACGAGACGAGTATTAACTCGTGAATAATTTCATGCATGCTAACACACTGATTTACGAGCCACTTCACAGTTCCTGGGATTTAGCTGTAAATAAAACTGGATATTCTATCTAAAAATATTTGTTAAATATGTATTATTTTATTTTTTTATCATGTCGTGTTTATATTATTTTTAAATATATCAAATATTTTTCGACAGAATATTCAGTTTTGGATCATGAATATATTAAACTTACCAATTCTTAAGAAAAGAAATGCATGTACAGTCCAACCATTCATAAGTTTGGGATCGGTAAGACCTATTTTTTGCTTATTTTTCTGAAAGAAATTTTTTTAATTTTTATAAATTTACATTAAAAGCATTTATAATGCTATAAAAAAATCTATTTTAAACTCTTTAATAACCCTGAACCTCCAAACGTATTGCTGTTTCCACAAAGATATGGAGCACAACTGTTTCAACATTGATAATAATAATAATAAATGTTTCTTGAGTAGCAAATCATCATATTAGAATGATTTCTGAAGGATCATGTGACACTGAAGACTGACATTTTAAATTATATTTAAATACAAAACAGTTATTTTATATTGTAATAATATTTCACAACACTACTGTTTTCACTGTATTTTTATTTTAAAAAGTTACACACTTTACCTTCGAGAGCACCTGCCCCATTGGTGAATTTTTCCCTATGCTAAATTGGCTAAAAAACAAAGGAATACTCATTTGAGATGCAACCGGAATGCAATTAGGCGACTTTTCGGCAAGACAAGGAAAACAAATGTGGAATAAGTCCGAGCAGAATCCACTGAAGCTGCGTGATTAAGCCTGGCTTGGATGTCCCCAATGCCCCTTACACACACACACACACTAACACTATAAATTCCATACCCCTTTCCCAGATGAGACAGGATCGAAGGCCCACCATAGTTTGGATTATGTGTCAATTTACCACCCAGCTGCAGTGGCAGTGTCTCCCTTGCCGAACATGACTAGCTCTAATTAGGCCATGCTACCAATTACTGCTGATCCCAAGTCAGAATGAACAGAAAGAGAGCGAGAGGGAAAGAATTACACCATTGTTTCGCTTTCTATACCCAAACGCTGTGCTAAATGTGTGCAATAATCCATCATTTTGAGCGTAATGGGTTTAACATGCTCTTAATATATGTAGTATTCAATAGAACGTACAAGTCAATAGTTGGACCAATTTAGTTGTTCCTGAAAGGTTGTATAGCTATGGAAGAAGAGCATTGCTAGACCACTGTAGACATTAAATGCATTAGCGTAATCATTCATTAATAAGTACTTACTAAGAAAAATGTGAATATGCTGCAAATAATGAAAAATCTGCCATTATTTCCTTGCCTTTATGTCGTTTAAAACTCGTATGTTGTTATTTCTATCGAACACTGAATAAGGACTTTTGACGAAAGCTTGTATGTCATTTAGCATAGTTTAGCATCTTAACTGTATTTTTTATTAGCATTGAGAGTAGCTGTTTGAAGTAGCTTTATCATAAACTAGTGATTAGTGGTGCAGCACGACAAATTGTTTTTAATGAATTGGTGGAATTTTCTGTCAATAATGAAACAACGCTTTCCCGCCATTGATGGAATTTTCCGACATTCCGGGCTTTCACTATTATGTGGTAGGGGGCGCTATACCGCTATTACATAGAATCTCCGGCATATCAAAACACAGGCAAAGAAGCAGAAGCAATAGATAAAAGCATTGCTTGTGCACGTTGTAGTCTTTGAATTTCACAGCTTTTTTTTTTTCAAAATGTTGCTTTTTTTATTAAACTTATCCATTTGAAGTGGTAATAAAAAATGTATTAAGCTAGAATAAAACTGTTTTTTTATTATTATTATTATTGTAATAAGCAAAGGTTATAACTAACTAATGCTTGGTTATCTATTTTTTTTTTTGTTTGATGCTTGTAGTAGTGTAGCTAGTAGTGCAGCTTGAATTGAATAGATGCAAGTGCCACTACTTTAAACTCCGATTAGCATTTAGCTAAACAAGCTAAAGTAACTATCAACACCCAGGACTGCAAATATCCATTTTATGATAGTGTTAATTAAACTACCCTCATGATGGCCATTATTGAGACCAGTTGTCCCAGTAGTCCCCTGAGAGCTTTCTCTCCTTTTTCGTCCTCTCTCCTGTGTAGCAGTTGTTTGTTTATATACCCATCTCTTTTTTCTCTTCTTGTCTATCTCTCTGCAGGTAGCCAGACTCAGTTCCCCATCACCCAGAATGTGACGGTGGTCGAGGGCAGCACGGCTAACATGACCTGTCGAGTGGATTATAATGATAACACCTCCCTCCAGTGGTCAAATCCAGCACAACAGACCCTCTTCTTCGGGGACAAGAAAGGTGAGTGTGGGCCGGATGAGCCGTAAATCAGTCTGGTGTGTCAAGCTGGCAGCAGTACCAGAGTGGGTTACTGGGTCGGGTCGAGAGGAAATGTGCTGTGTAAGGATGAGTTTGGGCTCAAAACTAATGAGACTAAACATTCATGTGTGTCTCTCTCTTGCTCTCTCTCAGACGGGCCAGCCACACAAACAAACCAATCAATTCTACGATTCATAGGATCCATATAAGCACTGCAATAACAAAGGCCATTTAACATCATTAAAGGTTCCCTAGTGGGGAAGGATGGAAGTGTTCGACGTCATTCGGGACTCGTACACAACACGCTAAAGTTTGTTTACAGCTGTTTCTGTTTATGGCTTCCTTACCGCAAACTATTTATTTATTCTTATTTCGTTATTTTTTGATGACACTTTAGAATAATGGTTCATCATTAATAGCAAATGAGTAGTACTACATTAACACTTCAGCTACTACTATTAAAGTGCGATTTTCAGAGAGGCTAGCAATAGCGAGCTAGCTTTGAAAGCATAAGATCCCACCCTCCCTTCAAAGCCAGGCCTCTTTCAAAACACAAACACACACAGCAGGGATCAAACAAAAGCGTCACGAGAGACTACCTCATATCTCAAAGCACATAACATTACAATAATAATAAACATAAACGACTTAAAGAGCACTGACCTGTATCACCTGACTGCTGCTGATTCTTTTCGGTGTTGATAGTGTTGCCATTGAAACGCATACATTTCAGTCACGAACCACTCCGAGTATAACGTCACAGGTTTCCGTCTCTTCCAAATTGCATAGTTATGGCGTGAACGCCGCATAAGCTCATTGTTTTTGGTTGAGGAGGAACTGTAGAAGTTTCGTTGCATGGAGATATGGAAATACATACGTTGACAAGCAGGTAGGACATCTATCTATCTATCTATCTATCTATCTATCTATCTATCTATCTATCTATCTATCTATCTATCTATCTATCTATCTATCTATCTATCTATCTATCTATCTATCTATCTATCTATCTGTCTGTCTGTCTGTCTGTCTGTCTGTCTGTCAGTCTATTTAACGGGCCTGTCTGTCTATTTATTTTATTTGGCTGTCCCTTTTTTATAATATCGATCAATCAATCAATCAATCAATCAATCGATTGGTCGTGTTTTCTATGTGACTGTAATATTGTGAAATAACATTACAATTTAAAATAACTGTTTTCTGTTGTAATGCATTTTAAAATGAACAAAAGCAAAATTGACATTGCCTAGGTCACACTTTAAAGTATTGTTGTCACTGGCTAATTTCTCTTTCTTCCATCTTCACAATAAATAAATCAAGGGTGTTGTTATGATCAACTATTAATCGGAAATGGATTGAATGGTGAAAAGTCTACGTGGCAGGTGTCTTGAGGGGGGGGGTTGAGAAATATTGGGTCTTGCTGATTGAACAGACAAACAAATCATTTCAGAGATGGAGCAAGTTATGTTTTGAATAACAAATACAGACATTTTCTAGCAAATGTGTAAAGATGAATCTTTCCCAATAAGACCTCTAACATGTATTTAGGAAGTAAATGGGCTCATTTTTGATTTTATGTTGACTTGAAATCTGTCCAGAACATAGCCAGGAGATGAAAGTATATTTCATTTGTTATCCGATGTTAGTAACGGCAGGGCTTTTGTTTGTCTGATGAAAATAAGTCGCTTCATTAGTCTGCAGTGGAGAGCAGTACCATCACTGACATTTACGACTGCGTGTGTGTTCATGTGTGGGAGAGTGCAGGCTTGAAATTATGTATTTTCTCTCTATAGGTGAAGGTATTTGCTCTATTTGTCTTGCGAAAACAACTGCTGTTGCATTTTTTTAGATACTGCAGTGCTTTGAAATGTTATTCTTTCTTCATTTGGATATGAGATTATATGTCAATTCACATTTTACTGTAATTGTTGTTCTTGAGATTGGATTTTTGATAAGCTCCAAGCTATCCTTTTTAACTTTAAATAGAATAGTTCACCCACAAATGAAAGTTCTGTCAATATTCATTGTATGGAAAAGACCAGCTTTAACATTTGGCTAAACATCTCCTTCTGTGGGAGTCAAATGAGTTTTGGCAGCATTTATACTCCAGATTTACATTAATGGCCCACCAAAATGCGCCAGTCTGTCAGTCAGCACTATCTAGTGTTGTCAGAACTTTGTTGTAGTTGCCATCACAAGTGTTTAACATTAACACAACTAAACATGACATTATTTCACAACTCCTTTTCTTAGAATTGTTTTAAGGAATGTATATAAAACACCAAAAGAACTCATTTTTCCAAAGAGAAGACGTCTCTCTCTGTGTGTTTCACACATAGGAATTGTAATGAATTCATTAACCTTAACTGAGCTCCAATTGATGAAATTATTTATTAATGCATTATGCAGACTAAAATAACTTATACATTTATTAGTTCATGCATTCCATGGGGATCAAACCCATGACCTTGAGTTGTGCTCTTATATATGAATGCTTCAGACCAAATTTAAATGCTACACAATGGCCAAATGAAATATTGGTTTAATTCAGGCGTACATGTTTAAACCAGAAACTGATTCAGAAGAAGAGGAGGCAGAGTGAATTATACACTCTCGTCTACAAGTCGATGTATCAGAATGGTGATGATAAATAACGGTGATGATCTATTTATGAATGGTGATGATCTATTTATGACAATAAATTGACTAGGGATGAGTCGCGATCTTCGAATAGTCGAACTGCGTTGGAAATTCGATCATAAAATTGCTGTTTCGAACATTGTTATATTTTCGCGCAATTCCAATGTGACGTAAATGACGGCGCCCCTATTGTCACAGATCGCGCGCAGTGTATTTTCCTGTTGGGGACACAGGAGTGTCTCTTACATGAATGAACCCCCCTACTGCGCTATCTAGGACAAACAACACAAGAAGAGCATTGTCGTGACCGTTAACAGAGGTCATATAGGCCACATTTACTTTGTTACGTAGGGCGACGTTCCTCTCGTTACTTTATTTTAATGCAATACATGTTGTTAAATCCGTAGTTTATTCAAAGCGCGCTGTATTTTTTATTGTCATGAGCGATGCACAATTTACAAATGAATCACTCTTTTGAGTTGCTTCTGTTCAAAGACTTTATCAAACAAGTTGGCAGATCTGTCTAAATTGGTTCGCGAATCAGTTTGAATGATCTCTTCAGTTTCCTTTGTTTTAAAAGTAGGCTATTGCAGTAACAACGCAGGTTCACATAAAATCATTATGACATATGACATTATTTTTTTATCTGACGAGCATCTGGTTTGGTGATGCTAAAACGGACTGTCGTGCTTATTGTTTTTTTTCTTCTGTTAACTACCGGAAAGAAAGAAAAACAACGAAAACATGTTACTTGTTCAATTAATAAACAGTTTGTTTGACAAATCACTAAAGATGAAATTGACCTTTTGCCTCCCTTTCTGTCATTGTGTGCATTGAATGATGAAAAAGATCAGAACTCTCAACAGACGGATGACAGAATCAATCAGCGAAATGAGGTTAGTGTTGTAACAAAACAGTCAGTCAGAGACTTTCAGCTGTTTGTATTTTGATTTACCCTCATTTCTTTTCTTTGTGATTTATTTTAAAACTGGATGTCACCTAATAATTTACAGGAAGTGGGTTGAATGAAGAAAGGGATGAAAAAGAACTCTCAACAAACAGATGAAAAAACCCATAAGCTAATTGATCCGAGTATCGTCCTGGTCCACATCCAGGTGGTTTCCAAGGATTTGCGTGCACAAAATGCTCCAGAACTATCCATATTTGTATTTTGTCATGTTTTCTTTTCACATCTCCCAAGTGACTCCCTACATTGGGCTGGTTTTTGGCAAGCTCTCGCAACCGCACGGAATATGGGTAGAACGATTTCTTTTGTTCCGTGTTTGCAAACACCACGGTACAGAGTCTGGTGCTGCTACTGCATTAGCCATGAGAGACATACAAACCAGTCAAGGGGGTTTGATGTAACATTGACACAGATTGGAGGAAGTGAGCAAGCTGGCAAAATCAGCCAGCATTCTGCCAGCGTTCAGCCAACATAATGCCCTCCTGGCAACGGTCCTTCAACCAACCTCCCTTGGAGTGGACAGATGTGCTGTTGTTGAGAGCGAAGTAACAGTGCTAATTCTGTAGAGGGAAGTGTTCGCTTCAGATTGTACATTAACTACGCCAGATGTTAATTAAGATAATTGTTTGGAGCATGATGATAATAGAATGAGCAGTATGTGAATTTAGTGGTTGTAGGAAATCACAATTGCTGGAAGAGGAATGGTGTTTGTTGTGTTGGCTCTTGTTGTGTTGAATTGAAGGCACAGACACACGTAATACGCTGATCCCATGGGTGTTCAGGAGCTCAAGCACCCACAGGAAAGGCAGCGTTATGTAAAAGGGAATTAATATCAGAACTATTCATCAATTTGTGTGCTTTCAACACCAGCCAATATAAATAGGGGATAATAAAGACAGTTGTTGTTACCTCTTTTGTCTTAAGCGTATGCTGCAACCACACAAAAAGTGACAGAAGAAACGACCTCCAAAGAAATGGATTTACCAGCTGCGCGTCTCCTCTTGCTTACTAAGGAGGAGCGATCCCTCAAGGACCACACCACCGATTTTTTTAGATCTTGCTTTCCATACTCATTACCCAGACAGTGCTCTCATCTCATATTATTGGACAGGACTCAATAAGGAGGTAAAGGCTAAAACCCCATTTCCCAGTGATGGTCCTCGAGGGAAATTTATATATTTTGTTGAACCGGTCCTCTTTTCATGTGGTTGCCTATTCACTGTAGTGGAGGCCGATGAAGAGGATGCCACCAATCCCCTACACCCGCAATGAACCCAGAGCCCAGCCAGCCATCAAAAAGTGATCTCGTGTCTCATCCCACCACAGACACAGAGCCTGAGTCTGCTGCAATGCCTACTTAAGAGCCTATACTTGTGCATATAATCGCCTGGGAGTCAGTCTAACCGGGTGCGAGAGCCAACAGCTTGTGGAGTGCAGTTCGAGGGCATGGACTGTGAGCTGCATCTGGCCTCTGGGGGTTATTTTGAGGAATTGTCTCCCCTCTCCATTGGTCTCGCCCAGCTCCAAGGATCCTTCATCTCTGATGGTCCCACCCAGCCTCCTCTACCAAAGCCTGCCAGTCTTCCGGCCCCACTTCCACTGGTTTCTTTCAGTTCCTCTGCACAACCTCTGTTAACTCTGCTGTACAGATCCTCCTCCGGGCCTTCCAGCTCCGCCTAGGCACATGGATCCCCTTGTCGACCACATCGTCGACCAGTCGTCTCCACCTTGGTCCCTCACTCCATGGGCTCCACCTAGGGCCGCCGTCCCTCCGGCTCCGCCTTGGTCAGTCATCACTTCTAGTCCATCGTTTGAACCTCGTTGCTTCACCCCTTTGACTCCGTCGGGCTCCTCCTTTCCATCCTTCCTCATTGGGCCTCAGTTGCTCAGTCTTTCTGTACCCTGGCTTTACCTTGGCCGCTTGTTGCAGCAGCTCCTCCCACCATCGGTCCTGCCATGGGTTTTCGTCCTGGCTGGGTTTCCACCTGGCTCCTCCTGCTCTTGTCTCCACCCTGCCTCCTCCCTCTGCCATCTCCGCCATGGTGTTTCCTTCTGCCAGTCCCGCCTTGGTCACATCCCTCCAGCTGCACATCCTCAATGGTCAATGATGATCATTTAGAGCATATTTAAATAGAAAAACATATAAAAATCTTGCATCATCTCCATAAGAGCCCTTTGTTTCTATTACTCCTTGTCGGTTGTACTTAATGCATGGTGCCATTTTTGTTCTTGAGATTCTTTGAGTTTTTGTTCTAGTGTTGGTAAAGTTGAATAAAAAGTGGTATTGTTATCTTCTCCGTCTTCATTGTGTGCTGCTATAAAACATGATCATTTTGATATAGCAGTATATTTTTTACGACAAGCAAAAGGCTAATTGTTGTTCAGTGCTATATATTTATTTATGACTACTATTTAGTTTGGCTTTGGGGTGATATTACGCCTTTGCTGTGTATTAAATGAATTTAATATGAGAAAAACAAAATGCCTTACCATGTTTGTTTTGCTGATGTAATTTATGCTATTTGTTGTAATAACACCACAGCTCAACATAATGCAGTACACGTTATTTGCTTTAAATATCTTTTATTAACATAACATAGTATTTACATATCTCGTATTGTCCTTCATCATAAAGGTTGTGTGTTATTTCGGGAAAATCATTATGCCGGGGGAAACGTGTAAGGTGAACAATTTAAAGTGCATCGTTTAAACGCATTGCTCCCGGTGGGACTAAAACAGTCATTGTCAGCAGTGTGGCGGCAGTATGAGGGGGCACGTTTGGCATCAGGAGATTCGGAGGAGTACTGTGCAGTGCACTATTGAACGAGGAAGGAGGGCAAAGACAGAGAGTGAGTCGAGAGAAAATTGGCTGTGGACGTAATTAGGTCTGTAAACTGAGTCTGAAGGATTGTCAATCTCTAGTGGCCTTGGGAAATGAATGGTCTGGTCTTGAGTGATTGAAGACTTTTCTGCAATCAGTATTAAAGGATTTAGACGTAGGTGTCGCATTCAGTGTGGTGTAAGAGTAGGTGAGTTGATATTTCTTTTGGTCAGATCGTTCCTATTTGATCTAATCCTGCCATTCCATTGCAGCTTTGTTTCATCGTGCAAACCTGCCCATTATCCAAATATTGAAAGGCTTCTTGAATGAAAAACAACTTGGCTGCTCTGTCTTTATGGTGATTTGTGGGCAGGATACAGTAATGAATATCACTGAACCATCATTTGAAAAATGGCTTCAAACCTCAATCATGCACAATGACAGCAAGATGTGGCTTTAGACCAATCGGGGTGTGTGAGATATATATTTTTACTGATATGCTTAGGTACAGTCTATTATATTTGGATTCTGGACCGTTGGAATGAAGGAAATGGAAAAGAAGATTGCTTATGGGTGCCTGCGCTGCATTTCAAAGAGATTCAAAAGAATAATAATGTTACACTGCCCAACTTGAAGCACATCCTCTTTGAAAAAGATGGTCAGTTGTGAAAGTGGGGATATGTAGAGTCTGTGTTTGTGCAAAAATTCCACATTTGAAAATGATAAGCCAACCATTACTATGGCTCATACTTACTGTTAGGGATTGGAACTCTATTGGAAGGAACTCATCGTGCACAGTTTGTGCTTCAATGATACATGAAATAATATGGATTTCGAGAAAAGGTGTGCTATTTCTTTTCAAAGAATTCATCCTTTTGGTTCTCGGCTGTTGAATGCTAAAATGTGCAAACTTGCATTGACTTACAATGAGCTGTCACTCTGGACCAGAATATCATTGGGTTTATTAACATGCAATGCCTGAGAAAAGTAATGCCACAACTTACATTTGGCAATGTGATCTATTCTCCTGGCACAATCAAATTAATGGCAAAAATTTCCAGCCCCAGAATGTAAGCTTATCTGTCAAGTAAGCTTTCTGCAATTTTGAGGTCACATGCATGCACGAGTCTTGAAGATTTGATTGGATTGTTGGATTTCAAATCAGAAGCACAAACATAACGTTGTAACAAGCTATTTAACTGTAATTTTATTACTAGAAACTTATTAGTGATTCGTTTCACTACCCGTTACTGCGGACAGTAATATAATTACTGTAACGCATTTCTGTCCTACACAGCTCATACTTGAACGGCACTGTAAATTATTTACAGACTTTTCGCTTTGTGCCGGTTATTATGCTTGCAACAACAGTAATTTTATTGTTGTTTTCTCACAAACTATCAGCCTTTTCACCAAGAGAGGATGGCAGGGTCGATCAAGTTAGTGGGCGGCCTAAAAGCTCAAAGATTAGTTTGATATTATGGTTCTCAGATCACTAACCAACCTGCAATTTTTACCTACACCACGGTAAGGGAAAGAGCGGACTAGATTGCCGCTTGACCTTATCGCCAAATCTTTTTGTGAGCTAACTCCTACATGAGGGCTATATCTGAGAACAGCCTGTGAAACAGAGCATCAGGGAGGTGTGTACGTGTGTGATTCACATGCAGAACACACTGAGTGTCTGTGGGGGTGTGTGATTCTGGGCTAAATCCTAAATCCACCCCGCCTAGATTACCAGATACCTCTCTTTTGCATGTATCCGAGTGAAGACACAGGAAGTCTGCATTATACAGGCACCAACCACTCCTCTGAATTATATATCAGTGGCTTATCCATAATAATGCCCACCGCGCCCTGTGTGATAGAGTGGCTGAACCTGATGGATTGCTATTATTTTGCTGGGAGTATAACATAATTTATATATCAATTTGTGTTAAATTGTGTTTTTACTTTTTTTCAGAGGATTTCTTGTCATTTGTCTCTCGTGGTGGTACTACTGGGTTTGGGAAAAGGATGCAAGGCATTTTGAGCAACATTTTTATTGTTATTAATTCTGCACAATTTAATAGACATGTATATGATTTTAATGTACTTTTTTATTAGGCAATTAAGTTTCCTGTAGGTTATGAAAATATGACTAATAGCAAAGAGTGTTCCTTTTGTTTGGCTAATTTTTCTAAGAATGGTCATTTAAAATTATTTAAATGTGATTCATGTGCATCATTACTGAATAATGTTTAAGCAATTATATTTTATGTATTGTATTACTGTGTTTTGTTATGTTAGTGGACATACATGAAAATACAAGATATGGGAATACATGCCTTATATATATATATATATATATATATATATATATATACACATAACATATATTATTTATTTTCCAAATTATATTATTTAGAATTTTAGATGATTCATCAAAAGGCTGAAAAATATTTAGAATTTTTTTAGTTATATCACCCTGCACCAGTGTTGTTATAATTAACTAAATCTATTAAAATAGTTTTCGGTAATTGAAATAAAGCTAATATAAAATAAAATAAGGATAAGATGAACTTGACATGAAATGTCTTTTTTTTTTAATGATAAATATTTGTCTAAATATAAATATATTTTTTTAAACTACCAAAAATGAAAAAGCACAAAACAAAATTACAACTTAAACTAAAATTAATATGAAAACTAAAAATATAAAATAACCCATAAACCCATAACCGGTAAGCCACCACCCTTGTGCCTGTGCTTGTGTGTGGTGCTTAACCTTCCCTCCAGGAGAATTGTTGCTGTAATAAGTGGACTGGTTGGGATAAAAGCATCTGTGCTGCTGGTGTGGTTGACCAAGAGTTTGGGGATCCATTTTAGCCCAAGCCCATTAGGGTAGAAGCACAGCTATGATGAGTCGCAACCACTGAAAAATCGACAAGCACCATATGTCTCCCTTAAGCCTAGTTCACACTACGTGATTTTAAGCCCGATTTAAGCCCGATTTGCAAATCGTTGAGTCGCCGACAAGTCAGGGTGTTATCGCGTGCAAATCGCGGGCGATTAGCGGACGATTAACGCTCGCCAATCAGTTAGTGTGAAAGAGCCAACAACGCATCAAAGACAGCTCGCAGACAGCTCGCAGACAGGTCACCGAGCTCAGAAAAATATCTAGCATGCTAGATATCTCGCGCAGTCGCGCGACTCAATCTCAGTGATGTCATGAGTACAGCCAATCATCGCAACGCATGGGTTGAGGACACCAGGTAAATCTTACTTTTTCTTTTTTGCATTTTTTTTTCTCAGAGCAGATCGTCGAGCAAACAGTGTGCAGCACTAGTTTCTGTCTGACGTCCATATTCGCGTGTTGTGTTCTTCTCTGCAGTTTCGCGTCATTTCTGGTTCGTTTTATTGCGTGGTTTTTCGTGACAAAACATGGTTTCTAGACCAGATAGAATCGTGTTGTTGTCAACTCGTTATTTGGTTGATTATTTTCAGGATTTAGACCGTATTATAGTACTGAAACAGCTCTCATTGAGTCACAAATGATATGCTCTTATCATCCGATCGTGGTTGTATCTCTATGCAGTGCGTTGTTAACTCGTGTAGTGAGTTACCTCCTGTTGTGGATCAATCACGTTGTGTTGTGTGGTGTGAACAGCTAAACAACTTGAACACTCATGATTTCACTGAGAGCAAGTCATGTAATGTGAACTGCACAGTTCAGCCCAACATTTTAAAATCATGTAGTGTGAACTAGGCTTTATCGTCCACTATTAATGTGATCACAGCGTATGATTCATCATGTTAGAGCCGGATTAAATTAGAATGTATATGCCTATTGCTCCACTGTAACGTGATGTAAATACCCTGCGTATGGGAAAACCTTCACTTCCAGAAGGTATTCATTTTGCGCTTCATAATGAGAGATCAAACTACCATTTTATTTTGAAATGTAACCTCACAGGTCCTGAATAATTTATAGCTCTATTGTGTGGTGCGGCATATGTGTTTTTACCAAATGTGTTTGGGAATGTTGATGAATTGGAGCTGAAAGCCGACTCTATGTATCTGAGACTGTCTATAATGAGCGGAATTTTTAGTATACATATTGATGGCGAATTTCTTTCTGAGCTGTGGCAGTATTAACTGCTCTTTCAGTGCGTATCTCAAATGCTTCTGGCGCATGATTCCTGACATTCATTAGAGATGTTCAGCTCAAATTGCAAAAGGTCAAATTGCAGAGTGGGCTCTTAATTGGCCTGCGGCAATCAAAATGTTGTTATGTTCTAAATTACTGCATTAATGGACTCGTTAAATCGCTCATTAGATAAGAAGATTCAAAAGCGAGCAAAATGCAGAGGAACAACATGAGGCGCTGTGACATTGCACCGTCGTCTGGTTCTGTTTAAGTCAAAGGTCTGCAAGGTTATCAGTAAAATGTCTTTTCCTTACACTTAATGCTGCTCTCTGATAGGTATTTTCAGGTTTTACTTGTATCTTCACATTCTGCATTGTCAATTCCAGCTGGTCCCTTGTGTACTATTGAGGCCATCATGATTTATATTAGCATTCACCTCTGTGGGGCAATAAATGTGAGAGGATTCAGACTGTGATAATTTACTGTATCTGTGTGGGGCAAAATCCTATTCAGGAACAGATGAAACACGCATTCAACTCGCAGAATAGTCAAGGACAACAAGGACAAGGATCTTAAATACAAGTGCAAAAAGTGAGAGATAATCTCTTGAGTGACTCAATATTCAGTTATGTTTCAGGCATATTTAAGGCACAGATTATATGATTATTTAGAGCAACGCCAATGTCATGGTTCCATTCACTGGGAATACATGAACCAATTAGATGTATACCTTGAATACCATGTAAGATAAATGTCTGAAAATGCTTAGATGTACATGTAAAATGAAATGACTTATCTGAAACTTTTTCCTAGTGGTCAGCACAGACACCACAAATGAGTTATGGTGCTTGTGTGGGAAATGAGGGTTTAAATTCACTTCTCTTTCTAGACGCTTTCAACAGGATCAACGGGACTGAAACGGCGCTGCTCCATTCACAAGGAAATCAATCTTAAAATGTTTCTTAAGTGCTGTATTCTTCTCTACACTTATAGTAATACTGCAAATATTTTGGCATTTTAAAAAGTTATTCTGTTTTTCACTTGTCTAAACCACACTTTCGACTCCAAAACTTCCGGAGATAAGACAAGTGAAACAAGTCATCCCCATCTAACATTTCCACACTTAGTTAAATGTCATTTTTTAAGCTCATCACCTCACATAGAACCAAATGGGCCTCTAATGGGCTCCTATCATTATAGCATTACCAGTCGATAAATGAAATGTTAAGTGCTGTGTGACATTTCAGTAAGTCTCTATTTGTAGCTTAGCATTAAGGGTGTTGTAAGGCAGAGATAAGGGGTGGTTTCTACTATGACTGTATTAAGTTCATTTGGGTCTTACATCTCGGTTGTTGATGAATGTGAAGGTGGACAAAGGTTGATTGAGTTTAACAGTATGCTTGGTTATTAACTAATGACCATTTAGGTTGATGTTCACCGAGTGAAAGATCAGTGGTAAAACACCTTATGTAATGACCTTCAAACATCATAATCATCAGGTTTAATTCAACTTCAATGACCTACAATGTTTGCGGGAATGCTTTAAACAGAGTTCCTCCTTAGGAGGGTAAACAGCAGTTAATCCTATCTGATGAAACAAACTGCATGTTTGCATTTTCTGTTTGCCGTCGCATTTCTGGATAAGCTGTGGATATTGTACGCTCCGAGTCTCAATTTTACAAGCTCTCCGTGTAATACAGCTCACATGAAAGCATTGTGTTCTTCGACTGACCCAAAAATGTCTTGCCTTGTGTTTTGATATAGCAAAAAGCTTGATGAACAAAGGCTAACTTTGTGTGATGCAGCAAAAGAAACTAAACCTTAGAGATTTGTCAGAGAGAATTAGGTTCTGGTTTCGCTATTTTATGCGCAGTATCTATTCCCCAGTGTTAGTTGAGGAAGTCTAATGTCAAATTTGACCTGATACGACTTGGTTTAAAAACAAAAAGTGTCTGATAATCCCACAAGTGTTCAAACATCATCATGGCCGTTGTTGCCTAGTTTATCCCTTGCACCTGGTTCATAAGATCTGTTTTAACCTCCGATCATTGGCCACCTGGAGTAGAGCACTTTCTTGGCCCCGAGAGCCGCTGGGAAGCAGCTTCCTGTCTACGGTGGAAGTACAGACTCACGTCCTTACGATAATCACAGCCTGTCCAGATAGTGACCAATCACAGCTGGCCATTGGAGCAGTCTAATTGCAGAGAGTGGGACTTCTGGCTTCTCCAAATGTGTCAATGCCAAGATCGGTGCTGCCAGCTGCGGGACAGTCACAGCCTCAGGGCCTGTCGCTCATGTCACCCGTTTTCCGTCTCCTCGTCAGATGGAGTGGTCTGATTATGTCAGAGTAGAAGCTCGGCTCCAAAGTTGGATGTTAAATGTGGTTTCAGAGCCTGTGCGGAAAAGTACTTGGAGTCTCTCAAAGTGCACTGCCAAATGATTGTTCACAAGAAAGGTGCGAAGACATTTTGTTGGCAGTTCTTTTCCTTCCAAGACCAACAACACCATATACATCTAAACACACTATATTATCCAACCGCACCCACATTCGCACGCACTCACGACCTTGAAAATAAACATTCACAATCTGCTCCATTATCCACTGTTGTCTTTTCAATTCGACTGTGATTGTTTTCGCCAAGTTTTTATTTGTACACCAAACTGAGTTTTAGATAAAAGCACAACTCGAAGATGCTAAATAGGGGGTTCGCACCATCAGGCAGTTGTCAGATTGCTCCATCCCAAGGGAATGCTGGGATGTCTGTCAGGTCATCTACAAGTCAGCCTTCCCTTCTTCCCCCGAAAAGGATAAAGGAGGACACAAGGTCAATTCGAAGGATTTATACTTCTCTCTAAGTGGAATAAACTGTTGAATAAGTCAGAAACCCACCATTTCATCATGTCGACTTATTTAAGCTCTGGGAAAAAGAGCTTTGTCAGACGTTGGCATTTCACGGAGGTTGTGACAGATTGGAGCTAACTCTGGGCATCTGGCAGGCTTTCGATTCTTTTTTTGGAAGTGTGGATGCGGAGTTTTGCCAGTCCCTGTTGGCCTGAGTTGAATTGATAACAGTTGTCTGTAGGGTTATTCAAACCTTTGTATACTTGTTTCTGTCAATGGATTCAGGATAATGTTTTAAGCTTGACACCATTGTGTCAGAATAAAATGTAGCAGTGTAAGTGAAATGAACCAGCGCATTACGAGATTGTAGCATCGAGCTCTCTTTGAGAGTAGGATTCACATCTTCATTTGACCCTGGTGCAGAGACAGATTTGACCACTGAAGGAAGTCAATTTCAGACTCTGTGTGGGCGGATCTTTTTTCTTCCTCTCAATATCTTTGTTCTCTTCTCTGTCGTTCCTTTCAACGCCCACATCCCTATATGTTATCATTGTACGACTTGAATTGAAACCGGCAAGCATTTTAGAGTCTAGGCACTGTACCATCAACCCTGGGCTGTGGTAGAAACAGCGACTGTTCCTCGCCTTGGCAGCTTATCATCACCTTTGTGATGTTCGGCGTATGAGTGTGTGTGTGTTTGTCTTTTCTGTAAACAACAAGAGAGAGCACTCTTTTCTTCCATTCCTCCCTCTGTGTCTAAGGAAGATAGAGGGATATGGGCTGGTATAAGCTTTGGTGGTCCTTGTCTCGCCGGGTTTCGTCGGACTATCAGCAGGCCCATGTGTAGCGTGAGCCCATACCTGATCACCTTTCCTCCCTTTATCCAATTCCGCTGTGTCTCTGTGCCAAACCATCCCCCCCCCCCCCCCCCAGGCATTTGCCATCTCCACAAATCCTTTATTCATAACTCAGCACACATTCAGAAGGAATATTTAAACAGTCTTGACGCATCCTCTGAAAAGGTGCTGTCTTGCAGTGTCAGATTATATTGCTTGGAGACACGTTGCTTTTTTAACATTAATGCACATTTAAAATGCTTCGAAAGACGACACAATTGTCTTTGCTGATATGCAAGTAAATCGATTTTTTGGATTTGACATGTCGGTGTATGCATGTAACAATGTTCCCAATAGGACGTCGAACACGTCTCTGTGGAATTCACCAAAGCGCAAAAGTCAGCACGCTTTTGTTGAAACAAAACCATGTCTAGACGCCCTAAACAACTCATAGCATATGTCTGTTGTTAAAGTGCCCATGAAACTGAAGGTGCAACCCACTTCAGTATTGTGACATGTTTCCAAGTGAAGCGGCTTGTTGAAGAGAGAAAAGCAAAAGGTGGGACTTGATTTCATGCATCCGTTGATTGGATTGAATGCTGTATATCGGAATTGATCTGAATGCAGTTGGCTTAACTGTTAAAATCTCTTTAAATGAGATTGAAAATTACAAGGTCAGTATAAATTTATTTTAAAAAAATGTACTGTATGTACATGGAATTGTTCACAATAAGACCAGTAAGTGCATTTACAAACTGAAGAGAGTCAATTTTGCTTTCATGCAGACTTTAAAGCCAAAAGTTCGATTTAGATGAAGGAAAAAGTGTACAAGATGCTAAATGAAAAGTCTCAGTCTCTCTTGCTTTTTTTCAAAAAACAAAATACAAGTGGATTGTGCATTTCAGACAGTGTGAGGTGATGAATAAGGTGACCTTTCTGTCCACCAGTCTCTCAGCTGCCGAAAGCTCTTCTTGGAAATTGCAAATGTAATGAATGAATGGTTGTTTGTGGCAGAGAGGTAGAAAGTGTTGAAACTCTTGTTAGAGATGACAAACGGCTTCAGTGTGAAGGTGACAGTCAATCGCAATGGATATTCAGAACATTGGGACTTTGAAACACATTTGGGTCACGATTATGTGTACAAACTAATCTCGTGAATAATTCATACTGTCATGAATAAGTGAACACAAGTCTTAAGCTTTACCTCCAAGATATTTCAACTTGAAAATGTTTACAAAAAGACAATGTGGTTCACTAATAAAAAGTACCATGGTACTACCATATTTTGGACATGTTCCATGCACTAATATTTTGATATATTTCACTAATTATCACTTATATTTTGATATATTTTACAGGATTAAGATGTTCATTTTAAATGGTAGTGCCCTTTGAGTATCAGGACATAGATATTACTTCTAATCCAAGACACATGCCTTTGGTGTGAGAGACCTGGGTTCGAATCCACTGCGAGACACCAATGTGTCCCTGAGCAAGATACTTAACCCCTAGTTGCTCCAGAGGCGTGCGACCTCTGACATATATAGCAATTGTAAGTCGCTTCGGATAAAAGCGTCAGCTAAATGAATAAATGTAATGTAAATTTGGATTTGTAATGCATGCTGACAGTGTTGATTAAGAACCATGAACTTTAATATAAGCAGAAAAGTGCACACTTTTCATTATAAACTTTGTACTATTATTTCTTGTTTATTTATTTTTTATTTTATATCTGTGAAATATTCATTGGAGTTAATGTCATGAGCAAGAGGATGTCTAGCCATTTTTCCCCATGACATTAAATGTGTATTTTATCTAGAGGAATTCAGCATACAGTGGCCATTTGTAGTTTCTAATTGCCTCAAGATTGTTATTTCTATCATTATTTTTTTCATTTGAGATATTATATTTGAGATATTAATTCCTTTCTTTTTGTCTCCTGAATTCTTTTCGACCAATTCCATTACACGTGCCACCAATCGAAATGGTTGATACCAACACTTTACCACTAACATACTTTTTTTTCAGGCAATGTGACTTTGACTGTTTCTCCAACGTCATTTTTATCTTATTGATTAGCTATTGTTTTTATATCTTAGCATTAAGGGACAACCGGATTGAACTGGTTCGAGCCTCGTGGAAGGAGCTGACCATCAGCATCAGTGACGTTGCTCTGTCAGATGAAGGACAGTATACATGCTCGCTCTTCACCATGCCTGTCAAGACTTCCAAGGCCTTCCTGACTGTGTTAGGTAAGACTTCACATAGATCAGTCTCCCTCTCATCCTCATCAATCTGTGCTTTTAAGGTCAACACACTCATCACTGATCTTGGATCGGGGTGTTCTCTTCCTTCACGTGGTCTTGTTTTGTTTTAGCCCTTTGGTGACACAGAGAGTGATGTAAATGAGAGAATTTCACACTGGCCGATGGAGTCATTAGGTGTCCCTGCTTTGGTTTATAATCAGCTTGTGTGCTTCTTACTCTGTACACCGTCAAATACCACTTTTTAACTATATATATTTATTACGTCCACTAGGGGTAAGACGCAATAAATGAAAGAAAAAGGTATGAAAGGCTTCCAGCAGGCCGTATGATCAAAAGAACCGAATATACATTTATTGTGAGTCACAGAAGTACAGTAAATAACAATAAACAGTTAGGATTTGTTAGAAGGAACCACTGCCCACCCGAAAATGGTTTAACAATAAAGTAGAATTCATTAACAAAAATGAAGAGTGGTATTCTCGTCAGAGAGACCCAAGGCCCAAAATAACAAACGAAACCAATCTAATGAAATTAAACAGCAATGAAAATAACCTAACACAAAGAAAAGAAAATGAACTACAATAAAGCTTACATAACTATGCTCACCAAAAACAGAGAATAAATAAGTTCCACATAAAAGAGCAAGGCCCGGTTGCCCAAAACGTTCTTCGTTAAGTAGTTCTTAACCTATTCCTTAACATCTCTCTTAACCTTATGGCACGATTCCCGACACATTCGTACGCTAAGTATATCTTCTGTAAGTCACACGTTCATAAGGTTGGTCTGGATCATTCGTAAGCTCTCTCTTAGCATTGTTTGAGCTCAAGACGCTAGTCGCCGCCACTGTGCAGCAGTCTTTAGAAATCAGCGCTATGGCATGTTGACAATGTTGTGGCTCAACAATGATTTTATGTTATGGACATTTTAAGACTAATAATAAAAAAAATGTTCTTAATGGATACAGGCCTATTTATGAAGTTGACTTTATTTTGTATCAGAACTAATATGGCGGTAATTATCCTTGGCTATTTCATAATGTCACTAAAGCGTTTAAATTGGCCGTCACGTATGATAATTAAAATCTTGCAAACAATTTTGCTCTAAATGGCTAAGATCTGTAAATGGGTAAGCATGGTGGTGTCCAGTAAGTGACTAACTATGGCAGCGATCCAACGTTTTGTTATTTACATGGTTTTTGAATATGTAACATTACAAAGACAAGGCTAATTAACAATTCTGACACACTAGTCCCATGTTAACATATACAGTGCTTAAGTCATTTGGCTAATTGTTAGTTTTAACATTTGTTATTGTGCAATACTGAAATAAAAATTTTTAAAAATCCTTTTTTTTCTCTTTCTTTTATTTAGGGTCTAAATCTTTTCCATCATAGTCAGAAGCAGTGAACCCAGAAATCCATTTAATCCCCCCAGATATGATTTCGTCATTGAACAGCTGTTATAAGGTTCGGTTTAATGTACATTAAAGAGACCTTCTAATCTTTATCTCTCATCCAAATGTTCTCTGTTCTAATACAATGACAAAATACTATAAAGCAGAAAATAGAATTGATCTACTGACAAACCTATATATAAACAAAAAAAAAATGTATTATCAAAAACAAAGTCAAGCCACGCCCACATTTGAACTTCAAGCAAGAAATATTCCTCTTAATCAGTTCATCTTCAGGTGTGGGTCTGAAATCATAGAATCAACCATGTTTCCTTCAGTGCTGCCTATAATCCTCCTCTTCTGTTTGTTTATCAGGTGTTCCAGCAAAACCAGAAATCACAGGCCTCTCGAGACCTGCCCAGGAGGGGGAGGACGTCACACTGACATGCACCACATCTGGCAGCAAACCGGCTGCTGACATCCGATGGTTTAGAAATGACAAGGAGGTGCAAGGTAAACAAATCCCCCCGGATAGCCTAGAGCTAACTGTGTGCAGTGAACAGTTGCACATGTTGTCAGAGTGCAAGTGGTACATCGTGTGTAATGTGCATCTTTACACTAGCATATTTATGAATTGTGCAGCTCTTTACAAAGGATCTCACAACGTATGGGTTAGTATTGTATAATCCTGGGCCTTGAAGATGAAGTGTGTGATTTTTCAGTGTTGAAATACTTTCTGCATTCCTAGTTTAATGTGCATAGACTGGACTCGTTTTTCAAATTCATTTAAATTACAATTTTTTACCAATGATATTATTTCAGGTAGTTTCTACAGAGCCCCTAAATGGGCATGGTAGTGGAAAACAATCATAGGAGATGGGAGGAAAATGTTTGAGCGTTCTCAACAGTTGTGCGTTCTCCGGAGAAATTATGCCTTTGCCAGCAAACGCAAAGTTTCTCGGCAGAATGCAAATGTTTTTGGGAAGGAACAAACGGTCATTTCTTGTGAGAACGTAAAAACATTTGCGAGAGAACACAAAAGCATTGACAAATAATTTTCCCTCCTATTTTTTTCCTAGTGTCCCTTTAGGGGCTCCGTAGGTTTCACATGCTTTTGAAAAACTATTATTTTATAAGGTTTAAATTTCCCAAAAATCTGTAAAAAAAAAAAAAAAATATATATATATATATATATATATATATATAATTAATATATATATACATATATATATATAATTAATATATATATATATATATATATATATATTAAAAGTATATGTTTTTTATAAATATAATTGAATTTTTGGGGAGTTGCACAACATGAGATGTTAAGAAGCAATAAATTAAAAAAAATGTTTTTGTTGTAAATACAGAAAAAAACTGTGATATTGTTAAATATTATAACAATTCAAAAGAACGATTTTCTATTTTCATACATTTTCAAAATTAATTTATTCCTGTGATCAAAACTGAATTTTCAGCATCATTACTCCAGTCTTCAGTTAATTGAATCCTTGCTGAATAAAATTTAATCTTAAAATATATTATTCAAACAAATTTTATGCATATATTAGTGTAAACATTGGCTCAACCAGTTAGTTGAAACAAGACTACGTATTTGTCTGAACAATCTAGCATTTCCGACAAAAAAGTAGAAATGATTCTTTGAGTCAATCAGATGTACAGTAGTGCAGCATATAGCACAAAACTTCAGTTCAGCTTTAACCAATATGTTACCCCAGACATCCCTCTGAGGGCTGAGGCTCACACATCTCAGGCAGAAGCCCCAGTCGGCTGATCTGGTTGTGGTGACTGATGGCCTGAGACTCCGTTAGACAGGACCGGCTCAGAGATGGCATTCACGCAAGCCATAGTTAAAGGCCAGTGGCACACGGGAACATAACATCACAGCCAGACTGCCTGTCACTCACTCCGATTCAAAGGAATCTCGCTCTGTGATCTGATCTTGTGAGACGGATTGGATGTGCTTCTAGAGACCAGCACGCAGGCCCAAACAGAATATCTAACACGGGTGTGATACCACTCACTTTAGGATGGTCAGGGAGATACGAAGCCTTGTGTATCGGGTCCCTGGCTGCCGTCGACACAACTTTCAGTGTGGCCTGTGCGACTCTTGAGACTTCAGCACAAATCCAGGATCTCCTGAGAGCTTATTTACTACAGAGTTTTGACAGTGTCTTGACAATTTTTTTACATGCAATTTACTTTATCTGGAACTGTGCTAAATATGTTATACTATTTCCCTTGTTTTGTGTGCTTTTCGTGCTGTTTTAACACATCTGGATAGGTTTGCACATTATCCACTTTAAACTTGGACATGGAGGTTGAAGTAGGGGGTTAGTAACTATAACAGATTTGTTCTTAATTTGGTTGCACAATTTGTTACATTGTGCCCATTTACACAACTATGTTATATAGTTCACCCTGCCATCAATTACTCACCCTCATGTCGTTCCAAACCAAAGACTTTCGTTCATTTTCGAAACGCATCAAACAGTTCAGTTCATAAAGAGATCGTAAAACTGATCCATATGAATTGAGAGACTCGATCTTTTTATATGATGAACAGATTGAATTTAGGCTTTCATGTTATCTGAAGAATAATTACTTCTACTTATGGGGTTTAAACAAACATCAACCCTAAGGATTAAACATAATCGTCCTGCACTAGTTTTGTTACCGACACCTTAAATCATGCAGATTGAATAGTGATGCGCTGTTACTTTTCTAAGTTTACGGAGCCATGCACATGATGATATGCGGAAAAATGTATATATATCTGTAACAAATGAACAATTTGATCCCACGAATTAAGAATTCGTTCTCTCCACAATTTACTAAAACATAGTGATCAGACCTAATAAGGGATCAGACTTCCAATTAGAAAAATTAAAGGGGAAATGAAACAGTGAATCAAGTTTACATGATTTACAAGATGGATTTCCAATATAATCAACAATTATATAAGAAACATGACAAATGTAAACAATTAGAAGAAAAAAATAAAAAAATTCATCTTTCGCCGCCAGGGCGCCGCCATTGTGCAGGTGACGTAACGGGGTTGGTTGGCTGAAGTTAAACAGGCTCTGGGCACTGAAAATCGCGACATCAAACTGTGTTTACACCAGTGTTTTGACCGCGAACGACTAATGTTAGGTACAGTTATTAGACAAAAAGACGACGTCTCGTGTTATATGTTGACAAACTGCACATAGAAACATTGTTCGCGATGTCTGCCGTCATATTCCCGTCTCATCAACACCATGTAAGTTATGTTGCTAGTATGTAGAACAGCCGGTGGTGGTTTCCCCTCACTGCTTCATTTCCCCTTTAAATCCCTTTTATTTACATTGCAACTTTAAGGATGGGTGTTTTTGCCAGTAAGCAATCCAGAATACCCTAGCAACCACTTACCATGCCACTCAGAACACCCTAGCAACAGTTTCGGAATGCTCAAAAAAATACTCAAAACATCTTAGTAACCAAATATCAGCTCCTTGGCAATAATCCAACATCAAAGAGTAAAAGTGAAAAAGTCTACCTCTCCTCTGAGAAATGCAATTGATTTTCGCTGGTTGATTTTTACCTACACACCAGAAGCGTTACAGAGGTCTGTTCTGGAGGAGGGTGAGAAATAGCAGGTTGGACTTATCTGCAGCTTCTCAGTTAATGAGACAAACAACATGTCCTCATTAGTGTGAGGAAACTAAATAAAAGTCACTCACATGAGTGTATTATTGGTATTAAATGGTATTAAAGGGGTAATTCACACTAGTCATTTATTAAAAAAAATATCTTCCTTTGTGCTTCACAAGTTTGGAATGACATGAGAGTAAGTACATGATGATAGAACACTGTAGAAGTGTCGACTTAGTTGACTTAACTTAAAAAAAGTCATTACGTCAGTGCATAATTGAAAAAATTAAGTTACTGTATGTGAACACATAAATTAACTAGGCAAAGGGTTTCCTCGCTTAAGTTAAGTCAACTGATCACTTTTTACAGTGAACAGATTTTCATTCAGTTCACATTTGGGGGAACTATCCCTCTTTTTAAATTGCCATTTTGCAATTTTACTTTGCAGCTCATATTTAAAGATGAACTGAACTGAAAAAAATCGACGATGAAAACGTGTTGTTTATGACAATTAAAAGTAAATTACACTAAACATTTTAATAAAAAATATGAACATAGCTTTTTATAAGCAACGCAAAATTGCGCTTGTTAGCGCTGGCAATTTCGATGACGTCACTGGCATGGTAGGACCTGCGGAGCACCATAAACAACAGCTATCCTATATACACAGACGAAAATGAGCACTTTTAACGGCATGGATTACGCATTTGAGCCCGCGAGGGACAGGCCGGTAGTGTCTGACTACCACCACATGGAGGACGATCAGTTTTAGGCTTCACTTACAGTACAGGATCGTTTGGGGAGAAGTGATTGTGGGCGCGAGCGCTGTGGAGTATGCATACTGCACAGGAGTCGATCTTTTGCAGAGAGGTCAACCTGGAACATTTATTGATCGGCAAAAAATGCATCACCATGCACCGTTCATTTCGGATGCTGTTCGGTGAGAGAAACGTGTTGGGGGAGGCTATGCTGTCTCTAATGGATGTCCGAGCTGAGACGCGAGCGCCCCATCAGTAGCAGGGTATTTTACGAATAGGCTAACTGGGATAACTTGTTATACTTTTCTCAGACTGTTTAGATTAACAGCGTACTGGCAGTTCACTCTATGTGCGAGGGTGCATTTAGAAAGGAGAATCCTATCCTTTACCGTGAACTATACATCAGGAATCTTTTCCCCTCAGCCGAATATCAAGGATTCGTGTAACGTTAACGTGATGTGTTGAACTTGTAACTTGTGTAAATAAAACATTTAATGCAGACATTGTCAGACGTTTCATGTACTCATTGAGGAAAGTACATATCTCTAGATAGTGTGTCGCTAAAAATTCTGTTTCTTCAGCCATGTCAGCGCGCCTCAGACTGTTTACAAGCTACGGCTGTTCTGCTGGTGCGGGTAGGCAGCGGAGTGGCTTACCATGCCAGTGACGTAGTCGAATGTTGAAATCCAACATGGCGGCGCCCGTGTAACAAAAACAACACTTTCAATGTACCATTTTATCCCTTTTAACAAATTATGCCATTTTAAAAATTGTACCAATGATAATTAATAAAATACATCTGTTATGTCACCTTTTTTCAAATTTCAGTTCAGTTCATCTTTAAAAGAAAAGGCAATCAGTCTTCCAGAAACGTCAGATGATGGCATGCATCTAGAGGAGTATGGCATCGCTGCAGGCATTGCAATGGGAGCATCTGACTGACGCTGGTGAAGAGAGAGAGAGAGAGAGAGAGAGAGAGAGAGAGAGAGAGAGAGAGAGAGAGAGAGAGAGTGAGAGAGAGAGATGTGCTTCAGCTCTTGGTATATCAGCACAGTAGAAGCTCAGTATCTAGCTTTCACACCACTCCCCAGATATCACACTGCACCATTTTCCACAGCGATTAGCATCAACACATGTCGCTGTATATGAAATTACATACCAGGCATTCCTCATACTGAGCATCAGCAGGGGCCCATATTCATACAAAAACTCTAATTCTTGCATATTTTATATTATAATAATAGAATGTTATTAATTTCCTACATGGTACTGCCATGGGTGTTTTGGAAATAGTGCCATACAGAACCCTGTACTCTACCATTCATAAATTCGTGGTAAGCGAAGATAATTCTTGGAGCTTTCTATTCATCAAATATATATGTCAAATTAAAATAGATAAAAAGTGTTTTTAGAATGATTAATCGTGTCCATTCAATGCTTTCATCTGCCACAGTAATGCTTTTGAATTATTCTGCTTTTTTGCTTTCAGCCAATATTCTGCTAATAATAAGCTTAACATGGAATTAATTTGTAAAAAAAAAAAAAATGTTCAACAAATGACAGCCGTAGTTTGAGTCGTATATTGTGAATGAGTGCAAGAGCAAATTGTTTCAAAGACAAAAAAAAAAAATATTTTGTATTAAAAGGTAATAATTTGCTCAACCTCTAAAATGACTTTCCTTTTCAGCTCACATCATCCTGATTCCCTTGGAAATACAAAACATTACATTATAATCGATTTTTTGCTACATATCGATACTGACGAAACGCTTCCTATGCTAATTTTTTAGCAGAATAAATATATGATACCAGCTGCGCTTTTTCTTTCTCTTATGATCTCTCTGACAGCAAGAAGACACACAAACCCGACTCCCTTCACTCACTCGTTTAATTTGCTCCGGATGAATTTTGTTTCTGTTACAGGGATTGAATTTCGACGTGGGACGTTATTGCTAATAATTTTACTCATTCCTGCAAAGTTTTGGCTCACACCCAAAATATTGGCAAGTATTCAAGTAAACACACTCAGTTATGTTTTAAGCAGTGGTGGAATGTAATGAAGTACAAATACTTAGTTACTTTACTTAAGTACATTTCCTGTACTTTACTTAGATAGAATAAATAGTGCATACTTCGTTACATTTTGCAGCAATTATTATACTTTCTTCTCCACTACATTTGTACAATTTTACATTTTCTGATCAGTTTTTCCCTTGCCAAAACGCCATCCTGACCGTCAGTTCGTCGCACGTTTGTTTTCGGTCGTGATAGATACTGTATATCAACCCGGTCACACTAAATGCGTCTCTGTAGCACGCAGTGTGTTTATCGGTTTGTCATGCAATTTATACGCGAAAATGAGTTTTTATGTGCATATACACTCAGAAAAAAAGGTTCAAAAGCTGTCACGGGGGCTGTACCTTTTCAAAAGGTACACTTTTGTACCCAAAGGATGCATATTGGTACCTTAGTGGTACATTTTAGCACCTAAAATGTACATATTAGCTCCTGAAATGTACATATTAACACTTAAAATGTACACATATTAGGACCTAAACTGGACATATTAGCACCTAAAATGTACATATTAGGAAATAGACATATTAGCACTTAAAATGTAATATTAGGACCTAAAATGGACATATTAGCTCCTGAAATGTACATATTAGCTCCTGAAATGTACATATTAACACCTAAAATGTACTTATTAGCACCTAAAATGTACATATTAACACCTAAAATGTACTTATTAGCACCTAAAATTGACATATTAACACCTAAAATGTACTTATTAGCACCTAAAATGGACAATTAACACCTAAAATGTACTTATTAGCACCTAAAATGTACATATTAACACCTAAAGTGTACATATTAGCACCTAAAATTTACATATTAACACCTAAAATTGTACATATTAGCACCTAAAATTGTACATATTAGCACCTAAAATAGACAAAAGTTTACCTTTTGAAAAGGTACAGCCCCAGTGACAGCTTTTGTACCTTTTTTCTGAGTGTGTAGGATACACATGGGTACGTTTGGTTAGGATTAGTGTGGCAAGCCAAGAGGTTCACAATTATGGCATAAATGAATTGTGTTTATATTAGGAGTATTAGGTTGAATGAGTTAGAATGACATTTTTTATTAATCATTAGAAAATAGACATTAAGAGAATGAATTGTCATTCAAGTACTTTTAATACTTAAAGTACATTTACAATCAGGTACTTTTTGCTTTTTAAAGTAGGGTTGTCATTGTAGAAGTACCAACTTTTACTAAAGTTAATATGTCTGTGGTTATTTGTACTTTTACTTAAGTACTGAGATTCAGTACTTCCTCCACCTCTAGTTGTAAGTGAACATAAAGAGTCGAGAAAGAAAACGCATCCATGCATTCGGTGTTTAAGTGACAGCAGCCTAATATACCTGCTGTCAAATTGTGGGATAATATTAAAAAATATCTATATGGCCGATTTTCCCCATTGTATAAATGTCAAAATTCAGTGGCTAGCAACTTTGGAAAACCACTAGTCACAGTGGCTGGTGAGAAAAAAAGTTAATGTCAAGCCCCGATTACATTTGACATGGTGCTAAATACGAAGTGACTTGCAGCACATTCAGTGGATACAGTTTATCAATACTAGTGTTTCCTTAGAATTGAGCTTACAACCTTTGTGTTGCTAGAGCAATTCTCTACCAGAACATGGAAGTAAAATAGGTTTGGCATTTCATTTAATTTCTTTAGTGTTCCGTCAGTGTTTTGTATAGACAACATGGATGGGATTTGGATGCAGGGAAAAAGCCAAGGACACCATGTTATGAATGTTTTACTGAGCATGTGTATCAAGGGAAAGAGAGATACTCGTCCGTTTTATCTGGGCCGGGTCATGCATGTATATGTTTAGTAAGATGTTTGCTGGAGGCAATCCTCCAGAGTGATGTTTTACTGAGCCATTCATGATGCTGTTGATCCAGGGGGTTCTCAGAACGCAGACATGGCTTTAAGTGTTATTATATCTGGTTGCTGATTCTCTATCACTCTCTGTGCTGTTCCTCACGCAGACGTTATTAGGGCTCTTTACAAGCTCTAAATGATGTTTTCTTCTTCACATTTCCACAGGCTTTCAAATAAATTTCAGGCTAAAATGCGCAATGTTTTGAGCTGTATATTATTCGGGTACTTTCTATTGGTGGATTGCCTTTTTTCTGTGTGATTGCAAACGAACACTTTGCTGCAAACAGAAGAATGTCATATTGCTGTTGATGTATAGACACAAAGTTTAAAGATTAAAGGCACAGTATGTAAGTTTCGCCGCTAGTTGGCTTATTCAAAACAATAACAAAGGTAGCTACACTGATGACGCCGTGAATGAGCGTGGAATCAATGCGAGGTGTCATCTTCACTTCCACAGCCGATGAAAAGCAATCCGACGGGACTCGGGCAGAAATCATGTTCATGGATGAGCTAATGTAGCCTATTCAAGTTTTCTTAAAGGAGTAGTTCACTTTAAAAAAAAAAAAAAAAAAAAATTCTGATAATTTACTCACCCCCATGTCATCCAAGATGTCCATGTCTTTCTGTCTTCAGTCAAAAAGAAATTAAGGTTTTTGATGAAAACATTCCAGGATTTTCTCCATATAATGGACTTCAATGGGAACCAAGCGGTTCAAGGTCCAAATGACCATTTTAGTGCGGCTTTAAACGACCCCAGATGATGAATAAGGGAATAAGATATAATTTCAAAAATAAATAAAAAAGTTTACGTTTTATAAGCACAAATGCTCGTCTTGCTCTGTTCTGTGATGCGCGTTCGTGACTCTCCTGTTCAAACTCGTTCATCAAAATGAACAAATCTTTTTTCGAGTCATGTTGTTCATTTCGTTCGTTGAATGAACGAAATGACTCGAGAAAAGATTCGTTCATATTGGTTATATATATATATATATATATATATATATATATATAAAGCCTCTGACTCTATGTCTATATACAATCTTGATAAACACTTAATAATCATAAAGCATGATATACTAAATGATGTACCTATAGAGTACTGTATATGTAACATTAGCTTGATAGGTCTTCTTGTGACTGTTTTGGCAGGTCAGAAGGAGGTAAACGCCACTGGGAGGTCATTCACGGTCAGGAGTAGCGTACACCTCAAGGTGGACAAGAAGGACGACGGAGCCGCCTACACCTGCGTGGTGGAGCACATATCTCTGGGCTCTATGCCGCACCAGGTCACAGAAGTGCTGGAGGTCCACTGTGAGTCATATTTTTGGATCAGTTTCCCTCCCGACTTTAGTTTAACCGAAACTGCTATTAGATCATCTGAAAACGGGACGCCTGCCAGCACCAGTTTAAAGAGTGGCAGAGCCTGTGTTATTTGTAAAGTAACTGCAAATTAGCAATGTTTTGGAGTAGTGTAACAGTAGATAAGTAACATGTTTTCAAAATAGGCTAACTTTTCCATTAACAAGCTATTTTAAAAAAATAAATAAATGGTGTGTTGTGACAAAGCGCTACTATTTTACAATGTCTGATTGTATAATGTATATACATAATATTTACAATAAAGTTTTTATTTTTATTTTGTGGTTTTGTTTTGATCATGTTTTTTTATTGTGCTTTTGTTGTCTTTTTTGTTTTTCATTTTGTGTTTGTTGTGTCTTGTGTTTTTGTTTTGTCTTTTTGTTTTGTTTTGTTTTGTGTCTTGTTTTGTTTTTGCCTTGGTTTGTTTCGTGTTTTTTGTTTTTGTATTGTTTTGTTTCATTTGTTGTTGTTTTTTGTTTGTTTTTTGTTGTGCCTTGTATTTTGTTTTGTGTTTTTGTTGTGCCTTGTGTTTTTTTGTTTTGCTTTGTTTTGTCAATCCAGATCCTCCTCAGGTTCAGATTGTGCACTCAGTAATAGTACCTCAGGAAGGACAGTACTTCAAACTGGAGTGTGTATCCAAAGGCAACCCACTGTAAGTACAGCTTTCTTTTAATCACCTATGTAAACTTTGTTTGAATATGATTTGTCTTATGAAGTTAAAGGATTAGTTCACTTTTGAAAAAACTTTTGCTGATAATTTACTCACCCCTGTGTCATCCAAGATGTCCATGTCTTTCTTTCCTCAGTCGAAAAGAAATTTAGGTTTTTGATGAAAACATTCCAGGATTTTTCTCCATATAATGGACTTCAATGGGAACCGGATGGTTCAAGGTCCAAAAGATAGTGTTAATAACAGTTTCAGATGCAGCTTCAAATGTCTTTAAATGATATCAGACGATGAATAAGGGTCTTATCATGCGAAACGATCGGTTATTTCAAAACTTATTCCAAAAATGTAACTTTTCTAAGGACAAATGCTAGCCTTGCTATATTCTCTGAGGCGCGTTTGTAACGTCACGTAATACGTAATTACATTCAAAAGGTCACGGGCGACGTAGCCGGAAGTACAGAATCAAAATCGTCCGACATCGTTGTTTTTCCTTTTAATTCCTTTTTTTGTAAACGGTGTTTGAGCTAGTTTGCACGTTCAACCTATGCGTTCAACTTGTAAACACTGACTCTGTACTTTCGGCTATGTCGCCCGTGACCTTTTGAACGTAATTACGTACGTGACGTTGCAAACGCGCCTCAGAGAATATAGCAAGGCTAGCATTTGTCCTTAGAAAAGTTACATTTTTGGAATAAGTTTTGAAATAACCGATCGTTTCGCATGATAAGACCCTTATTCATCGTCTGATGTCGTTTAAAGACATTTGAAGCTGCATCTGAAACTGTTATTAACACTATCTTTTGGACCTTGAACCATCCGGTTCCCATTGAAGTCCATTATATGGAGAAAAATCCTGGAATGTTTTCATCAAAAACCTAAATTTCTTTTCGTCTGAGGAAAGAAAGACATGGACATCTTGGATGACATGGAGGTGAGTAAATTATCAGCAAAAGTGTTTTCAAAAGTGAACTAATCCTTTAAACTAGCAGAATCATCATGTCTCAAGGCGACCCTTATTTGCATGCCAAGAACCAAAAGCAATAATATTAAATCAAGTTGTGATATTTGGGAGAGATTTAGTGAGTCGTATAATCGTCTACAGACACTTGTAACTCTTTTAGTGTGACCTTTTTGAGGTAGAGGACAAAAACGTAAAACGTTCCTTGAGCGGAAATGATAACAAAATGAGAAAAAAATCTTTTCGGTCACTAGCCTACTAAACCCATGGCCTAAAAAGATTACAGAATGTTTCATGTTATATATTTACAATGGAAGTACAACAGGGGGGCATTTATATTTACAAAATAGCTTGACTGAGTGCAACGAAAGGAACTTGAAAGCAGATTTTTTTTATGTACTCAACAATAATTATTTTTTTGAGAAAAAAAATTACATAAACTAGCATAGCACATTTTCTCTCCTGATTTCGAATTAAAACCATATGGAAAGCATGGAGTTACTTGGTGTAAATGCAACAAGATGCTCAACCGACACCAACTTGGGATGCAGTGCCATTTTCAAGATGGACAAGTGACCAGTTACTGTCACAGTTCTCAATCTTTACATTTCTAAAGCCTCAGACTAAATCACTCTGTTGTTTTTAGGCCTGAGCCAGTTTTCTGGACGAAAGATGGAGGTGAGCTTCCTGATGTTGAACGAATGATCGTGGAGGGTAGAGATCTAATCATTACCACACTGAACAAAACAGACAACGGCACATACCGCTGTGAGGCCAGCAACATCCTCGGCACCAACAGGGATGAATTTACACTGTATGTGTATGGTAAGTACTTCTGAGCCAACATAACATCTGGAGGGCAATAAATCCATAAGTTTGTTTTATATTCTCATGTTATGTTCCCATTATTTATTTTATTTGTAAAAGTTTATGTTAATATCCATCGTGATCTGCATCAAAACACACATACGCACCCAGTGAACTCCTCCTGGCCTAGTTTACCAGTGTTTTTGTGTGTTGGGGTATACAGCAGAAACTGCTGGTGGCTGCAGTATTTGCCACCAAAGTGAGATGGAGCCAGAAATGATAAGTTGGTTTTCCAAAATAGGAAGTAAAGCAAGAGGGGAACACACACAATTAAGGGTCCACTGCTAATGCGGATAACATTTGTCAAGCTAAAATTGGAAGGAAGATACAGAGCGCTTGGGACAGAGATGGATTTGTAGCATTGCTTTTTAATAGGCCCAACAGCAATCTTTGAGAGAAATCATTTGAAAGGTACACATTTTTTTTTTTGGTGTTGTTCTAAAAGCAAAGACGTGGGATTTGTCACAACAGGAGGGTCCTTTATGGACGGACGCCTTTTGAATGTTGAGCCCACAACTCTCCATGCCTTTCCGTTGCCCTAGATTTATTTGGCCACATTAACAAGACACACAAATTAAATATCTTCACAAGTGTACAAACCAAGATCGATAATACCTGGAGAAAGTTATCTGCTTGCATAATGATGTATAACCGACATGAAATATATATATATATATTAAACTTATTTGCACAGCTACTGTACTTTTGAATGGTTGTCAATGGAAAATAACACTTTTAGTTACATCATTTACTAGCAAAGACTAACCGAACTATAACCAGAAATAAGAGGAAGCAAGAAACAGACAGGTGTAGAAAGAGAAAGAGGGAGAATCTCATTCACAACTCATTACCTCTGCTTCTAATTCATCTAGATGTCTGTCTTCACCCGAGTGATATTTATTAAGCCCTTCGTCTCAGGATGAGTTGTCCGACTCGGCTCCTGAATGAACCTAATTTGCTAATGGTACGACTGCCAAGTAGCAATAAATGTCACTTGAAATCACACAGTCACTATTCATCTCCGGTTACCGTTTTAATTTACATTTATTTATGTGTCTGCTGGCAGGTACACTTTATTTTCCCAAGGACAGATAGAAATGTGAATGTCTGGTGTTTAGGAAAGGAAATTAATGAAAAACTGGATGGTACATTTTGTTATTTTAGTATTCTGTTAAGTAGGATGGCAAATTAGGCCGTGATATTTAACATTACTTAGGTTTGTTTACTATAGAAATAAAAATGGAAATTAGTATCATATGGACTTTAATGATTCCGATTTGCCTCAACTAGACTAGAAAAAGTTGCTGCCTTTAAATTTAAGTGCAATCAACTTGGATGTTTAAGTCATTTCAACTTAAATTACTTTAAACTGACTTCAAAAAGTTTAATCTTGAATAACTTGTAAAAAAAGTTATATAATAATCTCTTTTAACTTATTTTTAACTTTTTTTACAGTGTATTATTGACTAACCCTTGTGAAAAAAAATCTTTAGTGTATTTTTAAAAATAAACTGTACTTGCAGATATTTTAATATTAATGAAATAAAAGTCTACTTACTGTAGGTGTACTTAAAGTCCATATAGGGTCCGTTTCCGGCTAGATATCCACACATATATACATTTGAGTCCAGATAGGCCCTTCTATGTATAACACTGAGAGTGAAAGACCCTTTATCCCTTCGAATTATGAATAACATATGGTGCCAGACATTATTTCAGGACAAAGGAATCCTATATACATGCATGCAATTTCTTGGACTATGCTGAGATTTAAGATGGTTGAACTAGAACTTCTAACACTTACTTTTTGTGTTAAATGCACCATGTGGTAGTCAAATGAAAAGTTTTAAAGTAAATTTCAAATAATTTTGTTTTAATAATCTTTTGTTGCACTTTAAGTACACTTATTTCGATGTGTTGACTAACAGTATTTGTAAGTACTTAGCATTTTTAACATTGCTATATTGCAACTTCATCATTACAAGTTTGTAATTATAAATACATTGAAATACATGACACAAATTTTCGATAGAAATGACATTAAGGAATATTTTAGTTCAGTACATTCGGCAAAACACTTTAAACATATTTCAAAGATAGAAATATTTTTGAAATTACATATAAAGATGTATTCAAGTTCTACAAGTTCTAGCGAAAACATCATTATAAATTTCACTATTTGCATTTAATATAAATTTAAATATAATGCATATAATGCATAACATTACATTCAGTTTGCACTTAGATATATATTTATTTTTTAAGTATATTGTTTCTATAATAATACTCTTTCTAAAAGTATGCTAGGCCAACTTCGTTTTCTCAATAAGCGAATAATTGATTGAAATTTGAAACTATAATACATTTTATAATAAACCAAAACAATAGTATTATTTTTTTTAATATACAGTAAGTACCATTTAGTAACTCAGTTTTGAATGTCTAGATTTAAAACTGTAAAGTGTATAATTTTTGTACCACCAGAATCATCAATCAGGAGAAATCAGCCATTGGTCGGAGAAACTGTTAGCCCCGCCCCCAAACTCACACCATTGGTGTGAGCCATTGCCACAATGTTGGGCTGCATATTTAAATATACGCATCCGCAACAGATTTTTACAGATTTGTTGTAATAAATTCTATTAAATAAATAAAATAAATTGACAAAGTAGTATTATATTACAGTAGTTTTGCAAGTTATGCCCAATTTAGGGGCAGATGGGGAGAAGGATATGATAAGATGGTTAGATAAGATTAACAAATACATCCGTACACTGATTAAAATCTCATGACAGTTTCATCTCAGAAAGAGAAATTTAGTATTTTCTTGTAAAACTTACTTTTTTATCTGCTTTGAAAAATCGTTTTCACAGTGTAGCTCTATATATACTGTAGTCATCAGAGCTGTGGCATATATACAGTACGCTACCCTCAAAACACTCTCTTGACCATCCTGTTGTATAAACGAATGTCAAAAAGCCCAAAACACAAAACTGAAACCAGCATATATTCATGTCCAGTCAGCAGCAGTAGACATTTTCTAGAAAGACTAGAAAACAGCAGAGTCCACAGACAATCCAATTGCTCCTCTAGATGTGAAAATCCATGTATCGGTCCGCACGCTCCTATATGCGAGTGTTATCGAGCCATTGAGAGACCTGTGACATCTCTCCTGCAGGTGTAATGTACCCAGCAGACGAGACTCCCTCTGGCTATCTGAGCCCTGAGTTCTGCTCTGACTTTTAAATGAGCATCAGGATTTATGTCCCATGGGTTTAATCCAGCGCTTGCTTGGAACTGTAAAATATTTATTGCTTGCTTTCTATAATCAGCATGTGTTCGCTACCAACCCCCTCTCAATTAAAACCATGAGAACACATGAAAAAGAGTTTTGTTTACTTGCTCTGAAAAGCGTGCAAACATCCATAAAATTGACGTCTTTTCAAAAGTGCGTCCTGCAAGAGATGAAATGCTTCCAGAGGCAATTTGACCCTAAATGAAATACTTGCCGAATAGCTTGAAACTGCTGAGTTGTGTTTATACTTCTTTTAACTTTTTCCTCCTCTTCAGTCTTAGGTCTTATTTAAAGAGCTAATTATTTATCTGTAATTTGTTCGGGAGACATGTTAAAGGAAGGGCGTGGGTGGTCAGAGACTGATCAAAGCAGCCCGCGTTTACAGTTCAGGCTGAGGAAACTAGTGGTCACGTTTCTGATGCATTGAACATTAGGGAACCAGAGGAGCCTTGACCAACAAGAAAAGTAGAAAATAAACATGTAAATAGAGCTGGTTTTACATGGTGATCTGTAGAACAAGGCAATTTGGGCAAATCCAGGTCATATTTCACCCAGAAATCAAAAAATGTAAATAAGTTAGTCAGAAACTTGTGAGATAAACCTCCACAGACTGTCCCAAAAAGAGACTACCTCTAGAAACGTACATTTTAAATGTGTCAAATGCTGGAAATGTACGCATATAGGCTTTCAGAGAAGTACAAGCTAAGATAGTAGAAGTAAATAAAGAGGACAAGATGGCAGGCTATGTGCTTCACAACAATACAGGATCTGCATAAATGAATATAAATATAAGATTCTCCTTTTTTTATATATATATATGCCTGAGGTGCACCAAAAAGTAAACATGAACATTTACACTAGCGTTAAAAAAATTTGGGGTCAATTTGAAAAAATAATAATTTTTTTCTGCAAGGATGCATTAATTTGACCTAAAGTGGCAGTCAAGACATTTATAATTTGACAAAAGATTTTTGTTTCAAATACGTTTTTTTTTAACTTTCTATTCGTCAAATAATCCTGAGAGAGAAAAAAAATGAATCACGATTTCCACAACAACAGTAAGCAGCAAACCTTTTTTTAACGTTGATAGTAATAAGAAATGTTTCTTCGTATTACAGCATTTAGCCATGTGTTAATTACAATAGTCTTGAAATGACAACATGTGACGTTATATTTTGAGCTGTTCGCGTCCTCGGACTGGGAATTATGCGTTTCTATGGCAACTTTATCAGTGCCTAAATGAATCTGCAGCAGGCAGCTGGTACAAATAAGAGCTGTAATTACGAGCTCTTCGAGGATGTGAACGCTTTTTACAAGTTAAAATCAAGTAATTGCGGTAAGTCATGATGCTGAAAATTCACCTTTTTTCTTCACATGAATAAATTACATTTTAAAATATATTAAAATAGTAAATGAATATTTTAAATTGTAATATATATGTAATATTTCACAATATTACTGTTTTTACTGAGCATAAGAGACTACTTTTCGAAGAAAATTACTGATCCCAAACTTGTGTATATTTTGGAACTTGTGCTACCCTCAATGGCCACCAGGGGCACGTTTCGGAAATCTCCATCAACAACGCTAAAAATAGGCTTAAAGGACTAGTTGACTTTAAAAAAAAAAAAACGTTTGCTGATAATTTACTCACCCCCATGTCATCCAAGTTGTCCATGTCTTTTTTTTCTTCAGTCGAAAAGAAATTAAGGTTTCTGATGAAAACATTCCAGGATCTACATATTTCTACATATAATGGACTTCAATGGGAACCAAACGGTCTAAGGTCCAAATGACAGTTTCAGTGCAGCTTCAAAGGGCTTTGAACGATTTCAGACGATGAAAAAGGGTCTTATCTAGGGAAACGATGAAGTCATTTAAAAAATAAATAAAAAAGTTTAAGTTTTATAAGATAAAAGATTCGTTCATTTTGATAAACGAGTTCAAATAGGAGAGTCACGAACGTGCATCACAGAACAGAGCAAGGCGAGCGTTTGAAGCTTATTAAACGTTTTTATTTATTTTTTTAAAGTACCGATCGTTTCGCTATAAGACCCTTATACATCATCTGGCATCGTTTAAAGCCCTTTGAAGCTGCAATGAAACTGTCATTTGGACCTTAGACCATTTGGTTCCCATTGAAGTCCATTATATGTAGAAAATCTTGGAATGGTTTCATCAAAAACCTTAATTTCTTTTCGACTGAAGAAAGAAAGACGTGGACATCTTGGATGACATCGGGGTGAGTAAATTATCAGCAAAAGTTTTTTTTTAAAGTGAACTACTCCTTTAATGTTCTTTAAACAAAATATAATTTCGTACTTCTTTTGAGGTGAAATAAGCCCCAGACACGTTCTTGTCACCCACATCAGAAACCCTGGGGGAAACGCACTCAGCCCGCAGCAGAAATGAGCCGTGAACAGTCACACAGTGTTTGAACTATAGCGGGAATGTTGATATTTTCCTCTCCTCCATCTCTCTCGCTGCCACTTCACGTCACCTCCACCTTTTTACATCAGACATTCTTTTTTTTCCTGATTGTACAAATTGGACTAAAAGGTTTTTGGCTCCAGTGTTGAGGGGAAAAAAGCCAGCCGCAGATGAAATTCTGGTTGTCAGACTGTCAAAGAGGTGAGAGATAAAAGGTCTTTCTAATCACACATAAGCTCTGTTTCACTAAATCGAAGGGCAGATTCTCCAGTGTGAACGAACAAGTACATGGGGACAAGCAATGTTGGGTCTCATTCACTAGTTAATGCGTGGATTATTGGTTTTTGTATGCACAGGACAAAAAAAAATCGACCTAATTCACATTATGCATATGCATATGCACATGAATTTGTTCTTAACCTTGGTCTGATACAAATGAATTCGGAGTATTGAGCGACCGTGTGCAAGAGGTTAGTCATTTGCATAAAACACACCCAAATTCCATATAAGGGCTTTCCATATATTTTTTTTTTGCATATGTTCATCGAATACAGCAAACATATGACAATCTCTAAAGATGCACATAAGCATATATCTGCTTTGTTATACAGATTAACCTCACAGCTCAAGCTATAGCGCAACTTCTCTTAAGTGTAACTTCAACCCGCTTTGTATTGTTGTAATGTTGGTAGTATAGGTAAATAAACAATGATTACTAGTTCTCAGTGTTACCTGGACTGAGGAATTCACGTATATTTGTCAGTAAAAGTCCACCGGATGACACGAAACACACCATCCAGTAAATTTTGACAGCTTTTGTGAAAACTACGTATTGTACTTGCGTATTTTGTATCGCCAGTTGGATTGAAAGAAGATTGTTAACAGTTATTATAAGAGTATTTATCACTGAAAATGGAATTGTATTTTGTCTACTCTTCACCAACACTATCTCACGACCAATTCGTACGAATTCGACGCATGATTAAAAAGTGTCTAATTCGTACTAATTCGTACGACCTCACTCGTACTAATTCGTACGATTTGTCTAAACCCACGTGATGGTTAAGTTTAGGGGCGGGGTAAGGGGTAGGTCATTCGTATGAATTCATACGAATTGACCAATTCGTAAAATATGTACGATTTAGCAAAATCGTATTAATTCGTACGAGTGAGGTCGTATGGATTGTTACGAATTAGCCACTTTTTAATCATTCGTCGAATTCGTACGACTTGGTCGTGAGATCGGGTTGTCTTTACGGTAAAAATGGAACTCAATGGCAACTTTCTTACCTGTAGGTGACTGCGTTTTACTTCGGGCGTAAATGACAAAACGGCAGTTTATTTCAGTTTTTCACCTCCATTTCTGTGTTCGTGGTCTTCCAGTTTGAAATGTTCACAACAAACCTGCAGGTTTTTCAGATTTTCCGTCAGTGTTTTCTCCGTTTTTAGGATTCTTTGCAGCCTTTAGCCTCCTGTAAAACCGAAAGTAACGCACTACCGCTAAACGTTTACTCTTTGAGTTCTTGCACCCTGGAACAATACAAGTTGACACCATTATGACTAAAAGCAGTGTTGGGAAAGTTCACTTTCTACATGAACTAGTTCAAAGTTCAGTTCACACATTTTAAAAGTTCATACTTCAAAATATGAACTAGTTCATGGTTCTTTTTTTCCATATGTTGCGAGCTTCTAAATTATTATTATTATTATTATTGCCACAGCCCATATACAACCACAGACAATTATTTTATCGACGGGCCAAGTTTTCACAGAAATGTAAGATTTTTACCATTCTCACCTAACCCCTTTCAATTATCATATGACGCCTCCTCGCTCGCTGCTTTGTCGACGGCGGCCACGGTGCAACGCTGGGTCCTGCTGTTGCCAGATTGGGTGTTTTTTTTTTTCGCTACATATTAAGGCCTGTTTACAGTGAGTTTTTCCTGGGATCTGGCACCCTATTGTACAAAGTTAAACTGACAGAGCGTACGTTCACAGACACCAGAATGAACGAGTTCACAGTAACGTTCATCAGGCAGTTCAGTTCACGTTCGCCCAAAATATGAACGAGTTCATGAACTAGGCCTATCATTCATTGAACGCGTTCAGGCACAACACTGACTGAAAGTTTGCAAAGAATTATTTCCTACTAAAACAAGGCGGTATTTTACTCTGGTCAAGCTTATCCATAGCAGACTGGTGGGAGTGGCCTTGGACGACAACATGCCCAGTGCATCATGGGTGTTGAAGTTTTCCTAGCAATTTGGCAAAAGGGAAGAAAATCTAAATTTAAAACATTCAAAGATTTCAAAAATAAATTTCACCTTTCTACTGTGTAGGCTGCCAAGTTTTATCGAAAGCCCATTTTGCCAATGGTAAAGTACTCCTTTAAGGTGCATGTGGTCATTTTAGAAACATGTTTGTGAAATTTCAATTGAAAAAGGTCCATTGTCAATAGCATGTATGAAGTATCTGTTGGTCAACAGATGACCAACTTAAACATAGTGTCAAACTAAGCATCACACTTTTTTTTGAATAGGCCTATGTGTGGTTTCAGTTGTTTCTATGTGTTTTTTCCCCATAAGATTACAATAAATTTAAGGGGCCGTTTACATGGCAATGTTTTCAACAGAAAATATCTTATACGTTTTGCCCATTCATTTACACAAACACCATCATTTTTGGGGCCTAAAAACACAAACTTTTGAAAACAGGTTTTAAAGTGCAAGTTTTTGAAACCAATACCGTTTTCGTCTCTGTGTAATCTACAAAAACGTAAATTTGTGAAAACGGTGACGTCATGCGCATTAATATTACATGTTCAGTCTATAGGCGCGTAGTGTTTCCTTACAAAGTGACATCGCCACCTACTGGCCTGGCAACAGAATGCAGTGTTTTTTACTCGTTTTCGCAGATCTGTTGCGAGACAACGTTGTCGTCTTTACGCGAAAAACACAAAGGAAATTGGTTTCTGTTTAAAGTACATTGTTGTCGTGTAAACAAACATAAGTGATCGATGAATCATATTTCACACACAAACTCTCTGCAGTTAGTGAATGAGACCAATTGTCCCAATTTGTCATGCCCGTTCTTTTTATCTGTGTAAGATAAAGAGGCTAGTAACTGTAAATGACTTAACTGGTATTAATGCAGTAGAAAATATCTTCAGCTTCAGAGGCTTGAAATATAGAGCGATTTACATGATAAGTAACATCATTACAGAGCAGTGCAGCGGGACGAAGCAGACACCAGAGATTAGCAAGAATGTATAGTTATGAATATGCCAAATGGATGTGTTTTGCAGGATGTGTTAGTTTGTACAAAACTGCATTTGAAACCATTATGTCGTCCCAGTCGTCCATGTTCCATCATTCTGACTGCAGGTTAATGCTGTCGGTTAGTGTCTTCATTAATGGTTTTGAGTTTTGTGGCCAGTTTTTTTTTTTTTAATTCTCTCCCCTTGTGATGTCCTCACCCTTGTCTTCCCTTACTGCCCCTTTCTGTCTGCGTCCATGGCAACAGCTAAAGATTTCCCAGGTACAACTACAGGTAAATATTTTTTGCTGGAGTGCTGACATCATCATTGCGAGACAGGGCGCTGTAATGTGGCTTGTGGAGTGGTGGGTCGGGTTACGCCAATTAACCTCCTCCATAGCATGAGCTGGGAGCCATTGCCTTGCATGGGAGCACTGCTGATCTTTGTGAAATGTCATGGTGCTCCATGGTGCTGTCATTCACACAAGACCCACTTACTGGCATCAGTGAAAGGAAATGAAGGAAAAACGGAAAGGAAACGCTTTTCAGTTAAGAAGCATCTGGAAAAGTTAGAAATATAGAAGGGTCAATGGCACAAGGATAGGCATACAGTTTATAGGATGACGAAAAGGAAATATCTTTTTTCAAATGTAGTTTAAAATGCATGTTCCTAGAAATGTAAACAGTCCTTTTTGCATTTGTGTCAGTTTCAGGTATTTTTTTAATCAAATGTAATGTAAGGAAATCTTAATATAGGCATTTTTTCGACAAATTTGTGTCAGTTTCATACATTTCTGAAGGCCATTTTTAACATCAAATGTCAAGTGGTGTAACCAAGTAAATCGTTATGTATTTTTTACATCTACATATTAGCTTTATTAGAGACCCTTAAAATAGTTTAGCCTTAGTGAAAAAAAAATATTTTAAAGTTTTATTTTTTAGTAAACGATTAATCGCATCCAAAATAAAGGTTTGTGTTTACATAATGTATGTGAGTGCACTGTGTATAATTATTTTATATATATAAATACACACATATGCTTGTCTATATTTAATAAATATTTTCATGTATATACTGTATAAAGATTTATATAATTTATATTATATATAAACATAAATATTTGATATTTAAATTTTAATTATACACAGTGCACCCACATATATTATGTAAACACAAGCTATTATTTTGGATGTGATTAATCGCGATTAATCGTTTGACAGCCCTAATATATATATATATATATATATATATATATATATATATATATATACACACACACAGTGAGGAGAACAGGTATTTGATGCTGATTTTGCAGGTTTTCTCACTTACAAAACATGCAGAAATCTGTAATTGGTATCTTAGGTACTCTTCAACTGTGAGTGATGGAATCTAAAACAAAAATCCAGAAAATCTCATTGTATGATTTTTAAGTAATTCATTTGCACTTTATTGCATAAGTATTTCACTGTATATACTGTAAATAAGACTATTTTTCAAGCATGCTTTAGTTCTTTTTAGTTCTTTTTATAGTTATTATCTCTCCAATAAGCTGACGGACTGAATCTTCAGAAACCAGCACTCAATTCTTGAAGATAGCTCAGTGTCCTTGTAGTAGATCATTTGAAAGGCGTAAACACAAAGCTATGAGTACAAGGGAAAAAAAACTTCTAGTTTTTAACTCGCTAAAACTGAGTTGCAGCAGTGACTGTTAAATCGCTCCCATAAAAACATGTTATTATATGTCATCAGTGTGTGCATGGTATGGCCTTTTGAGAAACATGTTTTATTTTGCTTTGTGCAGTTTGTGTCCTGTTTTTTTTTTTTTTGGTGAACCATTGATTTTTCAGCTTGGTCGTCTGTTTCACTGTGCTGAATGTTTCACCTCGATGTGTTCTAACTATTTGTCAGGTCAGATTTCCTTAGCCTGCTCTCCCATAAGGGAACTGATTTTAATTATTAGCAACTGTAATTTGTTTTTTAAATCTAATCATATTTTATGCCACCCACACCATATCCCGCTGGGAGTAGAGTGAACATGAGTTGCAAAATGAGATGACAGCGCTCGTATGCGGATAGTATTTCCGGTGCCGTCTGTATTTAGAACACAGTTCATACTTTTAAGGAACGTCACAGTTCAAAACAAATGCAGAATTTTTTAATTATTGCTAAAATAAAAACAGCAGAATACCATGCAGAATGCCTTGCATTATTATAAACACAATTTATGCTTCTTTATGCTGACTGATGGATGAACTGTAACTGTATTGTGTGTTAATCACAACGCAGTCTCATGAAGATGTGTATCTATACCACGAATGTCATTTCTCGTGGCATTTATACGCTAAAAATGTTTTTTTTGCGTGCTTATGCTACGCACTAAAAAACCCTGCCAAAAACACCAAAAAGTGCGTATTATATGCACACAAAAAACGCGTACCATATACACGCAAAAACTGTTTTTGGCGAATAACAGCCCATTCTCACCCCCAAGGCGTCACTTAACTGACGCCTTGGGAAGCATTTGGACATGCTTCAATATCTGACGCTTTAGGCGCCCTTTAGCGTCAGTTAGATGACGCCCTAGGATCGCGTGTACCCTACCCCCACCCCACACCTAAACCTAACCGCGTCCTCTAACTGACGCTTTTCTTTAGCCTAAAGGGCGCCTAAAACGTCAAATATTGAAGCATGGTCAAAGGTGACGCCTTGGGGTGAGAATGCGTTGCGTATAAATGCCACGAGAAATGACATTCGTGCTATAGATACGAACTTTCATGAGATTGGGCTCGTTAATCAACTGCAGGCCTCGGAAGCTTTTTTCCGCAGGGAATAAAAATCAGTAATTGCAACTTTTTATCTTACAATTCTCGCGAGTTTATATCGCAATTTGGATTCGAGTTCATATCTAAATAAAGTTTAGATATGATAAAGTTAGAATTGCAAAATATAAACTCACAATTCTGATTTGTTTTTTTGTTTTTTTTTTCAAATTGCAAGTTTCTATATTGCAGTTTTTTTTCTGGATTTTTTTATCGCTCAATTTGGATGTTATAACGCACATTGCTGGTTTATATCTAACATTTCTGAGAAATAAAGACTCAATTGTGAGTTTATTTTCCGCGATTCAGATTTATTTTAAAAAAAATTCAGAATTGAAAAATTTTGAAAAAATTCAGAATGTTTTTATATTGAGATATAAATAATTGCTCACAATTGCTAACAATTCTGACTTTTTTTCTCACATTTGCGAGTTTATATCTTGTATTTTATCGTAATTGAGTTATAAAGTCTGAATTGCGGGTAGTGTAAAATATTAAATAATAGCAAATAATTTAAATAATAGTAATTAATCTCCAAAAGTATAATAGATTACTGTACTAATTACTCCCAAAAAATGTATTGCGTTACTTATTTCTAATTACATTCTAAATTCCATATCAACAACCAAACAAAACAATCATAAACATGCTGCTCTTTGAAGTTTATCAAAAAAATAACATTTTTATAAATTATTCATGAATGACTAAAGGGACAATGTTACACTGAGAACATACATTTTGAACATTATCATTGAACATTTGATGTTTAATCCACTATTGTTTTATACAGAATTGTTCTATAGACTATACCGTAGGCTATATATTGCAATAACGTCAGAAGTGACTGTAATTAAATTACAGTAAAAAGTAATCCCTTGCTTTACTTTTTCCAAGGGGAAAGTAATTAGTAATTAATTATTTAGTAATGCATTACACCAAACACTGATTGCGACATATAAACAAGAAAAAAGTATATATATTTACTTGTTTCGTTTTTTTTTATTCCATAGTAGAAACAAGCTTTCATAGCTCATAAATGCTGACAATAGAGCTTAAATTGTTTTGAAACTGGAACTTTCCAATAATAATGCAAATTAAAAGTGTTCCCTATAGACCTCAGTTCTTATCTCCACAGACTTTATGTACAATTTCACAGGGTCTTTGCAACAAATTGTAAATCAAGAAATCAACATTAATTAATTCCACATTGATTTATTTTGATGCAAATGTTCATTTAAAGCTACGTATGAAGACTCTGATTGTGTGTGTGTTTGCCATAAAACACATTCTGTGCCTCTGGCCTTTCACATGCGAGATCTTAATGGAATTCATTAACGCTCAAGCAAAATGACTTGCGTCTCTGGCCACATGTCACCATTCGTGAATGAGACTAATGATCTCTTTACTTTCACAAACTAGCTCCATTTCCAAAGGAGTTCAGTATATCTTTGCTCCATCAACAGAAAGATACGCATCAAAGTCCCTTTCAAGAAAAGTCTGTTCACTCGGCGGCCATATTTGCTAGTACTGAAAACAAAACAAAAAAAGCTCTCTGAATTCACAATTAAATAACATATTTCAAATCAGCAACAAAATCTGACATGACCTGTCCCATAAATGTTGTTTCTTGTGCTCAATCAGCATTAAAAATAAAAATAAAAATTGGCTAGACCAGCCAATGGTATATGCAGTCATAAGCTTGTGTCTCAGAATAGCTATTAATCTCTGACTATATACATTTGGAGATATCATAAGTGTTTTCTATTCAGTCATGCCTGTTCAAAGGACTCAACCCTTTACTGATGCTACCTTACAGATTGATTTTCAGTAATTAGATATTTCTGTGTTGATGTGAAGCATTACAAGTAACTTGAGTTATGTAATCAGATTACTTTTTTAAAGTAACGATTTAAGTAATGCATTGCTTCGTTTTCCCATTTATTGACCTCTATTGTACAGAATTCATATTTCCTTTAGCCTCACGATTATTCATTTCACTTTTGGTGTGAAAAAACCTTTACATTTGCCAAAAAATATTTTTGTTTTTAAAAACTTTTTTTGTTATAAAAAAACAAACAAGCAAGGCCAGCCCAGGTGAGAAACAAATAACGCAAAAGTATAGCGTAACGCATTAATTTCAGTAAAAGTTGCAATTAGTTGTTTGTTTTTTTACGGAGAATTACTTTTAAAAGTAACTTTTCCTCAACATTTTAAAGGCATTTTTTTTTCTCAAAAAGGTCTTTAAAATAAGTCTGGCATATATTAATGTTACTATGAACCACAAAACCCTTACATACTGTATGTAGCACTGAACAAAATATTTTTTGTTTTGTTTTGAGCAAAATGCAGCAAAGTTTGAAACCTTTGATATCAGCAACAACAATAAATGGAAAACGTTGATCCTCCGCAAGCGGAAAAGCACAATGCTATTCAAAATTTGAAGTAAGATGTTATTAATTTCTTTAGTGAAAGAAATTAGGTTTCCAGATAACTCTTATTCAGCAATGATGCATTAAATTGATAAAAAGTGACAGTTTCAAAAAGATTTCTATTGCAAATAAATGCTGTTCTTTTTACCTTTATATTCGTCAATGCATCCTAAAAAGACATGTTTCTTGAGCACCAAATCAACAAATTAAAATGATTTTTGAAGGACACTTACAACTGGAGTAATGCAAAAAAATGATCACAGGAATAAATTACATTTTTAAATATATTCAAATATAATAAAAGAGTTGTTTTAAATTGTAAAAAATATTTCACAATATTACTGTATATTTATTCAAAACAATGGTTAGCATCAGAGTCTTTAAAAACATAAAAAAGCTTTTGAATGGTATTTGGACTATGCACAGTTGCACTGTATATTGCATTTTATTATTTTGACTTATTTATTTTAGAATAAAATTAAAAAATATTGCAGTATATATATATATCTCTATACCTTCTGTCACTTTCATAAGTGCCACATAAACATTTTCCATAATTTGGAAAACTTTCATAGATCCATTTTAAAATGTATGCTATTATTATAAATAATATGGTGGATAGCAACAGCAGCTATAAGGCAGGATTGGTCAAAACATGTATTTAAGGCGGGGCTTAGCAAAGCATCGGCTTTCTTTCCCAGTCATGAAAAGAGAAAAGCTGCGTGTTAAATATTAAAAGAAATGCAGTATTTTGTTTTTTTGTAGCTTGACACAACCAAGGTCAAATACACCAAGTACTCCCACATGTAAAATCATGAGAATTGAGAATCGATATTAAAGGACCTTGAATAAAAGAATCAAAGTGATCAGTGTGTGTGCATGTAAATAAAAAAATAAACATTAATGTCCCGCACAAGCTCTAGAATGTGAATCCTGCCTTTAATTATGTACTGTTATGTACTTTAAAACTGTCTATTCACGACATGCCATAATAAACAGCCATTCTCCTTATGATCAAGGCATATGCAATACATTTCTAAGCAACAGCCATCTATAAAAAACCACGACAGCAAAGAGAAATTATTGCAATAGAATAAATCAACTTTTTGAATTGTAAATGTATATAATTCCTGTGGCTCATTTAAAATGAGATTAGAAGAGCTGATTGAAATCATGTTACTGCTACACAGCTCATTCAGTTAGGGTCGGGGGCAATAAAACTATTATCAAACAGCATATTCATAAGAAAATAAAAGACATCTGGAGCAATAATGGCTTTGTTGTGTAGACCTGCTATCATTATGCATCATGTTTTCTAACATTTATTATAAGCATTTTGCAGACATTTACAAAAGTGCTTTAAATTTATATAAGCTTTATATTTCTAATGGTCTTTTAAATGCTGCATAGCAAGTTAAATCTGATCTGATATCTGATTTTGTGTTAAAGTGATTAAGCGGCAAATACAAAATTGGGGTGAAGCAAATCTCATGAATCAAGATTGGTGTACTTGATTCTGAACTGCCTCACATAAAGCGTAGCATTCTTTGAACTTAATTGCCACGTGGCTTTTTTTTGCCTCAAAACAAAGCACAATGTTAATTGAACAAAATGGGTTCACGTATGTGTTAGAAATGGGTCTGCAGAAGAGCTGTTCTACACATCTACCAGGGTCACTTTGCCAACACAGCAGAAGACAGAGCCATTCATCACTATGAGCTAATGAGAGCAAGTTCGAGGTGCAATAAAGACACATAGTTAAAGTTTACACCCTTGCAGAAGCACTGAAATTGTGCTCAACGCTGAGCCAAAAGGTGCTGTGTCAGGACACAATCACTCCAGGTCAAAGAAAAACCATTTTGTCCCCTTCAAGCGAGGTTAAAGGGATATTTCACGCAAAAGTCCTGTCACCCTCATGCTATCCCGAAACCTGTACGACTTTCTTCTGTATTAGAATACAAAAGGTGATTTTTTTTTTTTTTTTAGAAATCCTGGCCTGAATGAGGCTTTGAAGGTGCAGTAAACAATCTCTGAGAAACACTGTTAAAGTCCCCGTGAACCGGAAGTTGCAAACGATTTTTCTCCAGTGCTGTGACGTATTTCCAAGTGAAACGGAATATTGAACAGAGGGCAGGGTTTTACTCTAGCGCTCCTCCTCTCCATCTCTCGCTCATAGCAAACTAACGGTTTGAGGGGAGTGGTTAAGCGTTTCCCCACCCAAACTGTGAAACCTACGTCATCAGAGAAAGAAACCGTTCCAGACCGGAAGTAACTTTTCAGATTTTGATTAAAGATTACTAAGGTAAAACATTTTTTTAATATATATTCACTTGCACGGATTAATTGTTCACCACAAGACTAGTAATATGCGCTAACAAAGTAAATAGGTTCAATTTTGATTTCACGGGGACTTTAATATTTGAAATCAACCCCAAAATGCACGAACACGCAATGCAAGAGTGGATGTCTATTCTGAAGTGAAGCAAAATAAAACGAAGATGACAAATGAAGAACAATACAGCACAAGAGTATATACAAGCAAGACTTGGTTGTTAGTCGCCAGCAACTCCAGACAAATTGTCCCGATTCGCGAAACGTTTCTGAATGATTTGTTCGCTAATTTTACTGATCTGGTTCAACTCAACGAATCAATGATTTGGTCGCAATGATTATCAGCACAAATACCCCTTTTCCACCGAAAAAAGAACTGGTTCGTAACTGGTGCTGGTTCAAAGTTGGTTCGGAGTTGGTTCAACTTGCGAACCCGTTCAGAACCTGTTTGTTTTTCCACTGACTAGAGCGCCCAGGAAATGACGTCGTTACATCACTGTGCAGGTCGCTAGAAACGCTTGCAAGTACATTGCTTTGGGATTATCTCTAACTCGTGTACCAAGAAAACTTTTGAAAGTCTTTTAATCTTTTCGTTTGATATGGAATCTTTTCGGATAAGTTATGTACCCCTGTCTTGTGTCTTTTTCTTTCCATTTTATTTGTTCTATATCGTGACTGTTTTCTTCTTTGCTTATGTTTCAAATAAAAAATAAATAAATAATAAAAACACTTGCGTGTTTCTGCAGTTTCTCCTGGCTTTGCGATGGTCAGAAAATATGTTTAGAACGCATCTAAACCCGCCCCAGCCCCCGACGTAAACATGACGTGCTAAAAGAACGGTTCTAGTCCAGCAAAGAGTTGGTGCCGCTATGGAACCAGTTTTCCCGGCCGCGAACCGGTTCTTTGGCTGTCGAAACACAAAGAACTGGTTCGCGCGCAGGCACCGGCTCCGAACCGGCTCTCAAAATGCTTTGGTGGAAAAGGGGCTAAGTTTCCAGTGAATAGCAGTGTATTCGCAGTCCTCATAAACTTTCATTATGGAAAAGAGTGACCAAGCTATTCATCAAAATTTCACCTTTTGTGTTCCACAGAAGAAAGAATGAGAATTTTTCGGTGAACTAATCCTTCGACACATTCAAGGCACCTGCAGCACTAGTTGTCTAGCGTACTAAGCTATCCGCAGTGGGGTCTTAAGATTCACAACTCCAGGTGGCGATTTATTCAGCAAGTTCAGAGGCGACCGGATTCACCCTAGTCTGCGCTCGCTCACTCAAAGTTAAACCCAGGAGACAAATCAGTCTGCCGCAACCCCTGCCGGTTTTAAACTTGTTATATATCGCCAAGAATTGAGTGACTTTGGTCCTTGCAGGGCTGTGAGATATGACAGGTCTTTGGTAGCTGTTCAGCATTCATTTGTAATGATAAACCCCCCACCCCTCCCTCCTGCCGCCTATTGAAAGTCAGGATAGTACATTGGCTTTGAATTGATGTTGCTTGGGCTCCAAAACTCAAAGCAGAATGGCATGCTGGGGATGTTTCTGTGATCCGGCATGGAATAAACAGCAGTTTGCAACTCCTCAATTTGACCGCATGGGGATGTCATATGGCAGTAATATAATATATATATATATTTTGGATGATATATAAATGGGATGCCCAACACAATATTCCCTAAATATTCAGTGGCTACAGAAAATGCATTCTATAAGCTTTTTCAGTAGCATTAATTTATTTAAGCATCATGAAGATGTCAGTGTGTATGTATTATGTATGCATGTATTATGTATGTATCCAAAACTTATGATTCATAACATTAAAAAAACTAATTATTTTAAGTGATGCACCATTAATGGCATGGGTCATTGAAAGAAATGAGACAGCAGCAGTAAAACATCAAGTCCTACATTATTTAACTAAAAATTGTTTTAAAATATGAATGATTATATGTTTATAATCTTATCCCATCTTTTGTTTTAAACTAGATTTGTATATTTGCTCTGTGGTTGCTAGGAGTTTTCTGGTTGGTTACTAGGTGGTAACTTACTGGCACAAGTTTCTATAGCTATGTTTTCATCCAAGTTTCAAAAAATATAAATAATAATATTGCAAAAAACTATTTGTTGAAAAAAAGTTGAAAAAAGCAGCGTTTACATCCCATATCTTCAAAAGCTCAACATTTTCAGGGGAAATTTGTGCAAAATGGAAATGGAAGCTGTAGCTACTGTGCCTCTTTTATTAAATGTGATAAATGACTTGCAGTTTAGAGCATGCAGACTATGTGCCTTAACCAAACAAAAAAAAAAAAAAAGAGAGATCTCTTAGAGAAATCTTAAAGAAAAAATTTTGCCAAAAATGTAAATCCTGTTATGAATTATTCACCCTCTTGTCGTTTCAAACCCATAAGACTTTTGTTCATCTTCGGAATACAAATCAAGATATTTTAAATAAAATCTGAGCACATTTTACTCTCTATTGACAGCTATGCAACTACCACTTTCAAGCCCCAGAAAGTTAGTAAAGACATCATTAAACTAATCCATGTAACTCCATCGTTTAACCTCAATTTTATGAAGCTATATGCAAGTGCTTTGTTTGTGCAAATTTATAATTTAAAAAAAAATAATTTACCACTTCATATACAAAAAAATTTAATCTTTGACATGCACAATGTCTTTACTACCCGTTTTGGTGGTTCAAAGTGGTAGTTATGTAGCTGTCAATGGAGTGACAGAAAAAAAAAAAAGATCTTCATTTGTGTTCCGACGATGAACGAATGTCTTACACTTTTGGATGAGGGCGAGTAAATGATGACAATTAAATTTTTTTGGTGAACTAACCCGTAAAGAAATCAGTCCTACAAGTTGAGTAGTACAAAAATTACCCAGACCTGAACCCACCCATGATTCCAATGGGAAAATCACAAAAAAGTGTTAACGATTTCACCTTTTTTCACATTATATACATATTTCACAACCATATATATTATATAGAGTGCCAAAGTGATGACATCACTTTTTGTAGGACTACTCGGAAGCTAGTGACCGATGGGTTCCCTCGATCGAAAAGCAATCCATTTTTCCCATAGACTTTTGAAAAATTGCAAAAAAGAAGATCTGTGTTTAACAAAGAGTTCTGACCCTTATACGTTTTGTCTATCAAGATAATCTTTACAAGTTAATCCAAAATTTATACAATTTGAAGCCTATGTAAAGTTTTAAAAAAGCACAAGCAGACACAATAAAGTTTAAAAAAACACAAGCAGGTTATAACTGGTGTGTTTTATGTCATAATCAAAACGTGAAAATATTTAGAGGCTTTGTTCACCACAGACCTTATTTCTGGCGATTTAGCAAAAAACAATTCAAAAATCCCATAGACTTTAGAGCGAGGGAACCGGGAGTGCTAAAATGCTAACTCACTTCCGTGTTTTGGCCTACAAAGTCACGTCGTAACTTCGGCACTCTATTATGATATTTTGGTCTGGGTAAGTCAGTGTTGATTTTTTTATTTTTTTTTATTTTTTTTTATAAAACGGGACAAAATTTCTACCGACGTAATTGTAAAAAATCAAGTCTGATAAGTCTCCATAAGAAAACGCAACTCTGATCCCTTAGAAAGCCAACCTTTCCTCAACAACCTGCACCATTTAACACTTCATTTATGTAGCACTACAGCACGAAGGTTACGGTTCATGCATACTTCGGTGTGGTTTGTAAATTGCGTGTTACAATATCTAAATTGAATGGCATCAAGTGAAGAATGAAATGACTGCCTGCTCACAACTGTATTTAGTGAATTGTGGGAAGTAACGAGTCCACGCGTCTTACATTAACACGCCGACCCATAATTGGCTAATTACAGCGGCCGTTCCACCGTCGTCTTTTCACGCCGTCCTCTCCTCCTCCTCCTCCTCCAGATCCCAACGCTCTGACGCAGCACGGTCCCGACCACGCTCTCATCGGCGGAGTGGTGGCCGTGGTGGTCTTCATCACCCTGTGCTTCGTCATCGTCCTGGGCCGATATCTGGCCAGGCACAAAGGTACGGCTTCCCTCCCCTCTCTCGCCCCCCCGTCCCCTCACCTATAGTGTGCAAAATGCTTCAACATGTCCACTGTTGTACCTTATGTGTCTATGTGACCTATGTGGGACTGTGTGGACAGGGACATACTTAACCAATGAGGCCAAAGGAGCGGAGGACGCCCCTGACGCAGACACTGCCATCATCAATGCGGAGGGGAACCACGCACATGCAGAGGAAAAGAAAGAGTACTTCATTTAGCACCTCTGTTTTTTTCTGTTCAGTATTGTCACGGCAACACTGCGAGCCAGCAGAGGAGGCGTTATAGCGCTCCGCTCCCTAACAGCACTAGTCTGGTCTGGCTTTGTCTCTGTTTGCGAAACCTCTTTAAGGCCAAATTCGACACGCCACCTGCTGAAAAAGAACGTTGCCTCTTTTTAAACGATTCGCAATCGTCCAAAAAACAAATCTAAAATCAGTTGAGTTTGTAACTGTAACACCAGGTCCATTTAGGCCAAGAAACCCTATCCCACCCCCCCAAAATGACCCCCGTTTGATTTGCAAAGTGCCAAAATATACAGACATGTGCTTGTCATGTTTGTTGCTGTGTTTACTCATTCAATTTCCCAGTGAATGCTGATTTCTCAACCACCCTCACTGTGCCTGTTATATACCTTTTTACAGATATTACCAGGGAGCGGCAAGAAATGTGGTTCATCTCAAGTCGGAAAACCTTGGCTTTGCCAATAATTACGCTTTAAGACAAGAATATGTGAGATGTATAATGTAAATATCATGTACTGTCTTTTTTGTGCGTGTGTGAGTGTATGTTGTTTTCCATTGTGAAAGTACGCCCTGTAATAAAGAATATGCCCAAGAGACACGGACAATTACGTAACGTACGGAAACCCGAAACAAGCCGGCAAATTGAAAATGGCAGGAAGTCGATGAAGCACAAATGAGAATTGGTGTGTAACCATTAGAAGCGAGATTATTTTCTATTTCCATCATACCTGTCTGTATATTCTTGCACTGTTAATATTTCCCCCCCTCTCCCCCCCGAGCGTTTATTTCAAAACTGAAAATGTACCAAACATAAGCACAACGTCATTGTAAAATGTCATTGGTTTAGACAGTCTCAGGATGAAAAGAAGAGCCTAATTGAATTTGTCTTTTATCACTCGAGTGAATGAATTTTTGTTCTTGCTTTGTGAGTTGATCTAAACAGCCATTTGTTCGACGTTTGAATGGGTATTTGCCATTGTTTCATTTTCCTTTGCTGACCGACCCTTGTTAATATTGCTGTATATTACTTTGCTCAAGTGATTATTGGTGGAATATTGTTAAACTGTAGGATCCCATATATATATATATATATGAGAAAACAAATGTCAAAATATATATTTCAAGTGTCCCATACATTTAGTTCATATAAGTGAAGAAGATATTTGTTTGTTAGTTTGTTTTGTCCCAACCCAGGGAATGTATATAATGTGTATACTTAAGCATTTGGTACGCTATTTAATTGAATTCGAAAACTTTATTGCTCTGTTTTATTCCACATGTGTGCAATTTCATTTAGCCTCTCTACGCTAAGTCCCCACGGATACTTGTCATTAATACCGATTTATTGGGTAAATCTGATGGACAAACACAATACATTATTATTAGTGCTTTTTATAAGCTTGTGAACAGATAGGGCCGTTTGTTCATGAGAAGGTCAGAACAACAATCACCATTATTGCCTTTGTGTTTGCAACAAAACATATACGACCACACATTGAAGCTCTGGAGAAAGTGTAAACTTCAATGTACGTTTTTACGAAACATGTTTCCAGTGTTCATACTTTATTTCACTCTTTATAACATCAACTAGAACTGAGACATTTTTCTAAGAACTTTTGATTTGCCCTATTGTTTTTTTTTGCTGTATGGGAAAATGTGTGAGGTTGCTTTTACATTAAATATTCAACTTTTTCAAACTATGCCTCTGTAAAAAAGAAAAAAAACTCAGAGTACTGAGTAAAATATGCACAAACTCAGATTTGTGTTTTCTTCTTCATGCAACACACAAGTGAACACAGCACAGATAATCTTACACACACACACACACTTTGATATGTATTGACAATGTTAGATTAAATTGTATACATTTTTTACATTTATATAATAAAAGTTCTATACACTGTATATATACATGTATATATTTAAAATTGAAACCTTTCATATATATATATATATATATATATATATATATATATATATATATATATATATATATATATATAATTATGTGTGTGTGTATATATATATATACATATATATAAAAGTGAGAATAAAGAAATAAAAATAACGAATGTAGATTAAATGACATCCTAAATTCTATAATTCTAAAAATTCTAAATATAAAAGTATATAAAATAAATTAAATTCTAAATTTAATCTATATATATATATATATATATATATATATATATATATATGGTCTATATAAATTAATTCTACACGTAATCTGATATTTTTAATATATGAAGTTAAATGCAATTCTAAATATGAATAATACATATATATATATATATATATATATATATATATAATTTGAAAAAAATTATACAAAAAAGTTTTGAAATAAAAGTGAGAATAAAGAAATAAAAATAACGAATGTAGATTAAATGACATTCTAAATTCTATAATTCGAAAAATTCTAAATATAAAAGTATATAAAATAAATTAAATTCTAAATTTAATCTATATAAATATATATGTATATATATATATATGGTCTATATAAATTAATTCTACACGTAATCTGATATTTTTTAAAATATATAGTTGTTAAATGCAATTCTAAATATGAATAATACATATATATATATATATATATATATATATATATATAATTTGAATAAAATTATACAAAAAAGTTTTGAAATAAAAGTGAGAATAAAGAAATAAAAATAACGAATGTAGATTAAATGACATCCTAAATTCTATAATTCGAAAAATTCTAAATATAAAAGTATGTAAAATAAATTACATTCTAAAATTTAATCTAACATCAATATATGAATTGTATGGCATATATATAATATATGAGTAAACCAGGTCCTTGAGCTGATGGAGTACTCTTTAATATTCACTGACGTGGGCTTGTATTGTGATTTTCATGGCTACATGCTGCCACCAAGAGCCTGACGCTCTCAGCGCACGAGTACCCGGCCCTAGGCTGCTTCTTTTCTCAAAGATCTGTTTATTGTCTCCAACTTTAAGTGGCTTTCTGCTGAAACTTTCAAATCCTGTCCTTTTTCCCACTGTACCATCATGGCTACAGCTTTCCATAATCCATAGTGCGAGTTCGAGTTGCCAGAAAAAAATTACAGGAAAGGATTTGGGGGAGATCAAAAAATTTCGGAAGGAGCAATGCAGTACAGTCTTAAATCTAGACTGAGGCTTAACACAATAACCGACACAAAACCATTACATTTCTCTGCGCTCACAAAGATTGTATGCTGTATGTTTAAATGTTAATTAAAAATTGATGGAATTCGCCATTGAAACTGAATAGACATTACAACACAACAACTGAAACTGATCTATTTTCAAATGGGCTTGTATATCTGAACCAGTTTGGAGTTGATGATCATTCAGGCACTCTGAGAGGGCTCTGGGCCAATTAAAAAACGAAGCTAAATCCCACTGATTATAAACAAAACATGAGCTATTGTTGTTGTTGATGATGTTTAGTAGTAGTATTACTACCACCACTACTATTAATCTCATCAAAATCATTATAATCCTAAAAAGAATGGTTATATTTCCTGGTTTTGTCAAAGGAATGAGTCTTCATTTAAATGCTACAGTTGTTGTTGTTAGTAATAAATTGACATATCTCAGAAACCATGAGGGTTTGATTTAGAGGTTCAATAACAAAAAGGAGTGGTTTTGTATGTTAGTTTTAAAACATCAAAGATTCCAATCGTTTTTATTAATTCTATAATCCAAGCTAAAATTGTTTAAACCTGCCATCTGCGTAACATCCCAAGAGACTTAATTATTAGGATTGATATTTCCCAGTGCAGTTAACAAGGAATATTTTTGTTCCGTTTCCAATTTGCTGTTCAGCTGTAATTTGAGATTTCAAAGCAGGGGTGACGCCAAAAATCTCCAAGTGGGTGGATCTTTGTGAAACAGGGAGGACTTCGATTCTGTGCCTCTATCCAATGATGTTATTTACAATTATGTAGGAAGTGAAATTTAAGGGTTATACTTAAAATGTTCTATGACTTTAAATAGGATTTGGGATAATATCGCGGGAGAAAACAGTCTGCAGCAGTTGTGATAGTATAGAGAGAGAGATGAGATGCACTCTTTAATCGGCTGCGGAAAAATTCCAAATGTTCCCTGATAGCACACGTACATCACAGAGACGTCTATTTGATGTGTGTGTTTACATCTGGAAGACGTATTTTTTAGAGTGTTTGCTCATATATGTAGCACACGTACGTCTGCAAGATGTCTGTTAAAGATCGCTTCATCTGGAAAGCATGTTTACTAACATCTGATAGACATCTTTAAGATGTCAGTTTAACATGCATTCTAAATCATTACATCTTTACGACATCTTCTAAACGTCTATTTGACATCTGACAGGAAACGTCCTATAGACGTATTGCAGATGAGCAAACACTCTAAATAATATGTCTTCCAGATGTAAACACACACATCAAATAGATGTCTCTATGATGTACGTGTGCTATCAGGGCGTTTCCTGTCAGTCCTAACTAATTACATAGGGGGGAGTACTCTGGCTTTGGGCCGATCTCCGAGTTCGGAGCCCTCCCCCCGGACAGCACGCCAAATACGCATTAAACTTTACCCCATCTAATGCTGCGTTCATGTGCTATGGCAATTATGGTAAATACCAAAAGCTGACGTGGAAAATGCACATGAACACCTCCTCATGTGGTATTTACCACCGGGCAACTCGTAGAATATTTTGATGGACGAGTTGCCGAGATGAGATAACCTTTGACCATTTCCGCGAGAGTCGTGAATGGTAAAATTTTTTTTTTTTTTTAATTATTCAAAATTATATACTATTCATGATCTAGAAAATATACAGCATATTATTTACCTTTTGAGTTTTTATAAATCATTTTCTTGCTGTAGCAGATGACTTAAACGATCTAAAATAGTTTTAGCTAAATAATAGGTCTGGATCTCCATCTTTTTACCAAATTACAACAACAAAAGCACTTGAACGCAACAAATACCAGTTCACAAGTGGAAAATATCCTATTTTCCATAGCATGTGAACGCAGCATAATTGTATGTAAGTGTGAACTCATGAATGGTGTATTGGCGTGTTTTTTGCTAACACAGTCTCATCTTATCATATAACTGACGTCTTAGGACGTCTTTTGACCATACGTCAACATCCGCCTTTTTAGGGTACCCTTAAACGTCGGTTACATGGCGATCATACAACTGACGCTTTACCTTTAACGTCGGTTAGGTGACAGGGTAGGTTTAGGTCAGGGGTAGGGTTAGGATCCGATAACATCATCTAACCGACTTTTAAGGGTACCCTAAAAAGGCGGATGTTGACGTATGGTCAAAAGACGTCCCAAGACGTCAGTTATATGACGTCTTGGGATGAGACTGGGCTGTTTTTGCAGAGACGTGTGTCTCTGTCCTGTACTCTCGGTCTAACCACCCAAGGGCCTCTTAGAAAATTGAAGCGATGCCTCTTGGAAAATTGTGAGTAATTTAAGAAGTTGCATAGATTCATTCAAGAAGCGCTTCTGCATTCGAGTTTTATTGCTTGTCAGCGTTTCTTTTTTTTCCTGTTGTGGCCCTTGAATTTTCATCCCATGAGAGGAATTTGATGATTTTGTTTAATTGCAAACCTCGATTACACTTTAAGGTTTGTGCCCATTCTGCAGTCATCTTCAAGAACTGCTGAGATGCCACTCTGTGCAAATTTCATTAGTCTTGTTTTTCTGGAGAATTTTAGAAGACACAATTTTGGCTATCAGCTGCTGGTTTTTGGCAGAGGTTTCTTTTCCCTCAAATGAGAAATGATGGTGTTTTCAAAGGTTACAGTCGTCCTTAGTTTTTTTTGGTCCCTCCTCCATTTGTCTTGCCACTTTACTCCGTGGTGAGTCATTATGACTGATTTTTTTCTGTAGTCTGGGGAACCTTTTATTATATTTTTCGATTTTTCTCAGGGTATCAACCAGCAGTAGTATTAACCACAGACAAATCCTCACTTTCTTCCTACCACTGGATGTAGATCTTTCCACTATGGGTGGAGTGTCCGGTGTCTGAGGTGTGTTTTGTGGTGTAGTGGCCAACTCAGCGTTTGCAGTGGATATACGTCGTCGCTCGTAGAAGAGTGTCGCTCTAAGATTGGTTTCACTTTTCCTCTTTCTTTTTTTACTGTGATATCTTTCTCGGTCCTTTTCTATTTTCTGTTGATATTTAACTAGATTGGCTTTTATTCTGCCCCAATGACTTCTTGGCCACAGGAAGATCGACTTTGGCATCAATGACCCTTTATGCCACTGTTTCAAAGCAACATCATCATTGGATGGAGGGAAAATTTTATTTTAAACAACAGATCAAAACAACAACAGCCTATATCAACCAGTACTTCTATATCAGCATTTCATTTCTCATTGTATTGTATAAATATGCCGCTGCGGAGGAACCCTTGCTCTCACTGTATGGCATGTTGGCTACACCATTGGAATATTTCTAAGCACTCACCTCATTAAAGACCTTGGAGAGGAAAACAAAACCAAATAAATTTGGAGATCTTTAGTATGCGTGGAGGAGGTAAACAAATGGGATCACCTTGAAAGGACAATTAAGAACTAAGCTAAGAACCTGTCGGGCCACACAGAGTAATTACAACTTAAAAGATAAATGATTGAGTTTTTAATGGTGTTCTGAATCTAGTTAGTTTCAACAAAACAAGGTAAGATCAATACACTCACAGAAGACCACAAACGTAGCCAATTGGCAAAGTTTAGCTTTAGAATGATGGAGTCTGAAATGTCAATGACAACTGGCGTGGTGACCTTGAGCAGATGGACCAACAGAAAATGGGCTTTTCTACTGATTAAAACCAATGTTCCCTAGACATGGTAGATTATTTAAATTCAGTGCAGGAGAGCAAACCAAACACAACTTTATCTTAATAGGGAGCTTTAAATTAAATTCACTAAGACAAGGCTGCTCAAGATGGAGATTTATCTTCCTGCAAAGGACAAAATTGATTTTTAAGGTTTGGCTCTTTCTAGCAAGCTAGAGACTCCAACCCAATTTTATGCAAAAACGTACTCTTTCACAAGGTGGCAAATTCGTAATTCTACGTGGCATTGATTCAACAAGGTGCTGAAAGCATTCTTTAGAAATGTTGGCCGATATTTATATGATAGTATCTCGCAGTTGATGGAGATTTGTGAGGTGTACATCCAAGGGCACGAAGCTCCCGTTCCACCACATCCCAAAGATGCTCTATTGGGTTGAGATCTGGTGACTGTGGGGGACAGTTTAGTACAGTGAACTCATTGTCATGTTCAAGAAACCAATTTGAAATGATTCGAGCTTTGTGACATGGTGCATTATCCTGCTGGGGGATGGGTACATGGTGGCCATAAAGGGATGGACATTGTCAGAAACAATGCTCAGGTAGGCCGTGGCATTTAAACAATGCCCAATTGGCACTAAGGGGCCTAAAGTGTGCCAAGAAAAAAAAAACCCACACCATTACACCACCACCACCAGCCTGCACAGTGGTAACAAGGCATGATGGATCCATGTTCTCATTCTGTTTACGCCAAATTCTGACTCTAGCATCTGAATGTCTCAACAGAAATCGAGACTCATCAGACCAGGCAACATTTTTCCAGTCTGTGCAATTTTGGTGAGCTCTTGCAAATCGTAGCCTCTTTTTCATATTTATAGTAGAGGTGAGTGGTACCCGGTGGGGTCTTCTGCTGTTGTAGCCCATCCGCCTCAAGGTTGTGCGTGTTGTGGCTTCACAAATGCTTTGCTGCATACCTCGGTTGTAACGAGTGGTTATTTCAGTCAAAGTTGCTCTTCTATCAGCTTGAATCAGTCGGCCCATTCTCCTCTGACCTCTAGCATCAACAAGGCATTTTCGCCCACAGGACTGCCGCATACTGGATGTTTTTCCCTTTTCACACCATTCTTTGTAAACCCTAGAAATGGTTGTGCGTGAAAATCCCAGTAACTGAGCAGATTGTGAAATACTCAGACCGGCCTGTCTGGCACCAACAACCATGCCACGCTCAAAATTGCTTAAATCACCTTTCTTTCCCATTCTGACATTCAGTTTGGAGTTCAGGAGATTGTCTTGACCAGGACCACACCCATAAATGCATTGAAGCAACTGCCATGTGATTGGTTGATTAGATAATATGCATTTATGATAAATATTCAAATGACTTTGATTAGTGGGAAAAGAATAGTTAGGCTATGCTACAAAGTTGTTGGAGATTCATGTCTCAAATACATTTTATAACAATCCCCCATGAACTATGAAATAGTTCATGAAACTGTTTTTGTCATGCCCATAAACTCCTTCTGTAAATACAAACAATAAAATGTACTGAAAAGTGCATAAGCAAACAGTCTATTGTGTCATATAGTAAATGTTGGTTACAGGGGGAGAAGATGGAAGTGAACTAACCTGGACTCTAATACCACTTGTTAATGCCAAAAAGTCTGGCCCTGTCAGTGGCAGAGAGAAACAAAGCGAAATCTCTGGGCATAATCATTTTGCTTATTGGATGACAGTATTTAAACTTGTGTGAATGTGCTATTCATGATTATTCTGACCTCTTGTGGTGAAGTTACTCAACTGCTGACAACCACTCAATATCACATCTTGAGAAATGTTTGTATTGTGAATTTGTTAATTATTATTGTTATTTATTATATCAAAACTGGTTCACTAATGCACAATTTATCGTATTCGGGAACTGATCATTAAAAACAGGGCTCTGGGGAAAACAGTAACAGCTAGAGAGAGGATGGTGAAATCAATCAGTGTGTTTACGAAACCTTACCGTGATCTCAATTAAATGCATCAACATTCACCCCTTCAATAGGGACGCTTTCTAAAAATCCGAGCTATTCTTTGCCTTAGACTAACTGTGCTTACATGTACAGCTATTTCATGCATTATTCATGCATTTTTTATACATTACTTTTAGCAAGCACCACTGCATTTAAACATTTAGTGAAAAATATTAGTATTGACATTTTATTTGCTGCTATTTGTTAAATATGAATCAAATAGTGAATTATACAGTGCATTCTAGGCTTACATGACAGTATGTTGGTTACAGGGTTAAAACAAAACAAAAAAGCACAAAAAACAGAACGCTACAATGACAAAATGAACAAGTTACATTTTTTAGACTAATCCAAGCATTAAAGTCAACATGAAACGGCATTCACATCCATTTTACATCCATAATGTGAAGTACAGTTAAACAGAAAGTAAGGTCAGAAATTAATTTTATCCTCCGTACATGAAAAGTGAGCATTCTGTACCACAACGAGAGTTAAAATAATGCCTGAATCTCTATTTGTGATCCAACAGCCAATAGGCTGACATCAGCTGAAAAGGGTGATGTATTGTAATACTATATTATTATTAATAATGTCAATGAAATATTACATTACAAACTTTTCATTGAAGTAATGTGGAATGAAGAATCATCATGCACAATAAGACCATAAACATGTATTAAAGTAAATAGGATTAATTATGACTTTTTTTTTTTTAGGATTAATTATGTCTGCCTTTTCCAAACTCAGTCCACTTTAGCAGGCAAAAAGTGAACAGTATCTAAACTTTACCTAAGAGAGACTATGGAATCTATGTATTTTTCACAAATCCTACATGATATGCATGAAAACGTACATGGCAGTTATTTAAAATGTTATTATATCTATGACATATGCACATACGGATACTTAAAAAAAAACACAGATGCATATTTAATATAGAATTCTCATGCCGATAATGATAAAGACGTATTAGGCTAAACTGGAATGTACTTTTATGCTCTACATTGCATAACAAAATCATAAACCATTAACATAAAGATAATTACTATGATTGTCTATAGTGGCAGTGTAAGTGAAGTTAATGCTAGCACTGGAAATGAGTCATTCCTGTTATGTAGTACATTTTCAATTCTCCATTATATATACAAATACTGTACATAAGTTATATTTGGATAAAATAGAGAGATTTTCCAGACGTTTTTCTTTCTTTAATCAAAACACAAAATTTGGGAATGTTGTTTTAAGTGTTAATCTTAGATATTTCCTGTGTCCTTAATATCACTTTCCACCCTGTTAGTCTTTTGAAAAATCCCTTTAACAAAACAAAAGAAGCCTGTTCCTTAATGACATTATTGTCCAGGAAGTGACATCATTCTGGGTGGGAAAACAACAGCATAAACACCAGGAAGTATTAGCAGTTCATTCGATAAATTAATTGATGCATTGTGCTTTAGCTGTTTGTCTTATTTTTCCATCCCGTTGGACAAAAAGAAAATGGTATGACTGAATCAAAATATCAAAAATCGATATTTGAGTTACTATCAATCCATAATAAAACAAACCATGTATTTCAAGTCAACTATTCTGTAAGTCATCTTACATCTTCAACAAAAGCCTATTTCTGAAATACTTTGAATCACAACACAAGGGTGTATTTGTTTTTAAAGTTTAAGAGTTCAAAATGTGTGGCGTAACAGGAATGACCCTTATGCAAGGAATGAAAGGCATAGTAGCATTTCCATATGAAACTCCTGGTGCAATAGTGCAAATTTAGTCACATCCATACTTAGAAACATTACGAAAGTGCTCCTATAAGAAAGTCATGCTCAAAAGTGTAACTGACGGCAGCAGAAAGGTAAGCTCCTGAGTAAAACTGAATTATCAGACCATTCCAAGCGGCTTTTATTCTGTTGTACATCACGGAGCTGGATCTGTAACAGCGCTCTGAGCGGTGTCTTGCAGGAAGGCAGCGGGCGACCTGAGTGCTACGGTGTCTCCTTCAGGACTAATGTCTGGAAGAAAGGTGTTCGCAGGGACGTCCCGGTCTGGGCCAGCCAGGCTAGGAGAAGCCATGGGGGTCAGGAGGATAGAGGTGGGACAGTCGGAGGAGACGTACCTGGCCAGCGCTTGCAGCTGCTCGGACTGCGGCGAGGTGTCCGTACAGAGGTTCTGGCACAGGCCCGAGAGGTTCTGACGCATATCCTCCAAGCTGAGCTTCAGTTGGTTGCGATCTTGCAGTAATTTCTCCTTCTCGCTCCTCTGATAAATGTGGAGACAAAAGAAGATCCGGTTTAGTATACTGTACTTTGCATTCCTATAGGTCCTTTCACACTGGACGCGATTTTGACACATGATGGTTTTATTTTTTTTGATCAGTAGTTTGTGTAATGAGTGCTTCCAGACCGAACGCGAATATGCTGCGCCGATAAAACGACTTTTATTTATTCGATAGAAAAGGCTTCAGCCAATCACATAAAGGAAACGAAGGTGACGTCACAGCAACAATGACGGATCTTATGATTGCTTGAGTCTCTCGAGTCGTCTGTGGATGAGAATCTGAAACAAGAACTGATGGGACATTGTCCTAATTCGGATCGAGCCCAACCGGGTGTTTACATGAAAGCTTTTCAGTTCATTTAAGCCTTCAATCGGTTTACTAATGCAGTGTTTATTGGATTACACGTAAACGTAGCCCCTGATGATTTTAAGAGGACAGCTCACCGTTTTTTCGTTACGCGTCCGGTGTGAAAGGGCCTTAATGGTGGAAAAACATTACATGTTTACAAAAACTGTGTTGATTGGTTTACTCAATCTCCATTTCCAACAAAAGGGACACTATACGCAATATAATTGTACACTTTATGTCCACACACAATGTGGTAATGGAAGGGATTTAAAATTATTCTTGCTTCTAATTGTACCAGTAACAATTGTGTTGTCTATATACTAAACTCTGATAATAATCCAACGTGTATTTTATGCATATTTGTACATATTTAGTATACAAATGTATATTTTCTAAACATTTAACATATTTATTACTTTATTTCATGGTCATTTTATTTTTTACTATTTTTACAATGAAAGTGTCGTCTATTATACAAAACTGTAACATTATTTTCATTATCAGGGTGGTACCAGACATCACCGCTTTTATAGTCATATCGTGAATTTTTTTGGTCCCAATGAGTTGAGTGTGTAGTGAAAATCTGTAAATAAAACAAAACAGAGAACAAAGATAACAAAATAATCCTTGATGCCATGTTTGTTTGCCATTAATTTGAATTGTCGAGCAAATTAGTTAGCTGTAGTTATTACTAAGTGCGACTCATCTTGCTTATTCGTTTCCACTAGTGTATGCCGTTTTAATCTTCTATACTAACTTGCGTCATACCCTACGGTTCAATAGGTGTCATCATCGTAGAGTCTGCACATGTCATACCAGCGTTTATCAGAACCATGCAAGTCAATTAACATTCGAAGGACATTCCCCAAAACATTGCTATATAGACAGATATACCAGTTTCTTGATGTCTCCCTCCAGCCAGTAGATACAGTCTAGCTTCCTCTTGCGGCAGCGCTGTGCAGCCACGCGGTTCTTACTGCGCCGTCTCACATCCTGAACAAACTCCAGCTGTTCCGGGGTAAGTTTCTCGCGTTTCAACATCTGCAGGAATGCCCTCCTGGTCATGCTGGAAATTTGCTCCACAGGGAATGGCAAATCCACCTGGGAAGACAACCTTGACGTCAACACTGCATTACGGAGGGGGTTCAGCCTAGAGGTTGGTTACATTTAAAAAAAAAAACTTTTGGTAACGCTTCCTTTTACAGTCCAGTTACCCATGTAAATACTATGTACTTATTTTAGTAACTACAATTACTAGGTAATAACTAGTACTAACCCTAAACCTACCCCTGTTCCACGTACTTACCTTATATTAGCCAGTACTTTCTAGGTAAGTACACTGTAAGTACTGTACTGTAAAAGGGAGCGTTACCAAACTTTTATTTGACGCATGTCAGGGAATCTCAACAGAGTACAAAATACTGGTGAAGTTTGCAATTTGGCACCAAACTCCACCTCTAACTTCATGAAGTTTTAAAACCGTGAGTGCTAGCATGCTCACCTCCTGAACCGGTTCACTGCTACCACCACACTGCGCACAGTCTCCATCCGATTCACACTCAGAGTTTTCCCTGGAGTTAATTGGGGACATGCAGGAACTGTCTCCAGTGTCTTCATTGGACAGAGTGTGTCCCCCAGAGGTCTGTCTGTCAGTGGAGCTCAGGTCCCTCAGGAAGGGACAATCATCGGGCGCAGCTCCCAGATCTAGATGCTTCAACCAGTGGAAATCCGAGCCGTTTCCAGCAGACGACTGGTCGATAGAGTCCAAAGGTAGTGGCTCATTTAACGTGGAGCTCAAATCCGGCCAAAAGCCCTTTGCCAGATGCTCAGCCACTTCCCTTTCCACTATGCTTCGTTCGTTGAAGCCATCTTTGGGGGACAGTTCAGAGAACGTTTGTTTGTTGGAATCAAAGACCTGGTTGTCTTCGGTGCCAATGCTACTGATGTCTGGAGCGCTGGAAATCCCGTCCAAAACCCCGCTTGACTCCACAGAATTCAGAGGACATAGTTGGCTGCAGTTGTTGGGCGGCATTAGAGACCCTTCAAGTTGGTCAAAGTGGCCATCGGTGATGCTGGCTATGTTCAGGTCTTTATCAATAGGTGGTTCACAACGTACCTCCATTGCGAGTTCCTTCTGGAATTGTTCCTCCATTGCTAAAATGTCCCCACCACAGCCAGCTACAGCCGAATGCAGTTTCTCATCACTGGTGCTCGAAGTGGACAGGAAAGGACACACTTCACCGGCCACCACAGAAGAGGAAGGCAACTGTGGGCCACAGTTCTGCAGGCAAAACTGGTCTTGGCCATCACCCATGTGGTATGAAGAGCTTCTTGTGTAGAGCGGGGATAAATCTAACTGCATTTCTTTGCCATTGGAGATCGGTGGACAATCTTTAGGACTTTCTGCAGAGGATGTTGCAGATGCAGCCTGCATGACTGTTCCTGCATCCTGAGCATCTTCTCCAGTTTTAGGGTTTTGGTCACTAGGACTGCAGATCGCTTGGGATTTCTTACTGGATTCTTGGCTTTTGCTTTTCTCCTTCACCTTTTTTGAGGTTCCACCACCATCAGAAAACTTTGGAACGAGGAATTCGAAGCAAGCTTTATCGAGGTTTTGAAATCCAAGAAATTCAGCGCATCTGTGGATCTCCAGGATGTTTTCTTTCGTGAAGTGAAGTTTTGCAGTGTAGGCAAACCTCAGAAGAGGCTCAAATCCCTCCACAGTGACCTTGGGAGATTAATGATCTAGTCATGATTACTGCATGAATAAATTATTTACAAAATCACATTATTGGGCTAGAGCTGTAACATTGTTTGCTTAATTTAATCTCAATGTATAAGGCCTAATTTGACAGCAATGCACTATAAACCATTTTCCAAGGAATAGTGCACGCTATAATGAACACTATGTCATAATTTGCTCACCCTCATGTCGTGCCAAACTCGTATGACTTCCATTAAGGAAAAGTTAGACTTTTCCATTTAACAAAACTAAATGAGGATATTTGGGATTACGAAAAGTAGCAACAACAACAAAAATAAAAATTGTCAGCAAGAAATGTAAAACTTTTAAACCATGTTCAAGAAATTAAAATTGTGGTGTAAGAATCAAGTAAAAAGTAAAAATATTGTTCTTTTTTACAAGAAAAAATATTATCTTTATTAACAAATATCATTCATAATTATTTTTTTAATTTGGAGAGTCACATGACATTTTACAGCCTGCATTACAATAAAAAGGTCAAATTATCTGATATTTTAAGAAACTTATTGATCTTGACACAGTTATGAAGTTATGAGTTAGGAAGTCCTCTCTATGATAAAATTTGCTGTTTTATATACAGTATAATACTTTCATGCAAGTTGGTCGGACTGCATGACATTGATCTGTAGTAATATTAATAAACAGTTTTGTAAAAAAAAAATAGACTAATAATAATAATAAAATATACATTTATATAATTTAACTATTTTAATAAGGCTTTTTTTAAATGATTTTAGGACAGTTGCATCAGTATTCTTTTTTTTTTTTTTTTTACCCCTCAAAAATATCTAAATTAATTTGAATTCAGAAATCAGAACATGGTCATCATAGAAGTATGTAATTTTTCTAATGTATTTCTGGATAAATATAGCCGTGCTCATAAATAGAATTATGCGCCATGTCACTAACCCTAATGGATTCTATATTTATACAAGTAAATGAGTAAAGGATGACATATTTTTCACTTTGGTTTGAATTGTTTGTTTTAGAGTTTGCTCTGATCAATTTTATATATAACTATGCAATGTGTGTGTTTGTGTGAGTGTGTTTCTGTTAAAAATAACAACAAATCATAAAGAGAAGACAGCTTAACCATAGGTTTCTGAAAACCTCCAGGTTCAACCCATCCATCCACCATATCAAGCATTACCTCATCCGGTAAGATGACAGTGAGGTTTGGTCGGCTGTGGTTTGTAAGCCTGGTGTAAAAATAGTGGCTGGAGGAAGCCAGCACAGAAGAGTGTGCTCGAAAGCTCCTGCGCTCCACTTCAACAGTCACATCACACAAGAGCTCCTTCTGTCTCAGTTCCTCCAGCGAGCGAAGAACATGATGGCTGTGAACAGCGGACTGAAAGGTGAAAACAGAGGTCCGGGGGCCATCCACAGACATGACGCAGGGGTTTAGCTACAAAATAACAGATACATAGACGCAACTGTGTAACAAGGACGGTGGAAATACAGAAAGAGATGCATCAAGTTACACTTGGGTGGAGTGATTTCCAGCTCAATACATGGTGATGAGGGGCACATACAGAATACAGATGCATTTACAAATATGCCATGTAGAATACAAAGAGTAAAATATAGCCTATATATGAAGCCACTATAATCTTACCTTTCAATGTTAAAAACATTTGAGTAACCCTTAAGATTAGTAAACAGAGTGACTGAGCATGACTCTGCAAAATAAGTACACATTAAAAGCATGTTTTCAGTTCCCGGCTAGACCAAAGATAGCTAATCTTTCTATATATAATTATTTGTCTATTTGTATCAATCATATAGTTACCAGCATAGTTTCACAATTGTGAGTGTTATGCAGCTGTGTAAACATTTGTTTATGAGCTGGCATAAATGCTAATTGCTTATACGGGAAGTTCCGACTTGTCAAAATGGCATAATCTTTAAGATGATAAAAACAAAAATAGGAACTAGCCAGAGGTTTAAAATGTACGTTAACTGACATTGTTTAACCTAACACACAATAATGTTTAAACGCGGGGCTTGTATGTCTGTAAAGGAATATAAAACTGACCTGACATATCACTGGAAATCAGAAGACATCAAAAATTCCGCTCTGTCCATCGCTTTTCTAGTCTAAAAGAAAAAACGGATTAAAGTTTGACAGCGAACGAGCACCATAATGCAGGTCATGTGACTGTACAGTGCGGCAGTGAGTGCGCGTCACACATCACGTACAGAACGTACTGCGTCATGAATCTGATAACCACGCCAATCAAGAGCCACGCCCACTTTTAGCATAGATAGATCATTTTTTACAGTCTGAGATAGATAGATAGATAGATAGATAGATAGATAGATAGATAGATAGATAGATAGATAGATAGATAGATAGATAGATAGATAGATAGATAGATAGATAGATAGATAGATAGATAGATAGATAGATAGATAGTCTCTCTTCTCTCTGCTAGTCTCTCTTTTTTAAATCTAAATGTTCAAATTTATGTTAAACAAGTATATAAATATATAAAATAATAAAAAAATATTATAATAAATAATAATAACAATTATTATTATTATTGCTGTTATTATTTACAGACATTATAATAAACTGTTGCTAAGTCATATATTAAGGAGCCTAATGTTTGAACTTTTATTTTGAAATCCCAGAGATGATTCGCTTAATTTTCACTTGCTGTTTAAACTCACTGTAACATCTTTGGATATCTCTTGTAAATAATCAGACCACGGTTGTATTCGTTAAATAAAAGCTGATTTTAACGTTCTAAAATAATAAAATATGATTTAGAAATTCACACGAATATGTACGTGTCGAAAGTGCTTATGCGATATCAAAGTTCTGCTCACTGTTATTGGAAGGAGCGTTTCAAAACCAACTGCAGTGTTTTCAGTTTGTTTGGGTTGTTTAATCTAGTTTTTTCAGTTGTCGGTTGTTCTGGCTGTGAAGAGTGAATTTAATGTGGTTGTAGAGTCGCATGTTGACTGTCAACAGTAATGTCCGCGTACAGACCGCTGCTATGTTTGCTGTGGCGCGGGACAGCAGCGCGTGTTTGTAGGACAGTCACCACCTGGTCCCCTGTAGGAGCCGCTTTCAATGCTAAAGTCCACAGGAGACTAGAGCTCTACCAACAAAATGTGGTACGTTCTGTATCTATGTCTAATTGTAATTGCTGTTTGATTGACCTTTAATATCGTAAAACACTAACTGTGAATGTGTGTGTGACAGGGGTTGTTTGGTGTCCCAGAGCTCGGCTCTGTTGAGGGGTTTGAGGTGGTCCAGAACAGAGCCCTGCAGGAGACAGAGCAGCTGGTGGAGAAAGCCTGCCTCTGCCCCCCTGGAGTCCAGACTGTGGAAATATTTGACAAACTGTCAGACAGCCTATGCAGAGTGGCAGACATGGTAAACAAGTATGCTAATAATAATAGAAGATGACAAATGAGAACTTTAGCATACTCTCCTCAGGTGAAGTTTCTGTCACAATTAAAATGTGTTTCACAATTAAAGTTAAAAAGTGGTTTGTGTGTGTGTGTGTGTGCAAACTGTGGTACGTTTACCCCCAGCATTGTTTGATGAATATAAATTTCAAAAGAACATGATTCATGTGAAATAGAAATCTTTTATGACATTATAAATGTATGTAATGTATTGTCACTTTTGATCAGTTTACTGAGCTCTCTCTGCCTCCGTAGAAAACTGTTTTCAAAATTGATTATAATAATAAGAAATGTTTCTTGATCAGCAAATCGTCATATTATAATGATTCCTGAAGGATCATGTGACACTGAAGATTGGAGTAATGATGCTGAAAATTCAGCTTTGACATCAGATAAATAAATTACATTTTAAATATATTGGAATAAAAAATATTTACATATTAAAAATACATCTCATATATATTATTATAATTATTTTTTATTTTTTTGTAGGCAGACTTTATTAAAGTGGCACATCCCGACCCGTCTTACCGTGAGGCTGCAGAGAGGACTTGCATAAACATTGGCACTATGGTGGAGAGGTGGGCCTGGATTTTTTATGTATATATATATATATATATATATATATATTGTTTTGTTTTTTTTGACAGTGATATTTATGTTTTTTTTTATTTTGTCCTGCAGACTCAATACCAATGTTGAATTGTGTAAGAGCTTAAAGGACCTGTTGGATAACAAAGAGATCTTAGCCAAACTCGACCCAGAAACAAGGTATAAATTAGATATTCTGTTTTATTGTATGATAAATGTCCAAGCATATGTTCAAAGTCAACATGAAATTCCAATCAAATTGATCTTGTTTACTTCATTAATGCAAGTTTGTGGTGTTGCTGTTTTTTCTTTGTTTTTTAAAAAAAAGTACTTTGTAATTTTGTTTTATTGATGCAGAAGAGTGGCTGAACTGTTCATGTTTGACTTCGAAATAAGTGGAATCCATCTGGATAAAAAAAAGGTTTGATTTTTTTTTTATTTTATTTTTTATTAATTATACTTTTTTGTCTCATCTCAGTTAGAGCTGCACAATTAATTCATTAAAAAGATTGCGATCTCGATTCAAACACACTGATCTTATTCCTAAATGACACCGTTTCAGCCATGTCTATTAAACCTTTGACTTGATGGACTAGATGTGAACATTCAAATCTGCTTCTGCAGACTCAGATAGAGCAGGTGTCATGTATAGTATGAAACGGCTTCACAGGATCATTATTTCTGTCTTACAGTAATTCAGAGCATCACAGAGGTACTGGGAAAAAAGTTTATAGTTTGGATATAAATCCTTAAAACTGAGTGCATTACCTTTTGAAAGTATTTTGACACAATTAATATTGTATCAATTACATTGTTACACCAGTAAGTGGCGACAAGTGACTGTTAAAAATTAATCTGTCATTGAATCGTCCATTCAAGAGATATACGAAATTGGTACAGAGAATGCAAATTTGACTGGTAATGGTACCGGCTACTGAAGTTTTAATACCGTTACAACTATACTGGACGGTAAAATACATTTGTGTGTAAGACACTGCTATACATCTCTCCTATTTCACAGAGGAAAGATGCTGTGAACTTGAATGTGAAGCTGCTGGACCTGAGCAATCAGTTTCTCATGAGCTGCCACATGCCCGTCAGAATAGAGAAGAGAGCTCTTCCTCAACACATTCACCAGCACTTCAGTAAAGAGGGAGAGTACGTTCAGATCAGCGGCCTGCATGCGGACGCACCTGATGATCTGGTACAGCGCTTTCCTTAGTTAGTACAAACTGTTTTTAAACATATTAATTGAAATAGTTAGAAACTCCTATAATATTGTCATTTTTCCTTTATACCCTCTGGTGGCTTTGTTGTGGTGTAACCAGTGTTTTGTTTTGTGCACATTTTTTACAGGTCAGGGAAGTTGCGTATAAAGTTTTCCTCTACCCGAATGAAAATGCAATGCACATACTTGAGGAACTCCTGGCCTGTAGAGATAAACTGGCTTGCTTGGTTGGTTATGAATCTTATGCGCACAGAGCATTAAAGGGAACCATGGCTAAAAGTCCAGGTAGAAGAAATTAAGAAATTTTGTTTGTGTGTATATATATATAGTGTATAAAGTGTGTCATTTCTGTACCATTAGCAGAACTGCAATAGTAATGATTATTTTTTAAACACACTGCTTATGAGACTTCATGTTAATTCTTTTAAATAAATAATATAAAATTTATATTATATTATGTTTAATGCTATTTATAATATTGGAATACAAGTTTATGACACGTTCTTGTTTCTCTACAGAGGCAGTTATGAGCTTCTTACAGCAGATCACAGACAAGCTCTCGGACAGGTTGAGTTTGCTATCTTCAAAATATTTCAGTTTCATTAAGCCACAGATGCATAATAATGAATAAATTATGTGAAAAAGTTACTGTCGGATTTTTTAAGATAGATTCAATAATTTATCTATTAATCACAGTATTGTCGTTGTCTTTGCAAGCGTGTGCCACTAGGTGTCACTGTCAACAACATCATGTGAACAACATAGAATGAAGACGCTTGTGTGCATGTGCATTGATACATATTTATGTATATACTATATAATTTTTTATAATGCTATATAATATAAACAAATGATATTTCTGTAAACTTTAGGACTGAAAGGGATTTTGAAATGATGAGGGATATGAAGACAAAACTCAACCCCAAAAATTCTGTAAGCACTGCTCAATTATCTCTGCTATTATATTGTAACATCTTGTAGAAATGTACAATTTTAAAAACTTAGCTGCAAGTTTGTTTAAGTGAGAAATGTTTCATTGTTCTATGCAAGAGTTTGACAGAATGAAATCTTTCTTTGTAGGAACTAATGCCGTGGGATCATCCGTACTTCAGTGGTGTGATACGTGCAGAAAGGTAAGAGATCTGAGCTTAAGGTGGAATTTAATTTTCTTGCATCTAAGAATTTCCTCCTAAAATAATACACTACTGTCAAACATTCAAATATGTTAGTCAAAAACATTTTCTTTTTTGTCAAACTTTGCCCTCAGATGACACACAAAACCTAACTAATATACAGACTACTTTTCTGAAAACTAGTGAGGTCAATTCAAGACAGTGTTACAAAAACCATTAAACCATAAAACAACTGTTCAACATTAATAATAATAAGAAAAAGACATTTCTTTCTACATTCTTGTAATTTCTCTTTTGTTGTCTGTGGTTTTTGTGAGGAAAAAAATGTGAAATGGACATTCAGCCTTTAATAACATGGCATGTTTATGTTTTGTCTCCACAGATTCAACATCGAGCCAAGCCTGTACAGTCCATACTTCTCGCTGGGAGCGTGTATGGAAGGTCTGAATGGTCTTTTCACACAGCTGTATGGTGTATCACTGCTGGCTGAGCAGCCCAGTGTGGGGGAGGTCTGGAGCGAAGATGTGCGCAAGCTGGTGAGATCATGCTTCTGTGCTTGATTATCTTACCCAACGGGCTTAACATTTAAAATCAGTTTTTTTTTTTAAATGTCACTTGTCATTTTTATCTGTTCCTTCAGGCTGTGGTGCATGAAACCGAGGGACTGCTAGGATATATCTACTGTGACTTCTTCTACAGACCTGAGAAACCTTACCAGGTAAAGAACTCAGATCAACCAGTTATCCTTTGCTTGTCCATCTCAAATTAGTAGCTGTTATACAATATTATACAACAATAAGTTCCAATCCTCAAATGTGATTGGCTGAGTGGTTGTTCATACTGATAGTCAGTTTCATCATTAAACCAGTAGGTGGCAACAAGTGAGTAAGTGTCTTAATGAGTGAGTCACTGAATTTGAAATTGAAATCTTTCCTGCTATACAGTATCAGAAAAACAGTACACCCACAAGAGAACAGTCGTCACCTCCTGGTGCAAAATTTGGACGTTGCTGCAATCTGGGAATTTTTCATACATCATAAATAACTCTTGAGTGTGCAAACGAAACAAACTCTTGCATTGAATGAACTTCTGGGAGGTTATCATACCAAATCATTCTGATGACAGACTTCAGCTCAGGCATTTCAGACATCCGATTTTCATGCATCCGACACGCATTCATATCCAGAATGTGTTTTTTAATAGTTGCGAAGTAAGTTTCAAACCAAATGTAGTACTTACTCTATCTAGTATGTGATTTCAGATGCAGAGATTGAATCATTCACTCAAGCAATACGTATAAAATCGATTCATTAATGAAAAAATCATGAGGAGTCATTGAATTATTCACTCAAGCGATTCATTCAGAAATAAATGTTTGGCGATTTATTCAACAGCCAAAGTTGTTGTTTTTCTGATGCTCATCCAGTCAGTATTGATTAGTCCAGCTTGTTTGTGTCCCACTCAGGACTGCCACTTTACCATTCGTGGCGGGAGGCGGCTGGATGATGGCCAGTATCAGCTGCCAATGGTGGTCCTGATGCTAAACCTGCCCCACCCCACACAATCCGCTCCCACGTTGCTCAGCCCGGGCATGATGGAAAATCTCTTCCATGAGATGGGCCATGCCATGCACTCCATGCTGGGACGTACCCGCTACCAACACGTGACGGGTACGGGATGATCACTACAGAAATCCAAGTTTGGCGTTCAGGTTTTACAAGTTCCTCAGAGCTGCATGATCATGGTGACCTTGTTTCTCTGTACAGGAACCCGATGTGCCACTGATTTCGCAGAGGTGCCCTCTATTCTCATGGAATACTTTGCCACAGATTATCGCGTGATCAGTCAGTTCGCTCGCCACTACCAGACTGGACAGGTACACTGCAATGTTCATGTTGCTCATTATTTCAAAAAATATTTTAAAGTGGTCCTATTATGAAAATGCATGAAAAAGGTCTACAAAGCACAAAGTCCACTCCAAAGGAAGTTATTCTCTATATCAGCGAGTACTGTTTCTGAAATGCCTCAATTGTAGTCTTCGGTTTTCTTCGGGGAACGTACACATCACAACATTCGCAATTCCTAATTTAAATAACTTTCTGCCCAAGACATACGTAAGAAAGGGGATGAGGTTGAGTTCCTGATGTGTGTCTTGTCCAAGAGATGGTGTTTCTCCACCCTGAACCACCTTTTTCAGCCTTCCTTAGACAGATGAACGTAGGAAACAGTGGTTAAAATGAAATTTTCACACTTTTACTTAGCAGTTTACAACCACAATCTGTTTTCTGAAACATGCCAGGTCAATTGTTATAAATAACACAGATATAACATCACATATGAAATGTTAGAGAGGTATAAAAATAAATTACCATTGTGAAAGATCCTGCACAAGTCATGCCATTGAAGTTGGTTTGGGTTGATCAGCTTGTTCATCTTGACTATCGTTGTCAGACTCAGGCTTGAAGTGATGGCAAAACTGGCGCCATAGTTTGTGTAGTGTTTACAGTGCCTCAGGAACCCTCTCTGGTGGATACTTACTCACCAGTTATGGTAAGGGACGTTAGAAGACTTTCGACATGCTCCAAGCGGTAGAAGAATCACAACAGACTGGAGCCGGCTGACCAGTCAGAGCAAGCTCTGCTTTTTAGACGGTGGGTTTTAAAGAACCCGAAAACTAAAACAGAGATTTCAGACAGAGGGTGAAAACAGGTGCTGCAACAACATACATTTTTAAGAAAATTAGTTTTTTGAACATTAAATGATGTAAACACTGTAAATGAGCATAAAAGGACCCCTTTAAATTCTTAGCTGGTCGCTCTTTTCTATGAAACTACAATAAATAGGAATTTATGGTTCTTGTTATAAACAGGAGACAAAAGCACCATAAAAGTAGTAAATACAACTCCCAAGTCATCTAAAATAATTTCTTATTATTTCTCATAGCCTTTGCCGCAGAGCATGGTGGCCCGTCTTTGTGAGTCCAAGAAGGTCTGTGGTGCGGCTGACACTCAACTTCAGGTACCAGATCTTCTCATTCAGCAATGAGAAAGGTTATTATGGCCCATAAGTAATGTGGTGATCCAAAAAAAGAATAATAATTTGATTCACAGTGAAGCTCCAGTGTAAATGGTGAAAAAAAAAAAAAAAAAATAATGAATTTTATTAATTTGAAATCTTTTAGGTAATAATTTTGTTTGATAAAAAAATATTTTTAATTGGGAAAAAATGCTAGATATAAATCTAATGTTGATATATACTGCAACATTTTCATAAATGGTTTGGTATGTGAACTCAACATTTCTGTAAATGTTTCTCTTTAGGTTTTCTATGCAATCCTGGATCAAGTTTATCATGGAAAACCACAAAATCGATCAACGACAGATATCATGATAGACATGCAGAAGAAGTATTATGGCCTGCCATATGTCACCAAGACTGTAAGTGTTTCTCATTTGAATTACAAAATATAATGGATGTGATGTGTATTTTTTCCCCCAATGTTATAAAATACTTGTCGACATAAATTTTAAATGTTGAAGCCACCATTTTGTACTTTTTTTCTGCCAACCCATTAAGTAGAACTGGCCAAAAAAAATGCCTCCTAGAAATCATTGCTGCACAAAAAGCACATCTCTCAAATGTAGGTGGTCTGTTGCCATGAAATGAAGTGATCCATTGGCATTATTGAAGTTAATGAATGTTTGGGAATCGTTCCTTGACTAATCCTTAATAACATCTTATACTCCCCTTCTGAAGTACAAAAACAGATCAACACACCAAGGTAGTTCGGTTTTGGCCCCTTTCCTGCCCTGTGGTTGCACAGACACTGCACGGTTAAAGGATTAAAATGCTTTTCTCCGGTGTCCGGCCCTTTTCGGGGGCCTTTTTTTGCAATAACAAAGCAGAGATATACTTTGAAGAAGCGCTCCCTGGGGGAAATATTTGAAACTCTTCTTTCAAGAGTCTATTTGGAAGGGAAAACATAGTTTGAATTGCTTTTCTTAGCTCTTCTACAGCTGTAGAGAAGGCCGCCTGAGAGCTGAAGCGATCTAAAACACATATTTTATTTTGGAATGGCCTTCATAAACCGTTCATCCTGGCCTGTAATTATGTGGAGCCACTGGGAATCAGGCCTCCCCCAACTCTAAATATTCCCTTCTCTCTTTAATTGCTTCAGCCGTAATGTCTTTACCATCGTCTAAATCACCCAGCTTCCCCCTTCTTATCCGTTATTACCGCCTCACGGGAGCGCGGCTAATAGTATGCGTGTGTCTTTCATTCCTGTAGGATGCATGTTTTATTGACTATTAAAGAACAAATGAAAGCTTTTCTCAGTCCACATATGGCTGTAAAACCCTCGGCATGCAACTCTGTTGAAGTGTCACAGCGGTTTTGACAAATTATATTGTTGCAGTAAAGATATAAAATTCGATTTTTACCTGACAAAGTTTTGGCCTGGACAATCTTTTCCGTTACACGCATAGGGACATTTTAGTGTTCCCACCTACAACGTACACTACCCTTCAAAAGTTTGCGGAAAGTAAAAAGGCTTTAAAAGAAGTCTCTTATGTTCACCAAGATGGCATTTATTTGAACAAGAATGTTGTAAAACAGTAATGTCAGATATTATATGTGTGATGTGAAAGCACTGTCATATGATCGTTCAGACATTATGTTGCTATTGATAATATTATCAATGTTGAAAACGGATGTTGTGCTGCCTGATATTTTTGTGGAAACTTTTTTCATGGCTTTTTTATAAGTATAACGGTCAAAAGAACAGCTTGTGTTTAATTTCAGGATTTAGTTTGCCCATTTTATTGTCCACCAGGGGGAAATTTAAGTCTAATTGCTTAAAGGGATAGTTCACTTTGAAATTAATTTTTGATATGTTTTAGCTTACCTCACGGGCATCCAAGATGTACAGTAGGTGTCTTTGTTTCCACAGTAGTTTCAGTTTTGATATTTTGAAACCGTTCTTGTCTGTCAGTCATATAATGGAGGTCTATGGTCACCACCTCAAAGAGCATGCACAGAGAAGTCCAAATTAAACATGATTTAATGACTCATAAATGTAAGTACACATTGATGGCATAAGACTAGAAACGAGCGGTTTGTGTGAGAAAGCGAACAGTATTTATATCGTTTTTAACTCTTGTAACCACAGCCACGTCCAAGTGATCTGAAGGCACGGAGTGATCTCCCGCGGTTGTGAAAAAAAATCAACGTTGTCTGTTGATATATCGAAATCGTCTTCCATTGCAATTTCCTGTAGATCTCAATATGTTTAGATCTTCACAGTGAAGGGTAACACTTCTGAAATCTCTGTGTAAACTATGAGTGACGTACATACGCGAGAAATCACTTCCGGGGCTTTCCGGCACTCGCCGGCGCACTTGCGCAGACCGAAGCGCCCTCGCCGTCAGATCACTTGAACGTGACTGTGATTACAAGAGGTAAAAACAATATAAATACTGATCGTTTTCTCACACAAACCGCTCGTTTCTAGTCTTATGCCATCAATGTGTACTTACATTTACGAGTCATTAAATCATGTTTAATTTGGACTTCTCTGTGCATGCTCTGTGAGGTGGTGACCATAGACCTCCATTATATGACTGATAGACAAGAACGGTTTGACCTAAAAATATCAAAATTGAAAAAATCTTGGATGCCCTTGAGGCAAGCTAAAACATACCAAAAAATAATTTCAAAGTAAACTATCCCTTTAACAAAAATAGCACACCTCAACGAGCTGTAAAATTTGAGGTATCATACCACAAATTGCAAGGGACGACTTAGGCACTAAAGATTTATTACTGAGGTTTGTTCAAATCACTAACCCTAAAAGGAGTAATAAAAGTGATGCTTGAAGATTGTGGCAAATGATGGAGATGGTTAATGACTCGCAGAGAGAGCCGTATTTACAGTTGTTTAACTTTTGCCGATGTTGATTTGGGTTTACTAGGGCATTAATAGTGTTCTGGAAGATAATGTCAGCTGTTAGAAACATGGACCAGATGGAGGTTCTTGTCCTGTTGCTAATATTTGGCAACATTCACACACAGTGTTACATTCCTCTGGCCGCTGAGATACATGATGGGATGCTAAGAGCGTACACGTCCGGTATTACCGTGTTAGAGTTGGTTCAATTTTATTATCTCAAGGACTTTATGCAAATGTGGCATTCTTATAAATGTAGATTTCGAAGTATCTGGTGGCCAGCAGCCTGACAGAACCCATTTGCTGTGAAAATATTTCCATAACCCAATACAGATTTTAGGCAAGTGTTGATAGTCAAGTAGCTGTTCTGTTTTGCTAATGTTTAGCTTTCAGATGTTACATCTCTGCAGGAGTGCGTTTGGGCTTACTGAAGTCATTAGAGCCCATATGGGATATGTCTTGCTGATACTCTGGGGCTTAAGTCTGTGTTATACAGCAGTTTCACCTTCCTCAACCATAATGTGTCTCTCATAGTGCTGTTTACACAACCCTGGCTGTCTTCATCAACCTCACAGTGAAACACTTACACACACACACACACATTCTGCGTAAGAATAGACTGTTCAGGATGTCCCTTACTAAGCATTATAACCAGATGTCTTTGTGGAGTCCTTAATATTCTGTAGCATGATAGCAATGCTTTTATTATGTGCCAACTACAAAAGCATATAGTTATATAACACATGTATATGTAAGATTCCTATGTTCAGGAGGTTGTAACACGGACATGAATCATGTATTTAGCGGATTGCAAATAAGCCTAATGTGCCCAACATTGCCCCAAATCACCCTGTGATAGGAGAGGAAGGTCATCTATGGTATAAAGCCTAGTTTGTTTTGTTTGTTGCTTTGTTTATGCTTTGTTTGTTGCTTTTTGTTGTTTTTTTTATTGTTTGTTCCTTATAATAATGCACAGCATTATTCAATGGGTTGACGTAATTTCCACTAAAACAGGATGACAGGGCAGGACATATATAGCAGCTCCTCTTTTTTTTTAAATAGCCAATAGCATTTTGTTTATATCACAGACAGCTCGGCCAGAGCTGACGAGCTCGGTAAAGCCGCAGTTTCCTTCTAATCTCCTCCATATCGCTTTAAATATCAAATTCTGTGCAAAATTCAGATAGGTTCGATACGTTTTCTGGTCTGCGCCAACTCGCACATATGATCCCGACTAGAGCATATGCTCTTGTGTCTCTGGATTGAAGCAGACTGTGTGTATGCTGCGGTGGTTCATGTGACTCTAGTGTGAAACTAAACTTCATTCGCCACAATGGAAAGCATATTTACACTGTCTGAATCGTCACCTATCCCTAATCCCTTATGTAGTGCAAGTGCACAATGTGCTATTTACCATGTAGAAAATCGTAAATGTGTGAACAAGTGACCAATATCAGCCGCAGCTTAAGCATCTATTTATAATGTAGAGGCCGGGACGCTTTAGATTCGAAAGAGTATTTTATTGGACAGAAAATCTGATGTCATCAAAATCATTGATTCATAATTGGCAGAAGTGAGAGACAAAGTTTTGAATGCTTATGTGAATTTTGTCATTGTTTTAGAGCACACTAGCTTATAGATAACATTAAGGCTAACATATTCATAATAGCAGTTACAGTCTGATCATCCTCCTTGTTGACTTTTTGAACCCAGCTATTTTAGATTAGCTGTAGCTATAAACCGATTTTATCGTATACCAACAGGATTGTTGCCCCTATTCACTGCCATATCAAGCGTAGTGAGCTCGGTTCATTTCCTGCAGGGATAATGGTAACAGCGGGTGTCTAAGCACGCCTCTATCCCTGAGCGATGCGTTTGAACTACTGAGCTCTTTCAACACAAATCTAGCTTCCCTACCTTGCTCCCACCCAAAACATTATCACTGTCTTTAATTTGCCTCAGAGTAAAGTAGCCATGGAAGAAGGCTTTGTGCCATTTGTGCTCTAAGAATGTAAATATTTAGTGATGAATATGGTCCTGAAGGCATTGTGTGGAAATACATTAACTTGACTGTTCCTTTTAACTGGGTCAGATATTGAGTGCCGTTAGCATCAGCATGTTTCCAGGTTAGGAAATAACTTGGCAAGCGTTTACAGAGATGTAACAGGAATATTCCTATGGCAGCTTGTGATTAGTTCACCTGCATCTGTCTCTGCAGGCCTGGCAGCTGAGGTTCAGTCATCTCATCGGCTATGGGGCGAAGTATTACTCGTATCTGATGTCACGGGCCGTGGCCTCCATGGTGTGGAAGCAGTGTTTCTATAAAGACCCCCTCAACAGGTTTGTGAAGGATGCATTAGTTAAATCACCCTTGTATTGCCACTGTTTTGTTTGTTTTTTACCCTAAATTTTTACAAAAAAATAAGTTGTTTTTGCAGTGATGTCATAGAAGTACGGAAACCCTGAACCGCAACGTAAAAAAAAAAAAAATCTAAAGAAATGCACTTGTGAAGTTGAACTGCCATGGATCAACACAAAATAGCTTTTTACTTGTATCTGTGCTTTCAACAATATTCTACACAGGTGCTAGTGGCAGTGTTTTTGAGGTGTCATGCCTGTCTAGGCAACACTATCTGGGTCGAGAACACAACAGTAACCTCTCGACCCAGTAAGTCTCTCTCTTCACCGTAAATACGTTCTGGATACATTTTAAGTCAACCATTCTGTATCTAATCGTTTGGCCAGATTTCCTCATATTTAATAACCACGAATGATTCTCCGATATGATTGTAAAGCGCTTTGAGTGTAGGCCTATAGACATATGAAAGCGCTATATAAATGCCTCATTCATTCATTCATTCATAAAGCTGGATATCTCCATCTAGTCTGAAAAGTGTTTTGCGGGTTGGTTTTCCTATAGGCTAAAGTCTATTGCGGCGCAGTATATTTTATAACGTCCTATAATGGTAGCCTAAGACTGTTCTCGTACTCTCGAAATATTTCGACTTTATTCGAAACATTGAGAATAAAGTCGAAATATTTCGAGAATAAAGTCGAAATATTTCGACTTTATTCTCAATGTTTCGACTTTATTCTCGAAAAAAATGTTTCGACTTTTTTTCTCGAAAAAAAATGTTTTAACTTTATTCTCAAAAATTTTTCGACTTTATTCTCGAAAAAATGTTTCCACTTTATTCTCGAAAAAAATGTTTCCACTTTATTCTGGAAAAAAATGTTTTGACTTTATTCTCAAAAAATGTTTCGACTTTATTCTCCAAAAATGTTTCGACTTTATTCTCGAAAAAAAATTCTACTTTATTCTCGCAAAAATGTTTCAACTTTGATCTCGAAAAAAAATGTTTCGACTTTGATCTCGAAAAAAATGTTTCGACTTTGATCTCGAAAAAAATGTTTCGACTTTGATCACGAAAAAAATGTTTCGACTTTGATCACGAAATGTTAGATTTTTTTTTTACGTTGCGTTTCAGGGCTTCCCTTATAGTAGAACCATTTTTGACTCCTCAAAGAACCTTTCAATTAATCTTTAATTTGTTTCTGTTTTTTTTAAAGCATAGGGTTACATGGAACCATATATCCCATAAAAAAGGTTTATGTAAGCATGAAAATCATTCGATTTGATTTCGTGAAATGTGTAAAATGTGTGATGAATGTGTTAACATGTAAGAGTGCCCTAAGTTAACAGGCACAGACTGTAAACCACAAAAACTCCTGTTTTCATTTTACAGGGGTCTTTTAAAATACCAGGATATCTTAACTACTCCACTGTGGTTTTGTTCTTTAGCACTTCCTTTTGTTTGGACAGTTTTGGACATGTCTGGCAGTTAGAGGGAACATAAGGGTTTATGGGCTTGGATTGTGGGAAGGATGCTGGTAGTGTGAAGTAAACCTCTGTCTGCTCACGTTGTTGCAGGGAAACCGGAGAACGTTACCGTAGAGAGATGCTGGCTCATGGAGGAGCAAAGGAACCCATGCTGATGGTGGAAGGTAAGAAAAAAAAAGTCTGCACCTAAGAAATGAACACAGAGTTAGTTCAGTCACTGCTATTTCATTGTCCCTTATAGAGTCAACATCCAAACAGACCTTGTGTTTCTGGTGTTATAGTGAACAATTATTCAGTGCATGTTAATTATGAAGAAATTGTCCTGGTCAAAATGTCATTACATAATAATAGCAGACGAGAACAGATTGCTATCAGTTGCTATCAAGGTTGAATATACCACTGTAATAACAGAATAGCAGGATCTCTACTAGATGGCAAGTTTCCCAGCCCTGGTATTGCCCCATGTGAGCACCAAATTAATTATCAATATCTGCATGATGCCCTCTTATGCCAGAGTCCAATATCTCTGAAGCATATGTTTATGGACTTTGGTGGTTTTTAAGTCATCCATTTCTTAAAAAGCTTGTTTACAAAAGAGTATAGCTCATTAAAGACTGAAAGAATAAGGAATTAATAAGTCCAGTACCTCTGACGCATATTTCTTCTTTACTTTTTGGTTGGTTCTTATGAAAAGATTTTTAATAAAGCGAGGATCCACATTTATTTCAAACTTGTATATAGCTTTATTTACTTTATTTATTAAAACTCGCTATGATTTTTTTTCTAATTAACTCGATGTGCTAGAATAACTCAAATTTAAAGAAAAAACTATAATAAATACTATATAGACATTTTTTTAAATCTGTTAAAATAACAAAAGCCACAACAAAATTATTAATTTTTTTTACTGAAATTAAAATGAAAATTAAAAATATTGAAATAAAAACTGATTAAAAATAGCAATAGTAATAAAAACCTATAATAGTATCGCAATGATACTAAAACAACACTGGTTGTTGAAATTACCATACGTTTACACATAGTAAAAAAAAATATTTAAACATATAAAACAAAAAAAAAATCTAATTTTTAATAAATGAAACAATATATTTATAATATTAGTTGTTAATTAATTTACAACATAACCACACGTATTTCTCATTATTAATGGTCCTGTTCAGAGGGGCCCTCCTCAGTTGGCCGCCGCCCCCCTCCTCTGTGCCGGATCACAGTGGAACAAGAGCCACCCTAGAGAGAACCTGTAGGGCCGTTTTTATCTGCCGGGCTCCTCGCTCCTCGCTGGCCGGATCCCAGGCCTCTGGTGCTGAAAAGTCCAGGCTGGATTAGATGGCATAGCAGAGAGAGCAAAGTGACGGACTGACGGCCATGCTGACTGAAGCCCTGTGTTCTCCAGCCATGGGCGGCACAGAGGCGGCTTTCATGGCCCTCAGCTTTCCCAGGGACCTCTATTTTAGTGCCGAAGGACAGACTGAAAGAACAATAGCACGGTCGAGCACCTGGGCTGGGATATGTTGTAGCGCTGTTGCACACAGATGGTGACATGCATGAGTTTTAGACACAGGATCACAGGAAGGTCAGGTTCACCTTACTTTCAGATGTTCTTTGATGGGGTTTCAATTCAAATAGTTTTGGGCCTTTACAGCCAAGTACACATTGTATTGTTGTTATACATCAGTATGCAATCACAAAGAAGGGCAGATCTCGTAAATAACTTTAGAGACAGGAAGGAAATATAGTGGTTGTGCTCTTGGTCCTTCTTGTGCTGCCAAAACGACCCGCCAAGACAAAGACTACATGCACACTTTGTGCAGACGATCAGATGTTCTTTCTTCTTTTAAAGCGCTTGTTGCACTTTGGATCATCTCATATCATGCTGGAGAACATGATCATCCGGTTTTGTTCATGTAGCTCAAGTGCTGCTGGCTTCGAAGCAAAAGAGAGACCCACCAAATGCTAACTATTCTTTTAAGACATTTGCCGCTTAGCGAAATGCTAAATGGAAGCAAGTAGATTTGGAACCTCTCTGTATGTTATAAATAATAGTTACGTGAACAATATGTTTTCCAACACACAGTAAGCCAATAATAATGTACTGTGGCATAATCCTTGAAACTTGAGCTTTCTTTTCATTTTTTTGACTAAGCTTTGAGACCTCCAGTTTTAATTACAGAGTCAATGATGAAGTAATTTCAGCCTTTAGGTAGATCATGAGCTTATTGCTTTCAACTCGTAACATGTTTCAAATAGTTACGAACGTCAAAGCCGTGGAGAAACCAGAAAATCTCTTCATCTACTGGGAAGGGAGACTGTAATTATCTTCTTAGTCTTGAAACATTGCTCAACCAGAGTCTAAGCAGTACGCATGGAGACCAGGACCACTGGAACTCTCTTAGGAACGCATAACCAAACATTCAACTCTAGAGATTTGGTTGCATAATTCAGACTTCATATCGTATCTTGTGTCAAGTCCTTATTTGACCTCTTGATAACCCTCGGCTCTTTCATATGAAACCCAAACCCGCGCTACCTGAGTCATGTTCCACCATGTCTCGCTGTGCCCACGTAACTGCACAAGCTCAAGGTGTGGCGTACGGCACAGGAGCCAAAAAACAGCGTTTAAACGGGGATTAATTGAGGAGAGATGAGTCTGCCTCTCTTTGATGTGTCTTTAGTTTCATCATCCTCCAAACCCAGTCATGAGCTCTTTCTGACCAATCACACAAAGCCTTCTCATCCTCTTGTTCTCTATGGATGAATGAAGCACTCTGTGAAGGGAAGGTGTTTGAAAAGGCATGTCGGATATTCGTTCTGTGGTTGTCCTCCATTTTAAAGCACACACAGCTGGATTGTTCAGAGCATCTTGAACCAGAAAGTCCCTTTGATTCATAATTAAACACACACAATGCACCTGCGCTGATAAATATGGTGACTTCACTTGATCCATCCCTGCAAATGTTTGATCCTGTTAAGCGTGTAATCATGTTCCCACGAAAAAATATAAATTATTCCTCTGTGGTAGAGTTCAACATTAGGATTCTAGATAGATAGATAGATAGATAGATAGATAGATAGATAGATAGATAGATAGATAGATAGATAGATAGATAGATAGATAGATAGATAGATAGATAGATAGATAGATAGATAGATAGATAGATAGATAGATAGATAGATAGATAGATAGATAGATAGATAGATAGATAGATAGATAGATAGATAGATAGATAGATAGATAGATAGATAGATAGAGATTAATTATTTGTGTGTGTATATGATATATATATATATATATATATATATATATATATATATATATGCTGATTTGGTGCTCAATAAACATTTCTTATACTTAGTAAAAAAAGTTAAAAGAACAGCATTTATTTGAAATAGAATTATTTTGTAACATTATTAATGTCTTACTGTCACTTTTGATCAAGTTAATGAATCCATGCGGAATAAAAGTATTCATTAAAAAATAACTTACTGCCATATGTTTTATATATAGATACAAACACACACACACACACACAATAACTAAGCTGAAGAAATGTTGAAACAATCTTTTTTTATACAGAGTAAAAGGCTTTATAAGGCCTTGGAAGTAATAATATTGCGCACAAACATTCACACATTTATATTGCTCTAATTTATTTTGATTGGATAATTTAAGAGCTCAGAAAAAAAAAATAAAATAAATAATATAGCCCAACTCTTTAACATCAGGAATATGAAACTCATTCCTTCACATTTATCTTTATTCTCACTGGATATGGGTCTTACTTTGTATATTTTTGCTTTTGAAATGGAAAAAGAATGTGAGTCTGGATAGGCTTGTAGTCTGAATCCCCTCTAGAGTGAACTCAGGAAATGAACGTCATTATAGAAAGTGGCATTGAAGTTGGAGACGTCTAGTCCTAGTGTGATCCATTCAGAGATTAAAGAAGTTGTCTGTTCCATCTTTAACTCTGAACAGCATCTGTGGCTGCAGCAGTCAGCTTGAAACAACAGTTAGGAGTAGTACCCGTCTCTCTTTATCTGTCATCATAGACATATACACTAGACCTCACCTTGGCTAAGGCAGTTCATTGGAACGAATGCGTCAATAGAGCCGCCATCTTGAAACAGGGGAGCCCCTCCACTTTAATGCATTGGACACAGGTCTAACGGAAATAAAATCACCATAAATCATCATGAATGCGATTTTTCTTGTTTTTTTGGTTTGTTCCAACGGTCAGACATGTATTTTTTATTTATTTTTTTACAAAAACATTCTTCCTAGTTCAGATTTCATCCGTGAACATCATACGCTGCACAAAAGTCCACCACCATCAATGAATTCGAAGTAAAGGCAGAGATAGCAGCGTTACCTAGCTACTTCTTATGACAAGACCCCTGTTCCAAGATGGCGGCGGTTTTGACGCATGCTTGGAACCCCAAGGTGAGGTCTTGTGCTTAAACATCCACCAAATCCAGATCGAAGGTCTATGGAATCTCCAAAGGGGACATGGTGATGAACAAAATATAAATAAAAGAAGGAAAAGTTCACAAACGGTTTGTCATGGAAATAAAATGAGGTTGGGGAAAAAATATATATATTTCAAAACTGGAATGAATGCAGTTTCTTGGGGGAACGCAACAGTTTTGTGAGAGAACCAAATGTTTTTCTTGTGGAACATTGCGCAACATTTCTCAATGGAATGCAAATGTTTTGAAGAGAACACAAAGTTTCTCGGTGTAAAACATATGTTTTGAAGAGAACACTAAGTTTCTCGGTAGAACACAAATGTGTTCTGCCGAGAACATTTGTGTTCCACCGAGAAACTTAGTGTTCTCTTCAAAACATTTGTTCCTCCGAGAAACTTTGTGTTCTCTTTAAAACATTTGTGTTCCACTGAGAAACTTAGTTCTCTTCAAAACATTTGTTCCACCGAGAAACTTAGTGTTCTCTTCAAAACATTTGTTCCACCGAGAAACTTGGTAAACATTTGTTCCACCGAGAAACTTAGTGTTCTCTTTAAAACATTTTTGTTCCACCAAGAAACTTAGTGTTCTCTTTAAAACATTTGTGTTCCACCAAGAAACTTAGTGTTCTCTTTAAAACATTTGTGTTCCACTGAAAAACTTAGTGTTCTCTTCAAAACATTTTTGTTCCACCAAGAAACTTAGTGTTCTCTTTAAAACATTTGTGTTCCACTGAGAAATGTAGTGTTCTCTTTAAAACATTTGTGTTCCTCTGAGAAACTTTGTGTTCTCTTCAAAACATTGGTGTTCCACCGAGAAACTTAGTGTTCTCTTTAAAACATTTGTGTTCCTCTGAGAAATTTAGTGTTCTCTTCAAAACATTTGTGTTCCACCGAGAAACTTAGCGTTCTCTTTAAAACATTTGTGTTCCACCGAGAAACTTAGTAAACATTTGTTCCACCGAGAAACTTAGTGTTCTCTTTAAAACATTTGTGTTCCACTGAGAAACTTAGTGTTCTCTTCAAAACATTTGTGTTCCACTGAGAAACTTAGTGTTCTCTTCAAAACATTTCTGTTCCACCGAGAAACTTAGTGTTCTCTTCAAAACATTTTTGTTCCACTGAGAAACTTTGTGTTCTCTTCAAAACATTTGTGTTCCACCGAGAAACTTAGCGTTCTCTTTAAAACATTTGTGTTCCACTGAGAAATTTAGTGTTCTCTTTAAAACATTTGTGTTCCACTGAGAAACTTTGTGTTCTCTTCAAAACATTTGTTCCACTGAGAAACTTAGCGTTCTCTTTAAAACATTTGTGTTCCACCGAGAAACTTAGTGTTCTCTTTAAAACATTTGTGTTCCTCCGAGAAACTTAGTGTTCTCTTCAAAACATTTGTTCCACCGAGAAACTTGGTAAACATTTGTTCCACCGAGAAACTTAGTGTTCTCTTTAAAACATTTGTGTTCCACCGATAAACTTAGTGTTCTCTTTAAAACAATTGTGTTCCACTGAGAAACTTAGTGTTCTCTTTAAAACAATTGTGTTCCACTGAGAAACTTGGTGTTCTCTTCAAAACATTTGTGTTCCACTGAGAAACTTGGTGTTCTCTTTAAAACATTTGTGTTCCACTGAGAAACTTTGTGTTCTCTTTAAAACATTTGTGTTCCACCGAGAAACTTAGTGTTCTCTTCAAGACATTTGTGTTCCACCGAGAAACTTAGTGTTCTCTTTAAAACATTTGTGTTCCACCGAGAAATTTAGTGTTCTCTTTAAAACATTTGTGTTCCACTGAGAAACTTTGTGTTCTCTTTAAAACATTTGTGTTCCACCGAGAAACTTAGTGTTCTCTTCAAGACATTTGTGTTCCACCGAGAAACTTAGTGTTCTCTTTAAAACATTTGTGTTCCACTGAGAAATTTAGTGTTCTCTTTAAAACATTTGTGTTCCACTGAGAAATTTAGTGTTCTCTTTAAAACATTTGTGTTCCACCGAGAAACTTAGCGTTCTCTTTAAAACTTTTGTTCCACCGAGAAACTTGGTGTTCTCTTCAAGACATTTGTGTTCCACCAAGAAACTTAGTGTTCTCTTTAAAACATTTGTTCCACCAAGAAACTTAGTGTTCTCTTCAAAACATTTGTGTTCCACCGAGAAACTTAGTGTTCTCTTCAAGACATTTGTGTTCCACCGAGAAACTTAGTGTTCTCTTCAAGACATTTGTGTTCCACCGAGAAACTTAGCGTTCTCTTTAAAACTTTTGTTCCACCGAGAAACTTAGTGTTCTCTTTAAAACATTTGTGTTCCTCCGAGAAACTTTAAGTTTCCTGGTGGAACAAATCTTTTAAAGAGAACACTAAGTTTCTCGGTGGAACAAATGTTTTGAAGAGAAGGGCAAGTTTCTCAGTGGAATGCAGATGTTTTGTTGAGAGTGCAGTTTTTAGGGGAAATGAAACACTTTTGCAAAAGAACGCAAATGTTCTTAGGGAACTCAATACCATTGCGAGAGAATGCAGAATTTCTCAGTGGAACACAATAGAACACAAGTTTTGTGAGCGAATGCAAAAACATTAAAATATAATTTGTCTTCCCATCTCAAATTTTTTGCATCATCATGTTTCCGTAGGAGCTCCGTACCCAGTGTATAAGTCTGAAGAAAATCAAATAAAGCCATAGTGATTGTAACCAGATTTCAGATTATCAACTCTTAATTTAGTACAGAATCACAATATTTACAGTACTAATTATTCATTGTGAAAGATGTACAATACAGGGTTTGAGGGTTAGAGTTGCTTGAGATTTTAGTGCAGCCTTTTGCAGTGTGGACTTGGTGTGTGTGTGTGTTTTAGAGGTGACCTGTGCAGGAAAGAGGGGGAAGGGAGGATGGCCTATTTACATTGGCAGCTCTACAAGGGGAAATGAGCAGACTTCAAAGCGCCAGCAGAGAGGAATTGTAAATCGAGTGTGCACAGTTTAGCAGGACGGCTCACTGTTATTGGCTGCACTGTTCACTGAGCAGGGCAGAAGTGTGTCAACCTGTGGAAGACGATATTGTCATGATGTAGCACAGGGAAGATAATACCTCTGCCCTTTTAATTACCGCTTTTCTGCCATAGTAAATGCTGCTCGAATTTACAGTGCTTCTTTGAAGTTGACATTAACATCAATGCACAGTAAACATTTACCTAAACAAGTCATTAATGCAGGACGACCGTGCTGCTAAAACTGAGTGTACATAACTGGAATTTGCCCCTCTTGTTTCATGTCCAGGCATGTTGCAGAAAAGACCCTCCATCGAGGACTTTGTCAACGCCCTCGTGTCGGATCTGGACCCTGACTTTGAAACCTTCATCATGGACTCGGAGGGCTGAGGGATGTTTCGTGCTTCTTTATCTTCCCTACTGTAATCAGTCTCTACTACTGGCTGAACAATCAGGTTTAATGTATTGAGAAGGGATGACATTCATGAAACAAAACTGAATGATTTCACAACTGTGCATTGTGGGATATATGTTAGTGAATTTCACAAAACCTGTCTTTTTTTTTTTTTTTGCAAGAAATGCAGAATAAAATGTAATTTGTTAAGTATTTACATATCATGCAATCATGGTACTCGTGGTACTACATTTAATTATAATAATTTGAATAAAAAGTGATTATTTAATATGTTAATATCTAAATCCGTTACTGGATTTGGCAGGCAAATGTCTGTGTTTGTGTGTATCACAAATGAATCACCTATTCATTTGTGATATAAAAGAGGATTAATATAGTTCTCAAAAAGAATCATGTGAATTTACTCAGGCCTCGTATATCTAAAAATACAGTGCTTTGTATATTAGACTTTGTATACTTTTCTTCTAATCATTGCATTGTTTTCAGGTATTTTTGCATGCCATTATATTTTCATTAAAACACTCAAGCAAATGTTGTAGAGTTTTATTTACAAATTTGACAAGCCACAAAATTCATTTGTTTTTGTTTTTTTAAAGTTCACCAAACATCAATGCAAAAAGCAAGAGTGAAGGCACAGGATGGGTATCTACATTATAAAAAATATTGTCCTCCTATTTCCTATAATACAATATCTACAATTCACCACACTGGAGATCACACACACACACACACACGCGCAGTTTGATCTATGGAACTGGAATGTACTGCAAAAGAGTCTGCAAACCATTCAGGTCGACCGCAACTAATACCTGCAGACAAACCTTGACTTCAACCCACCTGAACAGGTAGTCAGTGCCGGGGTACAAAACTAAAGGTCTAGTGATTCCTTTACAAAAGAGAGAATCTTTCGTCTTATGTGGTTCTGCTTAGATATTAATAGAGTCTCTTTAGGCCGCTGTTGACGTGGTGGTCACACACTGCTGGAGAAAGACGGTGAAACACACGTTCTTGTTGCGTGAGTGTGTGTGTGGCCTGATGTAATCTGAGATGGGATCTTCCTTTGCTCTTTCTACCTCCAGAGTGGCTCTCAGAGGCCAACAACAGGTGAGATAAGAGGAGGTCATCCTGGAACAAGACAAAAAGAGTGCAAGAACAAACATGTTAATCACTTGGCACTGAATCAAAGTAAATTAAAGCTTGTTTTATGAAATCTCTCGATTTACACAAATTAGCACAGGCACAGAAGAGCGAGATTTGGGCTGGTATCTTAAACGGACAGTTCTCCTATTTTTTTAATTCAATAGAAGTGAATAGGGACTGACTTCAAGCTACAAAACTGACAAAAACGAAAAAAAAAACGAAAGGGGTAACACTGTCGTTTTTTTTTCGGGTCGAAATTTTGAATTTTGATATCTCAGCTCTGGAAGGGTCTAGAGCCTCCATTTTTGCACTTAAGTCAAAGTCTCACGGCCCTCTATCATAATCCAGAGTTTTGAGAAGATTGGAGAAACTTAATTTTTTGCCCGAAAACGGAAAAAAAACGAAAGGGGTAACACTGTCGTTTTTTTTCGGGTCGAAATTTTGAGTTTCGATATCTCAGCTCTGGAAGGGTCTAGAGCCTCCATTTTTGCACTCAGGTCAAAGTCTCGTGGCCCTCTATCAGAATCCAGAGTTTTGAGAAGTTTGGAGAAACGTAATTTTTTGCCCGAAAATGAAAAAAAAACGAAAGGGGTAACACTGTCGTTTTTTTTTTCGGGTCGAAATTTTGAGTTTCGATATCTCAGCTCTGGAAGGGTCTAGAGCCTCCATTTTTGCACTCAGGTCAGAGTCTCGTGGCCCTCTATCAGAATCCAGAGTTTTGAGAAGATTGGAGAAACTTAATTTTTTGCCCGAAAACTAAAAAAAACGAAAGGGGTAACACTGTCGTTTTTTTTTTCGGGTCGAAATTTTGAGTTTCAATATCTCAGCTCTGGAAGGGTTTAGAGCCTCCATTTTTGCACTCAGGTCAAAGTCTCGTGGCCCTCTATCAGAATCCAGAGTTTTGAGAAGTTTGGAGAAACTTAATTTTTTGCCCGAAAATGAAAAAAAAACGAAAGGGGTAACACTGTCGTTTTTTTTTTTCGGGTCGAAATTTTGAGTTTCGATATCTCAGCTCTGGAAGGGTCTAGAGCCTCCATTTTTGCACTCAGGTCAAAGTCTGGTGGCCCTCTATCAGAATCCTGAGTTTTGAGAAGATTGGAGAAATTTAATTTTTTCGCCCGAAAACGAAAAAAAACGAAAGGGGTAACACTGTCTGGTTTTTTTTCGGGTCGAAATTTTTAATTTCCATATCTCAGCTCTGGAAGGGTCTAGAGCCTCCATTTTTGCACTCAGGTCAAAGTCTCACAGCCCTCTATCAGAATCCAGAGTTTTGAGAAGATTGGAGAAACTTAATTTTTCGCCCGAAAACTGAAAAAAACGAAAGGGGTAACACTGTCGTTTTTTTTTCGGGTCGAAATTTTGAATTTCCATATCTCAGCTCTGGAAAGGTCTAGAGCCTCCATTTTTGCACTCAGGTCAAAGTCTCACAGCCCTCTATCAGAATCCAGAGTTTTGAGAAGATTGGAGAAACTTAATTTTTCGCCCAAAAACTGAAAAAAACGAAAGGGGTAACACTGTCGGTTTTTTTTCGGGTCGAAATTTTTAATTTCCATATCTCAGCTCTGGAAAGGTCTAGAGCCTCGATTTTTGCACTCAGGTCAAAGTCTCACAGCCCTCTATCAGAATCCAGAGTTTTGAGAAGATTGGAGAAACTTAATTTTTCGCCCAAAAACTGAAAAAAACGAAAGGGGTAAGTAACACTGTCGTTTTTTTTTCGGGTCGAAATTTTGAATTTCCATATCTCAGCTCTGGAAGGGTCTAGAGCCTCCATTTTTGCACTCAGGTCAAAGTCTGGTGGCCCTCTATCAGAATCCTGAGTTTTGAGAAGATTGGAGAAACTTAATTTTTCGCCCAAAAACTGAAAAAAACGAAAGGGGTAACACTGTCGTTTTTTTTTCGGGTCGAAATTTTGAATTTCCATATCTCAGCTCTGGAAAGGTCTAGAGCCTCCATTTTTGCACTCAGGTCAAAGTCTCACAGCCCTCTATCAGAATCCAGAGTTTTGAGAAGATTGGAGAAACTTAATTTTTCGCCCAAAAACTGAAAAAAACGAAAGGGGTAACACTGTCGTTTTTTTTTCGGGTCGAAATTTTGAATTTCCATATCTCAGCTCTGGAAAGGTCTAGAGCCTCCATTTTTGCAGTCAGGTCAAAGTCTGGTGGCCCTCTATTAGAATCCTGAGTTTTGAGAAGATTGGAGAAACTTAATTTTTCGCCCAAAAACTGAAAAAAACGAAAGGGGTAACACTGTCGTTTTTTTTTTGGGTCGAAATTTTGAATTTCCATATCTCAGCTCTGGAAAGGTCTAGAGCCTCCATTTTTGCACTCAGGTCAAAATCTCACAGCCCTCTATCAGAATCCAGAGTTTTGAGAAGATTGGAGAAACTTAATTTTTCGCCCGAAAACTGAAAAAAACGAAAGGGGTAACACTGTCGTTTTTTTTTTCGGGTCGAAATTTTGAATTTCCATATCTCAGCTCTGGAAAGGTCTAGAGCCTCCATTTTTGCACTCAGGTCAAAGTCTCACAGCCCTCTATCAGAATCCAGAGTTTTGAGAAGATTGGAGAAACTTAATTTTTCGCCCGAAAACTGAAAAAATACGAAAGGGGTAACACCGTCGGTTTTTTTTTTTGGGTCGAAATTTTGAATTTCCATATCTCAGCTCTGGAAGGGTCTAGAGCCTCCATTTTTGCACTCAGGTCAAAGTCTCACAGCCCTCTATCAGAATCCAGAGTTTTGAGAAGATTGGAGAAAGTTAATTTTTCGCCCAAAAACTGAAAAAAACGAAAGGGGTAACACTGTCGTTTTTTTTTTCGGGTCGAAATTTTGAATTTCCATATCTCAGCTCTGGAAGGGTCTAGAGCCTCCATTTTTGCACTCAGGTCAAAGTCTGGTGGCCCTCTATCAGAATCCTGAGTTTTGAGAAGATTGGAGAAATTTAATTTTTCGCCCGAAAAAAAACGAAAGGGGTAACACTGTCGTTTTTTTTTCGGGTCGAAATTTTTAATTTCCATATCTCAGCTCTGGAAGGGTCTAGAGCCTCCATTTTTGCACTCAGGTCAAAGTCTCACAGCCCTCTATCAGAATCCAGAGTTTTGAGAAGATTGGAGAAACTTAATTTTTCACCCGAAAACTGAAAAAAACGAAAGGGGTAAGTAACACTGTCGTTTTTTTTTTTCGGGTCGAAATTTTGAATTTCCATATCTCAGCTCTGGAAGGGTCTAGAGCCTCCATTTTTGCACTCAGGTCAAAGTCTGGTGGCCCTCTATCAGAATCCTGAGTTTTGAGAAGATTGGAGAAACTTAATTTTTCGCCCAAAAACTGAAAAAAACGAAAGGGGTAACACTGTCGTTTTTTTTTCGGGTCGAAATTTTGAATTTCCATATCTCAGCTCTGGAAAGGTCTAGAGCCTCCATTTTTGCAGTCAGGTCAAAGTCTGGTGGCCCTCTATTAGAATCCTGAGTTTTGAGAAGATTGGAGAAACTTAATTTTTCGCCCAAAAACTGAAAAAAACGAAAGGGGTAACACTGTCGTTTTTTTTTCGGGTCGAAATTTTGAATATCCATATCTCAGCTCTGGAAAGGTCTAGAGCCTCCATTTTTGCACTCTGGTCAAAATCTCACAGCCCTCTATCAGAATCCAGAGTTTTGAGAAGATTGGAGAAACTTAATTTTTCGCCCGAAAACTGAAAAAAACGAAAGGGGTAACACTGTCGTTTTTTTTTTCGGGTCGAAATTTTGAATTTCCATATCTCAGCTCTGGAAAGGTCTAGAGCCTCCATTTTTGCACTCAGGTCAAAGTCTCACAGCCCTCTATCAGAATCCAGAGTTTTGAGAAGATTGGAGAAACTTAATTTTTCGCCCGAAAACTGAAAAAATACGAAAGGGGTAACACCGTCGGTTTTTTTTTTGGGTCGAAATTTTGAATTTCCATATCTCAGCTCTGGAAGGGTCTAGAGCCTCCATTTTTGCACTCAGGTCAAAGTCTCACAGCCCTCTATCAGAATCCAGAGTTTTGAGAAGATTGGAGAAAGTTAATTTTTCGCCCAAAAACTGAAAAAAACGAAAGGGGTAACACTGTCGTTTTTTTTTTTCGGGTCGAAATTTTGAATTTCCATATCTCAGCTCTGGAAGGGTCTAGAGCCTCCATTTTTGCACTCAGGTCAAAGTCTGGTGGCCCTCTATCAGAATCCTGAGTTTTGAGAAGATTGGAGAAATTTAATTTTTCGCCCGAAAAAAAACGAAAGGGGTAACACTGTCGTTTTTTTTTCGGGTCGAAATTTTTAATTTCCATATCTCAGCTCTGGAAGGGTCTAGAGCCTCCATTTTTGCACTCAGGTCAAAGTCTCACAGCCCTCTATCAGAATCCAGAGTTTTGAGAAGATTGGAGAAACTTAATTTTTCACCCGAAAACTGAAAAAAACGAAAGGGGTAACACTGTCGTTTTTTTTCGGGTCGAAATTTTGAATTTCCATATCTCAGCTCTGGAAAGGTCTAGAGCCTCCATTTTTGCACTCAGGTCAAAGTCTCACAGCCCTCTATCAGAATCCAGCGTTTTGAGAAGATTGGAGAAACTTAATTTTTCGCCCAAAAACTGAAAAAAACGAAAGGGGTAACACTGTCGTTTTTTTTTCGGGTCGAAATTTTGAATTTCCATATCTCAGCTCTGGAAAGGTCTAGAGCCTCCATTTTTGCACTCAGGTCAAAGTCTCACAGCCCTCTATCAGAATCCAGAGTTTTGAGAAGATTGGAGAAACTTAATTTTTCGCCCAAAAACTGAAAAAAACGAAAGGGGTAACACTGTCGTTTTTTTTTCGGGTCGAAATTTTGAATTTCCATATCTCAGCTCTGGAAAGGTCTAGAGCCTCCATTTTTGCACTCAGGTCAAAGTCTCACAGCCCTCTATCAGAATCCAGAGTTTTGAGAAGATTGGAGAAACTTAATTTTTCGCCCAAAAACTGAAAAAAACGAAAGGGGTAACACTGTCGTTTTTTTTTCGGGTCGAAATTTTGAATTTCCATATCTCAGCTCTGGAAGGGTCTAGAGCCTCAATTTTTGCACTCAGGTCAAAGTCTCACAGCCCTCTATCAGAATCCAGAGTTTTGAGAAGATTGGAGAAACTTAATTTTTCGCCCAAAAACTGAAAAAAACGAAAGGGGTAACACTGTCGTTTTTTTTTCGGGTCGAAATTTTGAATTTCCATATCTCAGCTCTGGAAGGGTCTAGAGCCTCCATTTTTGCACTCAGGTCAAAGTCTGGTGGCCCTCTATCAGAATTCTGAGTTTTGAGAAGATTGGAGAAACTTAATTTTTCGCCCGAAAATGAAAAAAAACGAAAGGGGTAACACTGTCGTTTTTTTTTCGGGTAGAAATTTTGAATTTTGATATCTCAGCTCTGGAAGGGTCTAGAGCCTCCATTTTTGCACTCAAGTCAAAGTCTCACAGCCCTCTATCAGAATCCAGAGTTTTGAGAAGATTGGAGAAACTTAATTTTTCGCCCGAAAACTAAAAAAAACGAAAGGGGTAACACTGTCGTTTTTTTTTTCGGGTCGAAATTTTGAAATTCCATATCTCAGCTCTGGAAGGGTCTAGAGCCTCCATTTTTGCACTCAGGTCAAAGTCTGGTGGCCCTCTATCAGAATCCTGAGTTTTGAGAAGATTGGAGAAACTTAATTTTTCGCCCGAAAACGAAAAAAAACGAAAGGGGTAACACTGTCGTTTTTTTTTCGGGTCGAAATTTTTAATTTCCATATCTCAGCTCTGGAAGGGTCTAGAGCCTCAATTTTTGCACTCAGGTCAAAGTCTCACAGCCCTCTATCAGAATCCAGAGTTTTGAGAAGATTGGAGAAACTTAATTTTTCGCCCAAAAACTGAAAAAAACGAAAGGGGTAACACTGTCGTTTTTTTTTCGGGTCGAAATTTTGAATTTCCATATCTCAGCTCTGGAAAGGTCTAGAGCCTCCATTTTTGCAGTCAGGTCAAAGTCTGGTGGCCCTCTATTAGAATCCTGAGTTTTGAGAAGATTGGAGAAACTTAATTTTTCGCCCAAAAACTGAAAAAAACGAAAGGGGTAACACTGTCGTTTTTTTTTCGGGTCGAAATTTTGAATTTCCATATCTCAGCTCTGGAAAGGTCTAGAGCCTCCATTTTTGCACTCAGGTCAAAATCTCACAGCCCTCTATCAGAATCCAGAGTTTTGAGAAGATTGGAGAAACTTAATTTTTCGCCCGAAAACTGAAAAAAACGAAAGGGGTAACACTGTCGTTTTTTTTTTCGGGTCGAAATTTTGAATTTCCATATCTCAGCTCTGGAAAGGTCTAGAGCCTCCATTTTTGCACTCAGGTCAAAGTCTCACAGCCCTCTATCAGAATCCAGAGTTTTGAGAAGATTGGAGAAACTTAATTTTTCGCCCGAAAACTGAAAAAATACGAAAGGGGTAACACCGTCGGTTTTTTTTTTTGGGTCGAAATTTTGAATTTCCATATCTCAGCTCTGGAAGGGTCTAGAGCCTCCATTTTTGCACTCAGGTCAAAGTCTCACAGCCCTCTATCAGAATCCAGAGTTTTGAGAAGATTGGAGAAAGTTAATTTTTCGCCCAAAAACTGAAAAAAACGAAAGGGGTAACACTGTCGTTTTTTTTTTCGGGTCGAAATTTTGAATTTCCATATCTCAGCTCTGGAAGGGTCTAGAGCCTCCATTTTTGCACTCAGGTCAAAGTCTGGTGGCCCTCTATCAGAATCCTGAGTTTTGAGAAGATTGGAGAAATTTAATTTTTCGCCCGAAAACGAAAAAAAACGAAAGGGGTAACACTGTCGTTTTTTTTCTCGGGTCGAAATTTTTAATTTCCATATCTCAGCTCTGGAAGGGTCTAGAGCCTCCATTTTTGCACTCAGGTCAAAGTCTCACAGCCCTCTATCAGAATCCAGAGTTTTGAGAAGATTGGAGAAACTTAATTTTTCACCCAAAAACTGAAAAAAACGAAAGGGGTAACACTGTCGGTTTTTTTTCGGGTCGAAATTTTTAATTTCCATATCTCAGCTCTGGAAAGGTCTAGAGCCTCCATTTTTGCACTCAGGTCAAAGTCTCACAGCCCTCTATCAGAATCCAGAGTTTTGAGAAGATTGGAGAAACTTAATTTTTCGCCCAAAAACTGAAAAAAACGAAAGGGGTAACACTGTCGGGTTTTTTTCGGGTCGAAATTTTTAATTTCCATATCTCAGCTCTGGAAAGGTCTAGAGCCTCGATTTTTGCACTCAGGTCAAAGTCTCACAGCCCTCTATCAGAATCCAGAGTTTTGAGAAGATTGGAGAAACTTAATTTTTCGCCCAAAAACTGAAAAAAACGAAAGGGGTAAGTAACACTGTCGTTTTTTTTTCGGGTCGAAATTTTGAATTTCCATATCTCAGCTCTGGAAGGGTCTAGAGCCTCCATTTTTGCACTCAGGTCAAAGTCTGGTGGCCCTCTATCAGAATCCTGAGTTTTGAGAAGATTGGAGAAACTTAATTTTTCGCCCAAAAACTGAAAAAAACGAAAGGGGTAACACTGTCGTTTTTTTTTCGGGTCGAAATTTTGAATTTCCATATCTCAGCTCTGGAAAGGTCTAGAGCCTCCATTTTTGCACTCAGGTCAAAGTCTCACAGCCCTCTATCAGAATCCAGAGTTTTGAGAAGATTGGAGAAACTTAATTTTTCGCCCAAAAACTGAAAAAAACGAAAGGGGTAACACTGTCGTTTTTTTTTCGGGTCGAAATTTTGAATTTCCATATCTCAGCTCTGGAAAGGTCTAGAGCCTCCATTTTTGCAGTCAGGTCAAAGTCTGGTGGCCCTCTATTAGAATCCTGAGTTTTGAGAAGATTGGAGAAACTTAATTTTTCGCCCAAAAACTGAAAAAAACGAAAGGGGTAACACTGTCGTTTTTTTTTCGGGTCGAAATTTTGAATTTCCATATCTCAGCTCTGGAAAGGTCTAGAGCCTCCATTTTTGCACTCAGGTCAAAATCTCACAGCCCTCTATCAGAATCCAGAGTTTTGAGAAGATTGGAGAAACTTAATTTTTCGCCCGAAAACTGAAAAAAACGAAAGGGGTAACACTGTCGTTTTTTTTTTTCGGGTCGAAATTTTGAATTTCCATATCTCAGCTCTGGAAAGGTCTAGAGCCTCCATTTTTGCACTCAGGTCAAAGTCTCACAGCCCTCTATCAGAATCCAGAGTTTTGAGAAGATTGGAGAAACTTAATTTTTCGCCCAAAAACTGAAAAAAACGAAAGGGGTAACACTGTCGTTTTTTTTTTCGGGTCGAAATTTTGAATTTCCATATCTCAGCTCTGGAAGGGTCTAGAGCCTCAATTTTTGCACTCAGGTCAAAGTCTCACAGCCCTCTATCAGAATCCAGAGTTTTGAGAAGATTGGAGAAACTTAATTTTTCGCCCAAAAACTGAAAAAAACGAAAGGGGTAACACTGTCGTTTTTTTTTCGGGTCGAAATTTTGAATTTCCATATCTCAGCTCTGGAAAGGTCTAGAGCCTCCATTTTTGCACTCAGGTCAAAGTCTCACAGCCCTCTATCAGAATCCAGAGTTTTGAGAAGATTGGAGAAACTTAATTTTTCGCCCAAAAACTGAAAAAAACGAAAGGGGTAACACTGTCGTTTTTTTTTCGGGTCGAAATTTTGAATTTCCATATCTCAGCTCTGGAAGGGTCTAGAGCCTCCATTTTTGCACTCAGGTCAAAGTCTGGTGGCCCTCTATCAGAATCCTGAGTTTTGAGAAGATTGGAGAAACTTAATTTTTCGCCCGAAAATGAAAAAAAACGAAAGGGGTAACACTGTCGTTTTTTTTTTCGGGTCGAAATTTTGAATTTTGATATCTCAGCTCTGGAAGGGTCTAGAGCCTCCATTTTTGCACTCAAGTCAAAGTCTCACAGCCCTCTATCAGAATCCAGAGTTTTGAGAAGATTGGAGAAACTTAATTTTTCGCCCGAAAACTAAAAAAAACGAAAGGGGTAACACTGTCGGTTTTTTTTTCGGGTCGAAATTTTGAAATTCCATATCTCAGCTCTGGAAGGGTCTAGAGCCTCCATTTTTGCACTCAGGTCAAAGTCTGGTGGCCCTCTATCAGAATCCTGAGTTTTGAGAAGATTGGAGAAACTTAATTTTTCGCCCGAAAACGAAAAAAACCGAAAGGGGTAACACTGTCGTTTTTTTTTCGGGTCGAAATTTAGAATTTCCATATCTCAGCTCTGGAAGGGTCTAGAGCCTCCATTTTTGCACTCAGGTCAAAGTCTGGTGGCCCTCTATCAGAATCCTTAGTTTTGAGAAGATTGGAGAAATTAAATTTTTCGCCCGAAAACGAAAAAAAAACGAAAGGGGTAACACTGTCGGTTTTTTTTTCGGGTCGAAATTTTTAATTTCCATATCTCAGCTCTGGAAGGGTCTAGAGCCTCCATTTTTGCACTCAGGTCAAAGTCTCACAGCCCTCTATCAGAATCCAGAGTTTTGAGAAGATTGGAGAAACTTAATTTTTCGCCCAAAAACTGAAAAAAAACGAAAGGGGTAACACTGTCGTTTTTTTTTTCGGGTCGAAATTTTGAATTTCCATATCTCAGCTCTGGAAAGGTCTAGAGCCTCCATTTTTGCACTCAGGTCAAAGTCTCACAGCCCTCTATCAGAATCCAGAGTTTTGAGAAGATTGGAGAAACTTAATTTTTCGCCCAAAAACTGAAAAAATTGAAAGGGGTAACACTGTCGATTTTTTTTCGGGTCGAAATTTTGAATTTCCATATCTCAGCTCTGGAAAGGTCTAGAGCCTCCATTTTTGCACTCAGGTCAAAGTCTCACAGCCCTCTATCAGAATCCAGAGTTTTGAGAAGATTGGAGAAACTTAATTTTTCGCCCAAAAACTGAAAAAAACGAAAGGGGTAACACTGTCGTTTTTTTTTCGGGTCGAAATTTTGAATTTCCATATCTCAGCTCTGGAAAGGTCTAGAGCCTCCATTTTTGCACTCAGGTCAAAGTCTCACATCCCTCTATCAGAATCCTGAGTTTTGAGAAGATTGGAGAAACTTAATTTTTCGCCCAAAAACTGAAAAAAACGAAAGGGGTAACACTGTCGTTTTTTTTTTCGGGTCGAAATTTTGAATTTCCATATCTCAGCTCTGGAAAGGTCTAGAGCCTCCATTTTTGCACTCAGGTCAAAGTCTCACAGCCCTCTATCAGAATCCTGAGTTTTGAGAAGATTGGAGAAACTTAATTTTTCGCCCAAAAACTGAAAAAAACGAAAGGGGTAACACTGTCGTTTTTTTTTCGGGTCGAAATTTTGAATTTCCATATCTCAGCTCTGGAAAGGTATAGAGCCTCCATTTTTGCAGTCAGGTCAAAGTCTGGTGGCCCTCTATCAGAATCCTGAGTTTTGAGAAGATTGGAGAAATTTAATTTTTCGCCCGAAAACGAAAAAAAACGAAAGGGGTAACACTGTCGTTTTTTTTTCGGGTCGAAATTTTGAATTTCCATATCTCAGCTCTGGAAGGGTCTAGAGCCTCCATTTTTGCACTCAGGTCAAAGTCTCACAGCCCTCTATCAGAATCCAGAGTTTTGAGAAGATTGGAGAAACTTAATTTTTCACCCGAAAACTGAAAAAAACGAAAGGGGTAACACTGGCGTTTTTTTTCGGGTCGAAATTTTGAATTTCCATATCTCAGCTCTGGAAAGGTCTAGAGCCTCCATTTTTGCACTCAGGTCAAAGTCTCACAGCCCTCTATCAGAATCCAGAGTTTTGAGAAGATTGGAGAAACTTAATTTTTCGCCCAAAAACTGAAAAAAACGAAAGGGGTAACACTGTCGTTTTTTTTTCGGGTCGAAATTTTGAATTTCCATATCTCAGCTCTGGAAAGGTCTAGAGCCTCCATTTTTGCACTCAGGTCAAAGTCTCACAGCCCTCTATCAGAATCCTGAGTTTTGAGAAGATTGGAGAAACTTAATTTTTCGCCCAAAAACTGAAAAAATTGAAAGGGGTAACACTGTCGTTTTTTTTTCGGGTCGAAATTTTGAATTTCCATATCTCAGCTCTGGAAAGGTCTAGAGCCTCCATTTTTGCACTCAGGTCAAAGTCTCACAGCCCTCTATCAGAATCCAGAGTTTTGAGAAGATTGGAGAAACTTAATTTTTCGCCCAAAAACTGAAAAAAACGAAAGGGGTAACACTGTCGTTTTTTTTTCGGGTCGAAATTTTGAATTTCCATATCTCAGCTCTGGAAAGGTCTAGAGCCTCCATTTTTGCACTCAGGTCAAAGTCTCACAGCCCTCTATCAGAATCCAGAGTTTTGAGAAGATTGGAGAAACTTAATTTTTCGCCCAAAAACTGAAAAAAACGAAAGGGGTAACACTGTCGTTTTTTTTTCGGGTCGAAATTTTGAATTTCCATATCTCAGCTCTGGAAAGGTCTAGAGCCTCCATTTTTGCACTCAGGTCAAAGTCTCACAGCCCTCTATCAGAATCCAGAGTTTTGAGAAGATTGGAGAAACTTAATTTTTCGCCCAAAAACTGAAAAAAACGAAAGGGGTAACACTGTCGTTTTTTTTTCGGGTCGAAATTTTGAATTTCCATATCTCAGCTCTGGAAGGGTCTAGAGCCTCAATTTTTGCACTCAGGTCAAAGTCTCACAGCCCTCTATCAGAATCCAGAGTTTTGAGAAGATTGGAGAAACTTAATTTTTCGCCCAAAAACTGAAAAAAACGAAAGGGGTAACACTGTCGTTTTTTTTTTCGGGTCGAAATTTTGAATTTCCATATCTCAGCTCTGGAAAGGTCTAGAGCCTCCATTTTTGCACTCAGGTCAAAGTCTCACAGCCCTCTATCAGAATCCAGAGTTTTGAGAAGATTGGAGAAACTTAATTTTTCGCCCAAAAACTGAAAAAAACGAAAGGGGTAACACTGTCGTTTTTTTTTCGGGTCGAAATTTTGAATTTCCATATCTCAGCTCTGGAAGGGTCTAGAGCCTCCATTTTTGCACTCAGGTCAAAGTCTGGTGGCCCTCTATCAGAATCCTGAGTTTTGAGAAGATTGGAGAAACTTAATTTTTCGCCCGAAAATGAAAAAAAACGAAAGGGGTAACACTGTCGTTTTTTTTTCGGGTCGAAATTTTGAATTTTGATATCTCAGCTCTGGAAGGGTCTAGAGCCTCCATTTTTGCACTCAAGTCAAAGTCTCACAGCCCTCTATCAGAATCCAGAGTTTTGAGAAGATTGGAGAAACTTAATTTTTCGCCCGAAAACTAAAAAAAACGAAAGGGGTAACACTGTCGTTTTTTTTTTCGGGTCGAAATTTTGAATTTCCATATCTCAGCTCTGGAAAGGTCTAGAGCCTCCATTTTTGCACTCAGGTCAAAGTCTAACAGCCCTCTATCAGAATCCAGAGTTTTGAGAAGATTGGAGAAACTTAATTTTTCGCCCGAAAACTGAAAAAATACGAAAGGGGTAACACCGTCGGTTTTTTTTTTTGGGTCGAAATTTTGAATTTCCATATCTCAGCTCTGGAAGGGTCTAGAGCCTCCATTTTTGCACTCAGGTCAAAGTCTCACAGCCCTCTATCAGAATCCAGAGTTTTGAGAAGATTGGAGAAAGTTAATTTTTCGCCCAAAAACTGAAAAAAACGAAAGGGGTAACACTGTCGTTTTTTTTTTTCGGGTCGAAATTTTGAATTTCCAAATCTCAGCTCTGGAAGGGTCTAGAGCCTCCATTTTTTGCACTCAGGTCAAAGTCTGGTGGCCCTCTATCAGAATCCTGAGTTTTGAGAAGATTGGAGAAATTTAATTTTTCGCCCGAAAACGAAAAAAAACGAAAGGGGTAACACTGTCGTTTTTTTTCTCGGGTCGAAATTTTTAATTTCCATATCTCAGCTCTGGAAGGGTCTAGAGCCTCCATTTTTGCACTCAGGTCAAAGTCTCACAGCCCTCTATCAGAATCCAGAGTTTTGAGAAGATTGGAGAAACTTAATTTTTCACCCGAAAACTGAAAAAAACGAAAGGGGTAACACTGTCGTTTTTTTTCGGGTCGAAATTTTGAATTTCCATATCTCAGCTCTGGAAAGGTCTAGAGCCTCGATTTTTACACTCAGGTCAAAGTCTCACAGCCCTCTATCAGAATCCAGAGTTTTGAGAAGATTGGAGAAACTTAATTTTTCGCCCAAAAACTGAATAAAACGAAAGGGGTAACACTGTCGTTTTTTTTTCGGGTCGAAATTTTGAATTTCCATATCTCAGCTCTGGAAAGGTCTAGAGCCTCCATTTTTGCACTCAGGTCAAAGTCTCACAGCCCTCTATCAGAATCCAGAGTTTTGAGAAGATTGGAGAAACTTAATTTTTCGCCCAAAAACTGAAAAAAACGAAAGGGGTAACACTGTCGTTTTTTTTTCGGGTCGAAATTTTGAATTTCCATATCTCAGCTCTGGAAAGGTCTAGAGCCTCCATTTTTGCACTCAGGTCAAAGTCTCACAGCCCTCTATCAGAATCCAGAGTTTTGAGAAGATTGGAGAAACTTAATTTTTCGCCCAAAAACTGAAAAAAACGAAAGGGGTAACACTGTCGTTTTTTTTTCGGGTCGAAATTTTGAATTTCCATATCTCAGCTCTGGAAGGGTCTAGAGCCTCCATTTTTGCACTCAGGTCAAAGTCTGGTGGCCCTCTATCAGAATCCTGAGTTTTGAGAAGATTGGAGAAACTTAATTTTTCGCCCAAAAACTGAAAAAAACGAAAGGGGTAACACTGTCGTTTTTTTTTCGGGTCGAAATTTTGAATTTCCATATCTCAGCTCTGGAAAGGTCTAGAGCCTCCATTTTTGCACTCAGGTCAAAGTCTCACAGCCCTCTATCAGAATCCAGAGTTTTGAGAAGATTGGAGAAACTTAATTTTTCGCCCAAAAACTGAAAAAAACGAAAGGGGTAACACTGTCGTTTTTTTTTCGGGTCGAAATTTTGAATTTCCATATCTCAGCTCTGGAAGGGTCTAGAGCCTCAATTTTTGCACTCAGGTCAAAGTCTCACAGCCCTCTATCAGAATCCAGAGTTTTGAGAAGATTGGAGAAACTTAATTTTTCGCCCAAAAACTGAAAAAAACGAAAGGGGTAACACTGTCGTTTTTTTTTCGGGTCGAAATTTTGAATTTCCATATCTCAGCTCTGGAAAGGTCTAGAGCCTCCATTTTTGCACTCAGGTCAAAGTCTCACAGCCCTCTATCAGAATCCAGAGTTTTGAGAAGATTGGAGAAACTTAATTTTTCGCCCAAAAACTGAAAAAAACGAAAGGGGTAACACTGTCGTTTTTTTTTCGGGTCGAAATTTTGAATTTCCATATCTCAGCTCTGGAAGGGTCTAGAGCCTCCATTTTTGCACTCAGGTCAAAGTCTGGTGGCCCTCTATCAGAATCCTGAGTTTTGAGAAGATTGGAGAAACTTAATTTTTCGCCCGAAAATGAAAAAAAACGAAAGGGGTAACACTGTCGTTTTTTTTTCGGGTCGAAATTTTGAATTTTGATATCTCAGCTCTGGAAGGGTCTAGAGCCTCCATTTTTGCACTCAAGTCAAAGTCTCACAGCCCTCTATCAGAATCCAGAGTTTTGAGAAGATTGGAGAAACTTAATTTTTCGCCCGAAAACTAAAAAAAAACGAAAGGGGTAACACTGTCGTTTTTTTTTTCGGGTCGAAATTTTGAAATTCCATATCTCAGCTCTGGAAGGGTCTAGAGCCTCCATTTTTGCACTCAGGTCAAAGTCTGGTGGCCCTCTATCAGAATCCTGAGTTTTGAGAAGATTGGAGAAACTTAATTTTTCGCCCGAAAACGAAAAAAAACGAAAGGGGTAACACTGTCGTTTTTTTTTCGGGTCGAAATTTTGAATTTCCATATCTCAGCTCTGGAAGGGTCTAGAGCCTCCATTTTTGCACTCAGGTCAAAGTCTCACAGCCCTCTATCAGAATCCAGAGTTTTGAGAAGATTGGAGAAACTTAATTTTTCACCCGAAAACTGAAAAAAACGAAAGGGGTAACACTGTCGTTTTTTTTCGGGTCGAAATTTTGAATTTCCATATCTCAGCTCTGGAAAGGTCTAGAGCCTCCATTTTTGCACTCAGGTCAAAGTCTCACAGCCCTCTATCAGAATCCAGAGTTTTGAGAAGATTGGAGAAACTTAATTTTTCGCCCAAAAACTGAAAAAAATGAAAGGGGTAACACTGTCGTTTTTTTTTCGGGTCGAAATTTTGAATTTCCATATCTCAGCTCTGGAAAGGTCTAGAGCCTCCATTTTTGCACTCAGGTCAAAGTCTCACAGCCCTCTATCAGAATCCAGAGTTTTGAGAAGATTGGAGAAACTTAATTTTTCGCCCAAAAACTGAAAAAATTGAAAGGGGTAACACTGTCGTTTTTTTTTCGGGTTGAAATTTTGAATTTCCATATCTCAGCTCTGGAAAGGTCTAGAGCCTCCATTTTTGCACTCAGGTCAAAGTCTCACAGCCCTCTATCAGAATCCAGAGTTTTGAGAAGATTGGAGAAACTTAATTTTTCGCCCAAAAACTGAAAAAAACGAAAGGGGTAACACTGTCGTTTTTTTTTCGGGTCGAAATTTTGAATTTCCATATCTCAGCTCTGGAAAGGTCTAGAGCCTCCATTTTTGCACTCAGGTCAAAGTCTCACAGCCCTCTATCAGAATCCAGAGTTTTGAGAAGATTGGAGAAACTTAATTTTTCACCCGAAAACTGAAAAAAACGAAAGGGGTAACACTGTCGTTTTTTTTCGGGTCGAAATTTTGAATTTCCATATCTCAGCTCTGGAAAGGTCTAGAGCCTCGATTTTTACACTCAGGTCAAAGTCTCACAGCCCTCTATCAGAATCCAGAGTTTTGAGAAGATTGGAGAAACTTAATTTTTCGCCCAAAAACTGAATAAAACGAAAGGGGTAACACTGTCGTTTTTTTTTCGGGTCGAAATTTTGAATTTCCATATCTCAGCTCTGGAAAGGTCTAGAGCCTCCATTTTTGCACTCAGGTCAAAGTCTCACAGCCCTCTATCAGAATCCAGAGTTTTGAGAAGATTGGAGAAACTTAATTTTTCGCCCAAAAACTGAAAAAAACGAAAGGGGTAACACTGTCGTTTTTTTTTCGGGTCGAAATTTTGAATTTCCATATCTCAGCTCTGGAAAGGTCTAGAGCCTCCATTTTTGCACTCAGGTCAAAGTCTCACAGCCCTCTATCAGAATCCAGAGTTTTGAGAAGATTGGAGAAACTTAATTTTTCGCCCAAAAACTGAAAAAAACGAAAGGGGTAACACTGTCGTTTTTTTTTCGGGTCGAAATTTTGAATTTCCATATCTCAGCTCTGGAAGGGTCTAGAGCCTCCATTTTTGCACTCAGGTCAAAGTCTGGTGGCCCTCTATCAGAATCCTGAGTTTTGAGAAGATTGGAGAAACTTAATTTTTCGCCCAAAAACTGAAAAAAACGAAAGGGGTAACACTGTCGTTTTTTTTTCGGGTCGAAATTTTGAATTTCCATATCTCAGCTCTGGAAAGGTCTAGAGCCTCCATTTTTGCACTCAGGTCAAAGTCTCACAGCCCTCTATCAGAATCCAGAGTTTTGAGAAGATTGGAGAAACTTAATTTTTCGCCCAAAAACTGAAAAAAACGAAAGGGGTAACACTGTCGTTTTTTTTTCGGGTCGAAATTTTGAATTTCCATATCTCAGCTCTGGAAGGGTCTAGAGCCTCAATTTTTGCACTCAGGTCAAAGTCTCACAGCCCTCTATCAGAATCCAGAGTTTTGAGAAGATTGGAGAAACTTAATTTTTCGCCCAAAAACTGAAAAAAACGAAAGGGGTAACACTGTCGTTTTTTTTTCGGGTCGAAATTTTGAATTTCCATATCTCAGCTCTGGAAAGGTCTAGAGCCTCCATTTTTGCACTCAGGTCAAAGTCTCACAGCCCTCTATCAGAATCCAGAGTTTTGAGAAGATTGGAGAAACTTAATTTTTCGCCCAAAAACTGAAAAAAACGAAAGGGGTAACACTGTCGTTTTTTTTTCGGGTCGAAATTTTGAATTTCCATATCTCAGCTCTGGAAGGGTCTAGAGCCTCCATTTTTGCACTCAGGTCAAAGTCTGGTGGCCCTCTATCAGAATCCTGAGTTTTGAGAAGATTGGAGAAACTTAATTTTTCGCCCGAAAATGAAAAAAAACGAAAGGGGTAACACTGTCGTTTTTTTTTCGGGTCGAAATTTTGAATTTTGATATCTCAGCTCTGGAAGGGTCTAGAGCCTCCATTTTTGCACTCAAGTCAAAGTCTCACAGCCCTCTATCAGAATCCAGAGTTTTGAGAAGATTGGAGAAACTTAATTTTTCGCCCGAAAACTAAAAAAAAACGAAAGGGGTAACACTGTCGTTTTTTTTTTCGGGTCGAAATTTTGAAATTCCATATCTCAGCTCTGGAAGGGTCTAGAGCCTCCATTTTTGCACTCAGGTCAAAGTCTGGTGGCCCTCTATCAGAATCCTGAGTTTTGAGAAGATTGGAGAAACTTAATTTTTCGCCCGAAAACGAAAAAAAACGAAAGGGGTAACACTGTCGTTTTTTTTTCGGGTCGAAATTTTGAATTTCCATATCTCAGCTCTGGAAGGGTCTAGAGCCTCCATTTTTGCACTCAGGTCAAAGTCTCACAGCCCTCTATCAGAATCCAGAGTTTTGAGAAGATTGGAGAAACTTAATTTTTCACCCGAAAACTGAAAAAAACGAAAGGGGTAACACTGTCGTTTTTTTTCGGGTCGAAATTTTGAATTTCCATATCTCAGCTCTGGAAAGGTCTAGAGCCTCCATTTTTGCACTCAGGTCAAAGTCTCACAGCCCTCTATCAGAATCCAGAGTTTTGAGAAGATTGGAGAAACTTAATTTTTCGCCCAAAAACTGAAAAAAATGAAAGGGGTAACACTGTCGTTTTTTTTTCGGGTCGAAATTTTGAATTTCCATATCTCAGCTCTGGAAAGGTCTAGAGCCTCCATTTTTGCACTCAGGTCAAAGTCTCACAGCCCTCTATCAGAATCCAGAGTTTTGAGAAGATTGGAGAAACTTAATTTTTCGCCCAAAAACTGAAAAAATTGAAAGGGGTAACACTGTCGTTTTTTTTTCGGGTTGAAATTTTGAATTTCCATATCTCAGCTCTGGAAAGGTCTAGAGCCTCCATTTTTGCACTCAGGTCAAAGTCTCACAGCCCTCTATCAGAATCCAGAGTTTTGAGAAGATTGGAGAAACTTAATTTTTCGCCCAAAAACTGAAAAAAACGAAAGGGGTAACACTGTCGTTTTTTTTTCGGGTCGAAATTTTGAATTTCCATATCTCAGCTCTGGAAAGGTCTAGAGCCTCCATTTTTGCACTCAGGTCAAAGTCTCACAGCCCTCTATCAGAATCCAGAGTTTTGAGAAGATTGGAGAAACTTAATTTTTCGCCCAAAAACTGAAAAAAACGAAAGGGGTAACACTGTCGTTTTTTTTTTCGGGTCGAAATTTTGAATTTCCATATCTCAGCTCTGGAAAGGTCTAGAGCCTCCATTTTTGCACTCAGGTCAAAGTCTCACAGCCCTCTATCAGAATCCAGAGTTTTGAGAAGATTGGAGAAACTTAATTTTTCGCCCAAAAACTGAAAAAAACGAAAGGGGTAACACTGTCGTTTTTTTTTCGGGTCGAAATTTTGAATTTCCATATCTCAGCTCTGGAAGGGTCTAGAGCCTCAATTTTTGCACTCAGGTCAAAGTCTCACAGCCCTCTATCAGAATCCAGAGTTTTGAGAAGATTGGAGAAACTTAATTTTTCGCCCAAAAACTGAAAAAAACGAAAGGGGTAACACTGTCGTTTTTTTTTCGGGTCGAAATTTTGAATTTCCATATCTCAGCTCTGGAAAGGTCTAGAGCCTCCATTTTTGCACTCAGGTCAAAGTCTCACAGCCCTCTATCAGAATCCAGAGTTTTGAGAAGATTGGAGAAACTTAATTTTTCGCCCAAAAACTGAAAAAAACGAAAGGGGTAACACTGTCGTTTTTTTTTCGGGTCGAAATTTTGAATTTCCATATCTCAGCTCTGGAAGGGTCTAGAGCCTCCATTTTTGCACTCAGGTCAAAGTCTGGTGGCCCTCTATCAGAATCCTGAGTTTTGAGAAGATTGGAGAAACTTAATTTTTCGCCCGAAAATGAAAAAAAACGAAAGGGGTAACACTGTCGTTTTTTTTTCGGGTCGAAATTTTGAATTTTGATATCTCAGCTCTGGAAGGGTCTAGAGCCTCCATTTTTGCACTCAAGTCAAAGTCTGGTGGCCCTCTATCAGAATCCTGAGTTTTGAGAAGATTGGAGAAACTTAATTTTTCGCCCGAAAACGAAAAAAACCGAAAGGGGTAACACTGTCGTTTTTTTTTTCGGGTCGAAATTTAGAATTTCCATATCTCAGCTCTGGAAGGGTCTAGAGCCTCCATTTTTGCACTCAGGTCAAAGTCTGGTGGCCCTCTATCAGAATCCTTAGTTTTTAGAAGATTGGAGAAATTAAATTTTTCGCCCGAAAACGAAAAAAAACGAAAGGGGTAACACTGTCAGGTTTTTTTTCGGGTCGAAATTTTTAATTTCCATATCTCAGCTCTGGAAGGGTCTAGAGCCTCCATTTTTGCACTCAGGTCAAAGTCTCACAGCCCTCTATCAGAATCCAGAGTTTTGAGAAGATTGGAGAAACTTAATTTTTCGCCCAAAAACTGAAAAAAACGAAAGGGGTAACACTGTCGTTTTTTTTTTCGGGTCGAAATTTTGAATTTCCATATCTCAGCTCTGGAAAGGTCTAGAGCCTCCATTTTTGCACTCAGGTCAAAGTCTCACAGCCCTCTATCAGAATCCAGAGTTTTGAGAAGATTGGAGAAACTTAATTTTTCGCCCAAACACTGAAAAAATTGAAAGGGGTAACACTGTCGATTTTTTTTCGGGTCGAAATTTTGAATTTCCATATCTCAGCTCTGGAAAGGTCTAGAGCCTCCATTTTTGCACTCAGGTCAAAGTCTCACAGCCCTCTATCAGAATCCAGAGTTTTGAGAAGATTGGAGAAACTTAATTTTTCGCCCAAAAACTGAAAAAAACGAAAGGGGTAACACTGTCGTTTTTTTTTCGGGTTGAAATTTTGAATTTCCATATCTCAGCTCTGGAAAGGTCTAGAGCCTCCATTTTTGCACTCAGGTCAAAGTCTGGTGGCCCTCTATCAGAATCCTGAGTTTTGAGAAGATTGGAGAAACTTAATTTTTCGCCCGAAAATGAAAAAAAACGAAAGGGGTAACACTGTCGTTTTTTTTTCGGGTCGAAATTTTTAATTTTGATATCTCAGCTCTGGAAGGGTCTAGAGCCTCCATTTTTGCACTCAAGTCAAAGTCTCACAGCCATCTATCAGAATCCAGAGTTTTGAGAAGATTGGAGAAACTTAATTTTTCGCCCGAAAACTAAAAAAAACGAAAGGGGTAACACTGTCGTTTTTTTTTTCGGGTCGAAATTTTGAAATTCCATATCTCAGCTCTGGAAGGGTCTAGAGCCTCCATTTTTGCACTCAGGTCAAAGTCTGGTGGCCCTCTATCAGAATCCTGAGTTTTGAGAAGATTGGAGAAACTTAATTTTTCGCCCGAAAACGAAAAAAACCGAAAGGGGTAACACTGTCGTTTTTTTTTCGGGTCGAAATTTTGAATTTCCATATCTCAGCTCTGGAAGGGTCTAGAGCCTCAATTTTTGCACTCAGGTCAAAGTCTCACAGCCCTCTATCAGAATCCAGAGTTTTGAGAAGATTGGAGAAACTTAATTTTTCGCCCAAAAACTGAAAAAAACGAAAGGGGTAACACTGTCGTTTTTTTTTTCGGGTCGAAATTTTGAATTTCCATATCTCAGCTCTGGAAAGGTCTAGAGCCTCCATTTTTGCAGTCAGGTCAAAGTCTGGTGGCCCTCTATTAGAATCCTGAGTTTTGAGAAGATTGGAGAAACTTAATTTTTCGCCCAAAAACTGAAAAAAACGAAAGGGGTAACACTGTCGTTTTTTTTTTCGGGTCGAAATTTTAAATTTCCATATCTCAGCTCTGGAAAGGTCTAGAGCCTCCATTTTTGCACTCAGGTCAAAGTCTAACAGCCCTCTATCAGAATCCAGAGTTTTGAGAAGATTGGAGAAACTTAATTTTTCGCCCGAAAACTGAAAAAAACGAAAGGGGTAACACTGTCGTTTTTTTTTTCGGGTCGAAATTTTAAATTTCCATATCTCAGCTCTGGAAAGGTCTAGAGCCTCCATTTTTGCACTCAGGTCAAAGTCTCACAGCCCTCTATCAGAATCCAGAGTTTTGAGAAGATTGGAGAAACTTAATTTTTCGCCCGAAAACTGAAAAAAACGAAAGGGGTAACACTGTCGTTTTTTTTTTCGGGTCGAAATTTTAAATTTCCATATCTCAGCTCTGGAAAGGTCTAGAGCCTCCATTTTTGCACTCAGGTCAAAGTCTCACAGCCCTCTATCAGAATCCAGAGTTTTGAGAAGATTGGAGAAACTTAATTTTTCGCCCGAAAACTGAAAAAATACGAAAGGGGTAACACCGTCGGTTTTTTTTTTTGGGTCGAAATTTTGAATTTCCATATCTCAGCTCTGGAAGGGTCTAGAGCCTCCATTTTTGCACTCAGGTCAAAGTCTCACATCCCTCTATCAGAATCCAGAGTTTTGAGAAGATTGGAGAAACTTAATTTTTCGCCCGAAAACTAAAAAAAACGAAAGGGGTAACACTGTCGTTTTTTTTTTCGGGTCGAAATTTTGAAATTCCATATCTCAGCTCTGGAAGGGTCTAGAGCCTCCATTTTTGCACTCAGGTCAAAGTCTGGTGGCCCTCTATCAGAATCCTGAGTTTTGAGAAGATTGGAGAAACTTAATTTTTCGCCCGAAAACGAAAAAAACCGAAAGGGGTAACACTGTCGTTTTTTTTTCGGGTCGAAATTTTGAATTTCCATATCTCAGCTCTGGAAGGGTCTAGAGCCTCAATTTTTGCACTCAGGTCAAAGTCTCACAGCCCTCTATCAGAATCCAGAGTTTTGAGAAGATTGGAGAAACTTAATTTTTCGCCCAAAAACTGAAAAAAACGAAAGGGGTAACACTGTCGTTTTTTTTTTCGGGTCGAAATTTTGAATTTCCATATCTCAGCTCTGGAAAGGTCTAGAGCCTCCATTTTTGCAGTCAGGTCAAAGTCTGGTGGCCCTCTATTAGAATCCTGAGTTTTGAGAAGATTGGAGAAACTTAATTTTTCGCCCAAAAACTGAAAAAAACGAAAGGGGTAACACTGTCGTTTTTTTTTTCGGGTCGAAATTTTAAATTTCCATATCTCAGCTCTGGAAAGGTCTAGAGCCTCCATTTTTGCACTCAGGTCAAAGTCTAACAGCCCTCTATCAGAATCCAGAGTTTTGAGAAGATTGGAGAAACTTAATTTTTCGCCCGAAAACTGAAAAAAACGAAAGGGGTAACACTGTCGTTTTTTTTTTCGGGTCGAAATTTTAAATTTCCATATCTCAGCTCTGGAAAGGTCTAGAGCCTCCATTTTTGCACTCAGGTCAAAGTCTCACAGCCCTCTATCAGAATCCAGAGTTTTGAGAAGATTGGAGAAACTTAATTTTTCGCCCGAAAACTGAAAAAAACGAAAGGGGTAACACTGTCGTTTTTTTTTTCGGGTCGAAATTTTAAATTTCCATATCTCAGCTCTGGAAAGGTCTAGAGCCTCCATTTTTGCACTCAGGTCAAAGTCTCACAGCCCTCTATCAGAATCCAGAGTTTTGAGAAGATTGGAGAAACTTAATTTTTCGCCCGAAAACTGAAAAAATACGAAAGGGGTAACACCGTCGGTTTTTTTTTTTTGGGTCGAAATTTTGAATTTCCATATCTCAGCTCTGGAAGGGTCTAGAGCCTCCATTTTTGCACTCAGGTCAAAGTCTCACATCCCTCTATCAGAATCCAGAGTTTTGAGAAGATTGGAGAAACTTAATTTTTCGCCCGAAAACTAAAAAAAACGAAAGGGGTAACACTGTCGTTTTTTTTTTCGGGTCGAAATTTTGAAATTCCATATCTCAGCTCTGGAAGGGTCTAGAGCCTCCATTTTTGCACTCAGGTCAAAGTCTGGTGGCCCTCTATCAGAATCCTGAGTTTTGAGAAGATTGGAGAAACTTAATTTTTCGCCCGAAAACGAAAAAAACCGAAAGGGGTAACACTGTCGTTTTTTTTTTCGGGTCGAAATTTAGAATTTCCATATCTCCGCTCTGGAAGGGTCTAGAGCCTCCATTTTTGCACTCAGGTCAAAGTCTGGTGGCCCTCTATCAGAATCCTTAGTTTTGAGAAGATTGGAGAAATTAAATTTTTCGCCCGAAAACGAAAAAAAACGAAAGGGGTATAACTGTCGGTTTTTTTTTCGGGTCGAAATTTTTAATTTCCATATCTCAGCTCTGGAAGGGTCTAGAGCCTCCATTTTTGCACTCAGGTCAAAGTCTCACAGCCCTCTATCAGAATCCAGAGTTTTGAGAAGATTGGAGAAACTTAATTTTTCGCCCAAAAACTGAAAAAAACGAAAGGGGTAACACTGTCGTTTTTTTTTCGGGTCGAAATTTTGAATTTCCATATCTCAGCTCTGGAAAGGTCTAGAGCCTCCATTTTTGCACTCAGGTCAAAGTCTCACAGCCCTCTATCAGAATCCTGAGTTTTGAGAAGATTGGAGAAACTTAATTTTTCGCCCAAAAACTGAAAAAAACGAAAGGGGTAACACTGTCGTTTTTTTTTCGGGTCGAAATTTTGAATTTCCATATCTCAGCTCTGGAAAGGTCTAGAGCCTCAATTTTTGCACTCAGGTCAAAGTCTCACAGCCCTCTATCAGAATCCTGAGTTTTGAGAAGATTGGAGAAACTTAATTTTTCGCCCAAAAACTGAAAAAAACGAAAGGGGTAACACTGTCGTTTTTTTCTCGGGTCGAAATTTTGAATTTCCATATCTCAGCTCTGGAAAGGTATAGAGCCTCCATTTTTGCAGTCAGGTCAAAGTCTGGTGGCCCTCTATCAGAATCCTGAGTTTTGAGAAGATTGGAGAAATTAAATTTTTCGCCTGAAAACGAAAAAAAACGAAAGGGGTAACACTGTCGTTTTTTTTTTCGGGTCGAAATTTTGAATTTCCATATCTCAGCTCTGGAAGGGTCTAGAGCCTCCATTTTTGCACTCAGGTCAAAGTCTCACAGCCCTCTATCAGAATCCAGAGTTTTGAGAAGATTGGAGAAACTTAATTTTTCACCCGAAAACTGAAAAAAACGAAAGGGGTAACACTGTCGTTTTTTTTCGGGTCGAAATTTTGAATTTCCATATCTCAGCTCTGGAAAGGTCTAGAGCCTCCATTTTTGCACTCAGGTCAAAGTCTCACAGCCCTCTATCAGAATCCAGAGTTTTGAGAAGATTGGAGAAACTTAATTTTTCGCCCAAAAACTGAAAAAAATGACACTGTCGTTTTTTTTTTCGGGTCGAAATTTTGAATTTCCATATCTCAGCTCTGGAAGGGTCTAGAGCCTCCATTTTTGCACTCAGGTCAAAGTCTGGTGGCCCTCTATCAGAATCCAGAGTTTTGAGAAGATTGGAGAAACTTAATTTTTCGCCCAAAAACTGAAAAAAACGAAAGGGGTAACACTGTAATTTTTTTCGGGTCGAAATTTTGAATTTCCATATCTCAGCTCTGGAAAGGTCTAGAGCCTCCATTTTTGCACTCAGGTCAAAGTCTCACAGCCCTCTATCAGAATCCAGAGTTTTGAGAAGATTGGAGAAACTTAATTTTTCGCCCAAAAACTGAAAAAAACGAAAGGGGTAACACTGTCGTTTTTTTTTCGGGTCGAAATTTTGAATTTCCATATCTCAGCTCTGGAAGGGTCTAGAGCCTCCATTTTTGCACTCAGGTCAAAGTCTGGTGGCCCTCTATCAGAATCCTGAGTTTTGAGAAGATTGGAGAAACTTAATTTTTCGCCCAAAAACTGAAAAAAACGAAAGGGGTAACACTGTCGTTTTTTTTTCGGGTCGAAATTTTGAATTTCCATATCTCAGCTCTGGAAAGGTCTAGAGCCTCCATTTTTGCACTCAGGTCAAAGTCTCACAGCCCTCTATCAGAATCCAGAGTTTTGAGAAGATTGGAGAAACTTAATTTTTCGCCCAAAAACTGAAAAAAACGAAAGGGGTAACACTGTCGTTTTTTTTTCGGGTCGAAATTTTGAATTTCCATATCTCAGCTCTGGAAGGGTCTAGAGCCTCAATTTTTGCACTCAGGTCAAAGTCTCACAGCCCTCTATCAGAATCCAGAGTTTTGAGAAGATTGGAGAAACTTAATTTTTCGCCCAAAAACTGAAAAAAACGAAAGGGGTAACACTGTCGTTTTTTTTTTCGGGTCGAAATTTTGAATTTCCATATCTCAGCTCTGGAAAGGTCTAGAGCCTCCATTTTTGCACTCAGGTCAAAGTCTCACAGCCCTCTATCAGAATCCAGAGTTTTGAGAAGATTGGAGAAACTTAATTTTTCGCCCAAAAACTGAAAAAAACGAAAGGGGTAACACTGTCGTTTTTTTTTCGGGTCGAAATTTTGAATTTCCATATCTCAGCTCTGGAAGGGTCTAGAGCCTCCATTTTTGCACTCAGGTCAAAGTCTGGTGGCCCTCTATCAGAATCCTGAGTTTTGAGAAGATTGGAGAAACTTAATTTTTCGCCCGAAAATGAAAAAAAACGAAAGGGGTAACACTGTCGTTTTTTTTTCGGGTCGAAATTTTGAATTTTGATATCTCAGCTCTGGAAGGGTCTAGAGCCTCCATTTTTGCACTCAAGTCAAAGTCTCACAGCCCTCTATCAGAATCCAGAGTTTTGAGAAGATTGGAGAAACTTAATTTTTCGCCCGAAAACTACAAAAAACGAAAGGGGTAACACTGTCGTTTTTTTTTTCGGGTCGAAATTTTGAAATTCCATATCTCAGCTCTGGAAGGGTCTAGAGCCTCCATTTTTGCACTCAGGTCAAAGTCTGGTGGCCCTCTATCAGAATCCTGAGTTTTGAGAAGATTGGAGAAACTTAATTTTTCGCCCGAAAACGAAAAAAAACGAAAGGGGTAACACTGTCGTTTTTTTTTCGGGTCGAAATTTTGAATTTCCATATCTCAGCTCTGGAAGGGTCTAGAGCCTCCATTTTTGCACTCAGGTCAAAGTCTCACAGCCCTCTATCAGAATCCAGAGTTTTGAGAAGATTGGAGAAACTTAATTTTTCACCCGAAAACTGAAAAAAACGAAAGGGGTAACACTGTCGTTTTTTTTCGGGTCGAAATTTTGAATTTCCATATCTCAGCTCTGGAAAGGTCTAGAGCCTCCATTTTTGCACTCAGGTCAAAGTCTCACAGCCCTCTATCAGAATCCAGAGTTTTGAGAAGATTGGAGAAACTTAATTTTTCGCCCAAAAACTGAAAAAAATGAAAGGGGTAACACTGTCGTTTTTTTTTCGGGTCGAAATTTTGAATTTCCATATCTCAGCTCTGGAAAGGTCTAGAGCCTCCATTTTTGCACTCAGGTCAAAGTCTCACAGCCCTCTATCAGAATCCAGAGTTTTGAGAAGATTGGAGAAACTTAATTTTTCGCCCAAAAACTGAAAAAATTGAAAGGGGTAACACTGTCGTTTTTTTTTCGGGTTGAAATTTTGAATTTCCATATCTCAGCTCTGGAAAGGTCTAGAGCCTCCATTTTTGCACTCAGGTCAAAGTCTCACAGCCCTCTATCAGAATCCAGAGTTTTGAGAAGATTGGAGAAACTTAATTTTTCGCCCAAAAACTGAAAAAAACGAAAGGGGTAACACTGTCGTTTTTTTTTCGGGTCGAAATTTTGAATTTCCATATCTCAGCTCTGGAAAGGTCTAGAGCCTCCATTTTTGCACTCAGGTCAAAGTCTCACAGCCCTCTATCAGAATCCAGAGTTTTGAGAAGATTGGAGAAACTTAATTTTTCACCCGAAAACTGAAAAAAACGAAAGGGGTAACACTGTCGTTTTTTTTCGGGTCGAAATTTTGAATTTCCATATCTCAGCTCTGGAAAGGTCTAGAGCCTCCATTTTTGCACTCAGGTCAAAGTCTCACAGCCCTCTATCAGAATCCAGAGTTTTGAGAAGATTGGAGAAACTTAATTTTTCGCCCAAAAACTGAAAAAAATGAAAGGGGTAACACTGTCGTTTTTTTTTCGGGTCGAAATTTTGAATTTCCATATCTCAGCTCTGGAAAGGTCTAGAGCCTCCATTTTTGCACTCAGGTCAAAGTCTCACAGCCCTCTATCAGAATCCAGAGTTTTGAGAAGATTGGAGAAACTTAATTTTTCGCCCAAAAACTGAAAAAATTGAAAGGGGTAACACTGTCGTTTTTTTTTCGGGTTGAAATTTTGAATTTCCATATCTCAGCTCTGGAAAGGTCTAGAGCCTCCATTTTTGCACTCAGGTCAAAGTCTCACAGCCCTCTATCAGAATCCAGAGTTTTGAGAAGATTGGAGAAACTTAATTTTTCGCCCAAAAACTGAAAAAAACGAAAGGGGTAACACTGTCGTTTTTTTTTCGGGTCGAAATTTTGAATTTCCATATCTCAGCTCTGGAAAGGTCTAGAGCCTCCATTTTTGCACTCAGGTCAAAGTCTCACAGCCCTCTATCAGAATCCAGAGTTTTGAGAAGATTGGAGAAACTTAATTTTTCGCCCAAAAACTGAAAAAAACGAAAGGGGTAACACTGTCGTTTTTTTTTCGGGTCGAAATTTTGAATTTCCATATCTCAGCTCTGGAAAGGTCTAGAGCCTCCATTTTTGCACTCAGGTCAAAGTCTCACAGCCCTCTATCAGAATCCAGAGTTTTGAGAAGATTGGAGAAACTTAATTTTTCGCCCAAAAACTGAAAAAAAAGAAAGGGGTAACACTGTCGTTTTTTTTTCGGGTCGAAATTTTGAATTTCCATATCTCAGCTCTGGAAGGGTCTAGAGCCTCAATTTTTGCACTCAGGTCAAAGTCTCACAGCCCTCTATCAGAATCCAGAGTTTTGAGAAGATTGGAGAAACTTAATTTTTCGCCCAAAAACTGAAAAAAACGAAAGGGGTAACACTGTCGTTTTTTTTTCGGGTCGAAATTTTGAATTTCCATATCTCAGCTCTGGAAAGGTCTAGAGCCTCCATTTTTGCACTCAGGTCAAAGTCTCACAGCCCTCTATCAGAATCCAGAGTTTTGAGAAGATTGGAGAAACTTAATTTTTCGCCCAAAAACTGAAAAAAACGAAAGGGGTAACACTGTCGTTTTTTTTTCGGGTCGAAATTTTGAATTTCCATATCTCAGCTCTGGAAGGGTCTAGAGCCTCCATTTTTGCACTCAGGTCAAAGTCTGGTGGCCCTCTATCAGAATCCTGAGTTTTCAGAAGATTGGAGAAACTTAATTTTTCGCCCGAAAATGAAAAAAAACGAAAGGGGTAACACTGTCGTTTTTTTTTCGGGTCGAAATTTTGAATTTTGATATCTCAGCTCTGGAAGGGTCTAGAGCCTCCATTTTTGCACTCAAGTCAAAGTCTGGTGGCCCTCTATCAGAATCCTGAGTTTTGAGAAGATTGGAGAAACTTAATTTTTCGCCCGAAAACGAAAAAAACCGAAAGGGGTAACACTGTCGTTTTTTTTTTCGGGTCGAAATTTAGAATTTCCATATCTCAGCTCTGGAAGGGTCTAGAGCCTCCATTTTTGCACTCAGGTCAAAGTCTGGTGGCCCTCTATCAGAATCCTTAGTTTTGAGAAGATTGGAGAAATTAAATTTTTCGCCCGAAAACGAAAAAAAACGAAAGGGGTAACACTGTCAGGTTTTTTTTCGGGTCGAAATTTTTAATTTCCATATCTCAGCTCTGGAAGGGTCTAGAGCCTCCATTTTTGCACTCAGGTCAAAGTCTCACAGCCCTCTATCAGAATCCAGAGTTTTGAGAAGATTGGAGAAACTTAATTTTTCGCCCAAAAACTGAAAAAAACGAAAGGGGTAACACTGTCGTTTTTTTTTTCGGGTCGAAATTTTGAATTTCCATATCTCAGCTCTGGAAAGGTCTAGAGCCTCCATTTTTGCACTCAGGTCAAAGTCTCACAGCCCTCTATCAGAATCCAGAGTTTTGAGAAGATTGGAGAAACTTAATTTTTCGCCCAAAAACTGAAAAAATTGAAAGGGGTAACACTGTCGATTTTTTTTCGGGTCGAAATTTTGAATTTCCATATCTCAGCTCTGGAAAGGTCTAGAGCCTCCATTTTTGCACTCAGGTCAAAGTCTCACAGCCCTCTATCAGAATCCAGAGTTTTGAGAAGATTGGAGAAACTTAATTTTTCGCCCAAAAACTGAAAAAAACGAAAGGGGTAACACTGTCGTTTTTTTTTCGGGTCGAAATTTTGAATTTCCATATCTCAGCTCTGGAAAGGTCTAGAGCCTCCATTTTTGCACTCAGGTCAAAGTCTGGTGGCCCTCTATCAGAATCCTGAGTTTTGAGAAGATTGGAGAAACTTAATTTTTCGCCCGAAAATGAAAAAAAACGAAAGGGGTAACACTGTCGTTTTTTTTTCGGGTCGAAATTTTGAATTTTGATATCTCAGCTCTGGAAGGGTCTAGAGCCTCCATTTTTGCACTCAAGTCAAAGTCTCACAGCCATCTATCAGAATCCAGAGTTTTGAGAAGATTGGAGAAACTTAATTTTTCGCCCGAAAACTAAAAAAAACGAAAGGGGTAACACTGTCGTTTTTTTTTTCGGGTCGAAATTTTGAAATTCCATATCTCAGCTCTGGAAGGGTCTAGAGCCTCCATTTTTGCACTCAGGTCAAAGTCTGGTGGCCCTCTATCAGAATCCTGAGTTTTGAGAAGATTGGAGAAACTTAATTTTTCGCCCGAAAACGAAAAAAACCGAAAGGGGTAACACTGTCGTTTTTTTTTCGGGTCGAAATTTTGAATTTCCATATCTCAGCTCTGGAAGGGTCTAGAGCCTCAATTTTTGCACTCAGGTCAAAGTCTCACAGCCCTCTATCAGAATCCAGAGTTTTGAGAAGATTGGAGAAACTTAATTTTTCGCCCAAAAACTGAAAAAAACGAAAGGGGTAACACTGTCGTTTTTTTTTTCGGGTCGAAATTTTGAATTTCCATATCTCAGCTCTGGAAAGGTCTAGAGCCTCCATTTTTGCAGTCAGGTCAAAGTCTGGTGGCCCTCTATTAGAATCCTGAGTTTTGAGAAGATTGGAGAAACTTAATTTTTCGCCCAAAAACTGAAAAAAACGAAAGGGGTAACACTGTCGTTTTTTTTTTCGGGTCGAAATTTTAAATTTCCATATCTCAGCTCTGGAAAGGTCTAGAGCCTCCATTTTTGCACTCAGGTCAAAGTCTAACAGCCCTCTATCAGAATCCAGAGTTTTGAGAAGATTGGAGAAACTTAATTTTTCGCCCGAAAACTGAAAAAAACGAAAGGGGTAACACTGTCGTTTTTTTTTTCGGGTCGAAATTTTAAATTTCCATATCTCAGCTCTGGAAAGGTCTAGAGCCTCCATTTTTGCACTCAGGTCAAAGTCTCACAGCCCTCTATCAGAATCCAGAGTTTTGAGAAGATTGGAGAAACTTAATTTTTCGCCCGAAAACTGAAAAAAACGAAAGGGGTAACACTGTCGTTTTTTTTTTCTTGTCGAAATTTTAAATTTCCATATCTCAGCTCTGGAAAGGTCTAGAGCCTCCATTTTTGCACTCAGGTCAAAGTCTCACAGCCCTCTATCAGAATCCAGAGTTTTGAGAAGATTGGAGAAACTTAATTTTTCGCCCGAAAACTGAAAAAATACGAAAGGGGTAACACCGTCGGTTTTTTTTTTTTTGGGTCGAAATTTTGAATTTCCATATCTCAGCTCTGGAAGGGTCTAGAGCCTCCATTTTTGCACTCAGGTCAAAGTCTCACATCCCTCTATCAGAATCCAGAGTTTTGAGAAGATTGGAGAAACTTAATTTTTCGCCCGAAAACTAAAAAAAACGAAAGGGGTAACACTGTCGTTTTTTTTTTCGGGTCGAAATTTTGAAATTCCATATCTCAGCTCTGGAAGGGTCTAGAGCCTCCATTTTTGCACTCAGGTCAAAGTCTGGTGGCCCTCTATCAGAATCCTGAGTTTTGAGAAGATTGGAGAAACTTAATTTTTCGCCCGAAAACGAAAAAAACCGAAAGGGGTAACACTGTCGTTTTTTTTTTTCGGGTCGAAATTTAGAATTTCCATATCTCAGCTCTGGAAGGGTCTAGAGCCTCCATTTTTGCACTCAGGTCAAAGTCTGGTGGCCCTCTATCAGAATCCTTAGTTTTGAGAAGATTGGAGAAATTAAATTTTTCGCCCGAAAACGAAAAAAAACGAAAGGGGTAACACTGTCGGTTTTTTTTTCGGGTCGAAATTTTTAATTTCCATATCTCAGCTCTGGAAGGGTCTAGAGCCTCCATTTTTGCACTCAGGTCAAAGTCTCACAGCCCTCTATCAGAATCCAGAGTTTTGAGAAGATTGGAGAAACTTAATTTTTCGCCCAAAAACTGAAAAAAACGAAAGGGGTAACACTGTCGTTTTTTTTTCGGGTCGAAATTTTGAATTTCCATATCTCAGCTCTGGAAAGGTCTAGAGCCTCCATTTTTGCACTCAGGTCAAAGTCTCACAGCCCTCTATCAGAATCCAGAGTTTTGAGAAGATTGGAGAAACTTAATTTTTCGCCCAAAAACTGAAAAAATTGAAAGGGGTAACACTGTCGATTTTTTTTCGGGTCGAAATTTTGAATTTCCATATCTCAGCTCTGGAAAGGTCTAGAGCCTCCATTTTTGCACTCAGGTCAAAGTCTCACAGCCCTCTATCAGAATCCAGAGTTTTGAGAAGATTGGAGAAACTTAATTTTTCGCCCAAAAACTGAAAAAAACGAAAGGGGTAACACTGTCGTTTTTTTTTCGGGTCGAAATTTTGAATTTCCATATCTCAGCTCTGGAAAGGTCTAGAGCCTCCATTTTTGCACTCAGGTCAAAGTCTCACAGCCCTCTATCAGAATCCTGAGTTTTGAGAAGATTGGAGAAACTTAATTTTTCGCCCAAAAACTGAAAAAAACGAAAGGGGTAACACTGTCGTTTTTTTTTCGGGTCGAAATTTTGAATTTCCATATCTCAGCTCTGGAAAGGTCTAGAGCCTCAATTTTTGCACTCAGGTCAAAGTCTCACAGCCCTCTATCAGAATCCTGAGTTTTGAGAAGATTGGAGAAACTTAATTTTTCGCCCAAAAACTGAAAAAAACGAAAGGGGTAACACTGTCGTTTTTTTCTCGGGTCGAAATTTTGAATTTCCATATCTCAGCTCTGGAAAGGTATAGAGCCTCCATTTTTGCAGTCAGGTCAAAGTCTGGTGGCCCTCTATCAGAATCCTGAGTTTTGAGAAGATTGGAGAAATTAAATTTTTCGCCTGAAAACGAAAAAAAACGAAAGGGGTAACACTGTCGTTTTTTTTTTCGGGTCGAAATTTTGAATTTCCATATCTCAGCTCTGGAAGGGTCTAGAGCTTCCATTTTTGCACTCAGGTCAAAGTCTCACAGCCCTCTATCAGAATCCAGAGTTTTGAGAAGATTGGAGAAACTTAATTTTTCACCCGAAAACTGAAAAAAACGAAAGGGGTAACACTGTCGTTTTTTTTCGGGTCGAAATTTTGAATTTCCATATCTCAGCTCTGGAAAGGTCTAGAGCCTCCATTTTTGCACTCAGGTCAAAGTCTCACAGCCCTCTATCAGAATCCAGAGTTTTGAGAAGATTGGAGAAACTTAATTTTTCGCCCAAAAACTGAAAAAAACGAAAGGGGTAACACTGTCGTTTTTTTTTCGGGTCGAAATTTTGAATTTCCATATCTCAGCTCTGGAAAGGTCTAGAGCCTCCATTTTTGCACTCAGGTCAAAGTCTCACAGCCCTCTATCAGAATCCAGAGTTTTGAGAAGATTGGAGAAACTTAATTTTTCGCCCAAAAACTGAAAAAAATGACACTGTCGTTTTTTTTTCGGGTCGAAATTTTGAATTTCCATATCTCAGCTCTGGAAGGGTCTAGAGCCTCCATTTTTGCACTCAGGTCAAAGTCTGGTGGCCCTCTATCAGAATCCTGAGTTTTGAGAAGATTGGAGAAACTTAATTTTTCGCCCAAAAACTGAAAAAAACGAAAGGGGTAACACTGTCTTTTTTTTTCGGGTCGAAATTTTGAATTTCCATATCTCAGCTCTGGAAAGGTCTAGAGCCTCCATTTTTGCACTCAGGTCAAAGTCTCACAGCCCTCTATCAGAATCCAGAGTTTTGAGAAGATTGGAGAAACTTAATTTTTCGCCCGAAAACTGAAAAAAACGAAAGGGGTAACACTGTCGTTTTTTTTTCGGGTCGAAATTTTGAATTTCCATATCTCAGCTCTGGAAGGGTCTAGAGCCTCAATTTTTGCACTCAGGTCAAAGTCTCACAGCCCTCTATCAGAATCCAGAGTTTTGAGAAGATTGGAGAAACTTAATTTTTCGCCCAAAAACTGAAAAAAACGAAAGGGGTAACACTGTCGTTTTTTTTTCGGGTCGAAATTTTGAATTTCCATATCTCAGCTCTGGAAAGGTCTAGAGCCTCCATTTTTGCACTCAGGTCAAAGTCTCACAGCCCTCTATCAGAATCCAGAGTTTTGAGAAGATTGGAGAAACTTAATTTTTCGCCCAAAAACTGAAAAAAACGAAAGGGGTAACACTGTCGTTTTTTTTTTCGGGTCAAAATTTTGAATTTCCATATCTCATCTCTGGAAGGGTCTAGAGCCTCCATTTTTGCACTCAGGTCAAAGTCTGGTGGCCCTCTATCAGAATCCTGAGTTTTGAGAAGATTGGGGAAACTTAATTTTTCGCCCGAAAATGAAAAAAAACGAAAGGGGTAACACTGTCGTTTTTTTTTCGGGTCGAAATTTTGAATTTTGATATCTCAGCTCTGGAAGGGTCTAGAGCCTCCATTTTTGCACTCAAGTCAAAGTCTCACAGCCCTCTATCAGAATCCAGAGTTTTGAGAAGATTGGAGAAACTTAATTTTTCGCCCGAAAACTAAAAAAAACGAAAGGGGTAACACTGTCGTTTTTTTTTTCGGGTCGAAATTTTGAATTTCCATATCTCAGCTCTGGAAGGGTCTAGAGCCTCCATTTTTGCACTCAGGTCAAAGTCTGGTGGCCCTCTATCAGAATCCTGAGTTTTGAGAAGATTGGAGAAACTTAATTTTTCGCCCGAAAACGAAAAAAACCGAAAGGGGTAACACTGTCGTTTTTTTTTCGGGTCGAAATTTAGAATTTCCATATCTCAGCTCTGGAAGGGTCTAGAGCCTCCATTTTTGCACTCAGGTCAAAGTCTGGTGGCCCTCTATCAGAATCCTTAGTTTTGAGAAGATTGGAGAAATTAAATTTTTCGCCCGAAAACGAAAAAAAACGAAAGGGGTAACACTGTCGGTTTTTTTTTCGGGTCGAAATTTTTAATTTCCATATCTCAGCTCTGGAAGGGTCTAGAGCCTCCATTTTTGCACTCAGGTCAAAGTCTCACAGCCCTCTATCAGAATCCAGAGTTTTGAGAAGATTGGAGAAACTTAATTTTTCGCCCAAAAACTGAAAAAAACGAAAGGGGTAACACTGTCTTTTTTTTTCGGGTCGAAATTTTGAATTTCCATATCTCAGCTCTGGAAAGGTCTAGAGCCTCCATTTTTGCACTCAGGTCAAAGTCTCACAGCCCTCTATCAGAATCCAGAGTTTTGAGAAGATTGGAGAAACTTAATTTTTCGCCCGAAAACTGAAAAAAACGAAAGGGGTAACACTGTCGTTTTTTTTTCGGGTCGAAATTTTGAATTTCCATATCTCAGCTCTGGAAGGGTCTAGAGCCTCAATTTTTGCACTCAGGTCAAAGTCTCACAGCCCTCTATCAGAATCCAGAGTTTTGAGAAGATTGGAGAAACTTAATTTTTCGCCCAAAAACTGAAAAAAACGAAAGGGGTAACACTGTCGTTTTTTTTTCGGGTCGAAATTTTGAATTTCCATATCTCAGCTCTGGAAAGGTCTAGAGCCTCCATTTTTGCACTCAGGTCAAAGTCTCACAGCCCTCTATCAGAATCCAGAGTTTTGAGAAGATTGGAGAAACTTAATTTTTCGCCCAAAAACTGAAAAAAACGAAAGGGGTAACACTGTCGTTTTTTTTTCGGGTCGAAATTTTGAATTTCCATATCTCAGCTCTGGAAAGGTCTAGAGCCTCAATTTTTGCACTCAGGTCAAAGTCTCACAGCCCTCTATCAGAATCCTGAGTTTTGAGAAGATTGGAGAAACTTAATTTTTCGCCCAAAAACTGAAAAAAACGAAAGGGGTAACACTGTCGTTTTTTTCTCGGGTCGAAATTTTGAATTTCCATATCTCAGCTCTGGAAAGGTATAGAGCCTCCATTTTTGCAGTCAGGTCAAAGTCTGGTGGCCCTCTATCAGAATCCTGAGTTTTGAGAAGATTGGAGAAATAAAATTTTTCGCCCGAAAACGAAAAAAAACGAAAGGGGTAACACTGTCGTTTTTTTTTCGGGTCGAAATTTTGAATTTCCATATCTCAGCTCTGGAAGGGTCTAGAGCCTCCATTTTTGCACTCAGGTCAAAGTCTCACAGCCCTCTATCAGAATCCAGAGTTTTGAGAAGATTGGAGAAACTTAATTTTTCACCCGAAAACTGAAAAAAACGAAAGGGGTAACACTGTCGTTTTTTTTCGGGTCGAAATTTTGAATTTCCATATCTCAGCTCTGGAAAGGTCTAGAGCCTCCATTTTTGCACTCAGGTCAAAGTCTCACAGCCCTCTATCAGAATCCAGAGTTTTGAGAAGATTGGAGAAACTTAATTTTTCGCCCAAAAACTGAAAAAAACGAAAGGGGTAACACTGTCGTTTTTTTTTTCGGGTCGAAATTTTGAATTTCCATATCTCAGCTCTGGAAAGGTCTAGAGCCTCCATTTTTGCACTCAGGTCAAAGTCTCACAGCCCTCTATCAGAATCCAGAGTTTTGAGAAGATTGGAGAAACTTAATTTTTCGCCCAAAAACTGAAAAAAATGACACTGTCGTTTTTTTTTCGGGTCGAAATTTTGAATTTCCATATCTCAGCTCTGGAAGGGTCTAGAGCCTCCATTTTTGCACTCAGGTCAAAGTCTGGTGGCCCTCTATCAGAATCCTGAGTTTTGAGAAGATTGGAGAAACTTAATTTTTCGCCCAAAAACTGAAAAAAACGAAAGGGGTAACACTGTCTTTTTTTTTCGGGTCGAAATTTTGAATTTCCATATCTCAGCTCTGGAAAGGTCTAGAGCCTCCATTTTTGCACTCAGGTCAAAGTCTCACAGCCCTCTATCAGAATCCAGAGTTTTGAGAAGTTTGGAGAAACTTAATTTTTTGCCCGAAAATGAAAAAAACGAAAGGGGTAACACTGTCGTTTTTTTTTTCGGGTCGAAATTTTGAATTTCCATATCTCAGCTCTGGAAAGGTCTAGAGCCTCAATTTTTGCACTCAGGTCAAAGTCTCACAGCCCTCTATCAGAATCCCGAGTTTTGAGAAGATTGGAGAAACTTAATTTTTCGCCCAAAAACTGAAAAAAACGAAAGGGGTAACACTGTCGTTTTTTTCTCGGGTCGAAATTTTGAATTTCCATATCTCAGCTCTGGAAAGGTATAGAGCCTCCATTTTTGCAGTCAGGTCAAAGTCTGGTGGCCCTCTATCAGAATCCTGAGTTTTGAGAAGATTGGAGAAATTAAATTTTTCGCCCGAAAACGAAAAAAAACGAAAGGGGTAACACTGTCGTTTTTTTTTCGGGTCGAAATTTTGAATTTCCATATCTCAGCTCTGGAAGGGTCTAGAGCCTCCATTTTTGCACTCAGGTCAAAGTCTCACAGCCCTCTATCAGAATCCAGAGTTTTGAGAAGATTGGAGAAACTTAATTTTTCACCCGAAAACTGAAAAAAACGAAAGGGGTAACACTGTCGTTTTTTTTCGGGTCGAAATTTTGAATTTCCATATCTCAGCTCTGGAAAGGTCTAGAGCCTCCATTTTTGCACTCAGGTCAAAGTCTCACAGCCCTCTATCAGAATCCAGAGTTTTGAGAAGATTGGAGAAACTTAATTTTTCGCCCGGAAACTGAAAAAAACGAAAGGGGTAACACTGTCGTTTTTTTTTTCGGGTCGAAATTTTGAATTTCCATATCTCAGCTCTGGAAGGGTCTAGAGCCTCAATTTTTGCACTCAGGTCAAAGTCTCACAGCCCTCTATCAGAATCCAGAGTTTTGAAAAGATTGGAGAAACTTAATTTTTCGCCCAAAAACTGAAAAAAACGAAAGGGGTAACACTGTCGTTTTTTTTTTCGGGTCGAAATTTTGAATTTCCATATCTCAGCTCTGGAAAGGTCTAGAGCCTCCATTTTTGCACTCAGGTCAAAATCTCACAGCCCTCTATCAGAATCCAGAGTTTTGAGAAGATTGGAGAAACTTAATTTTTCGCCCGAAAACTGAAAAAAACGAAAGGGGTAACACTGTCGTTTTTTTTTCGGGTCGAAATTTTGAATTTCCATATCTCAGCTCTGGAAAGGTCTAGAGCCTCCATTTTTGCACTCAGGTCAAAGTCTCACAGCCCTCTATCAGAATCCAGAGTTTTGAGAAGATTGGAGAAACTTAATTTTTCGCCCGAAAACTGAAAAAATACGAAAGGGGTAACACCGTCGGGGTTTTTTTTGGGTCGAAATTTTGAATTTCCATATCTCAGCTCTGGAAGGGTCTAGAGCCTCCATTTTTGCACTCAGGTCAAAGTCTCACAGCCCTCTATCAGAATCCAGAGTTTTGAGAAGATTGGAGAAAGTTAATTTTTCGCCAAAACTGAAAAAAACGAAAGCGGTAACACTGTCGTTTTTTTTTTCGGGTCGAAATTTAGAATTTCCATATCTCAGCTCTGGAAGGGTCTAGAGCCTCCATTTTTGCACTCAGGTCAAAGTCTGGTGGCCCTCTATCAGAATCCTGAGTTTTGAGAAGATTGGAGAAACTTAATTTTTCGCCCGAAAACGAAAAAAAACGAAAGGGGTAACACTGTCGTTTTTTTTTCGGGTCGAAATTTTTAATTTCCATATCTCAGCTCTGGAAGGGTCTAGAGCCTCCATTTTTGCACTCAGGTCAAAGTCTCACAGCCCTCTATCAGAATCCAGAGTTTTGAGAAGATTGGAGAAACTTAATTTTTCACCCGAAAACTGAAAAAAACGAAAGGGGTAACACTGTCGTTTTTTTTCGGGTCGAAATTTTGAATTTCCATATCTCAGCTCTGGAAAGGTCTAGAGCCTCCATTTTTGCACTCAGGTCAAAGTCTCACAGCCCTCTATCAGAATCCAGAGTTTTGAGAAGATTGGAGAAACTTAATTTTTCGCCCAAAAACTGAAAAAAACGAAAGGGGTAACATTGTGGGTTTTTTTTCGGGTCGAAATTTTGAATTTCCATATCTCAGCTCTGGAAAGGTCTAGAGCCTCCATTTTTGCACTCAGGTCAAAGTCTCACAGCCCTCTATCAGAATCCAGAGTTTTGAGAAGATCGGAGAAACTTAATTTTTCGCCCAAAAACTGAAAAAAAACGAAAGGGGTAACACTGTCGTTTTTTTTTCGGGTCGAAATTTTGAATTTCCATATCTCAGCTCTGGAAAGGTCTAGAGCCTCCATTTTTGCACTCAGGTCAAAGTCTCACAGCCCTCTATCAGAATCCAGAGTTTTGAGAAGATTGGAGAAACTTAATTTTTCGCCCGAAAACTGAAAAAAACGAAAGGGGTAACACTGTCGTTTTTTTTTCGGGTCGAAATTTTGAATTTCCATATCTCAGCTCTGGAAAGGTCTAGAGCCTCCATTTTTGCACTCAGGTCAAAGTCTCACAGCCCTCTATCAGAATCCAGAGTTTTGAGAAGATTGGAGAAACTTAATTTTTCGCCCAAAAACTGAAAAAAACGAAAGGGGTAACACTGTCGTTTTTTTTTCGGGTCGAAATTTTGAATTTCCATATCTCAGCTCTGGAAGGGTCTAGAGCCTCCATTTTTGCACTCAGGTCAAAGTCTGGTGGCCCTCTATCAGAATCCTGAGTTTTGAGAAGATTGGAGAAACTTAATTTTTCGCCCGAAAATGAAAAAAAACGAAAGGGGTAACACTGTCGTTTTTTTTTCGGGTCGAAATTTTGAATTTTGATATCTCAGCTCTGGAAGGGTCTAGAGCCTCCATTTTTGCACTCAAGTCAAAGTCTCACAGCCCTCTATCAGAATCCAGAGTTTTGAGAAGATTGGAGAAACTTAATTTTTCGCCCGAAAACTAAAAAAAACGAAAGGGGTAACACTGTCGTTTTTTTTTCGGGTCGAAATTTTGAATTTCCATATCTCAGCTCTGGAAAGGTATAGAGCCTCCATTTTTGCAGTCAGGTCAAAGTCTGGTGGCCCTCTATCAGAATCCTGAGTTTTGAGAAGATTGGAGAAATTTAATTTTTCGCCCGAAAACAAAAAAAAACGAAAGGGGTAACACTGTCGTTTTTTTTTTCGGGTCGAAATTTTGAATTTCCATATCTCAGCTCTGGAAGGGTCTAGAGCCTCCATTTTTGCACTCAGGTCAAAGTCTCACAGCCCTCTATCAGAATCCAGAGTTTTGAGAAGATTGGAGAAACTTAATTTTTCACCCGAAAACTGAAAAAAACGAAAGGGGTAACACTGTCGTTTTTTTTTTCGGGTCGAAATTTTGAAATTCCATATCTCAGCTCTGGAAGGGTCTAGAGCCTCCATTTTTGCACTCAGGTCAAAGTCTCACAGCCCTCTATCAGAATCCAGAGTTTTGAGAAGATTGGAGAAAGTTAATTTTTCGCCCAAAAACTGAAAAAAACGAAAGGGGTAACACTGTCGTTTTTTTTTCGGGTCGAAATTTTGAATTTTGATATCTCAGCTCTGGAAGGGTCTAGAGCCTCCATTTTTGCACTTAAGTCAAAGTCTCACGGCCCTCTATCATAATCCAGAGTTTTGAGAAGATTGGAGAAACTTAATTTTTCGCCCGAAAACGAAAAAAAACGAAAGGGGTTACACTGTCATTTTTTTTTCGGGTCGAAATTTTGAATTTTGATATCTCAGCTCTGGAAGGGTCTAGTGCCTCCATTTTTGCACTTAAGTCAAAGTCTCACGGCCCTCTATCATAATCCAGAGTTTTGAGAAGATTGGAGAAACTTAATTTTTCGCCCGAAAACTGAAAAAAATGAAAGGGGTAACACTGTCGTTTTTTTTTCGGGTCGAAATTTTGAATTTCCATATCTCAGCTCTGGAAAGGTCTAGAGCCTCCATTTTTGCACTCAGGTCAAAGTCTCACAGCCCTCTATCAGAATCCAGAGTTTTGAGAAGATTGGAGAAACTTAATTTTTCGCCCGAAAACTGAAAAAAAACGAAAGGGGTAACACCGTCGTTTTTTTTTTGGGTCGAAATTTTTAATTTCCATATCTCAGCTCTGGAAGGGTCTAGAGCCTCCATTTTTGCACTCAGGTCAAAGTCTCACAGCCCTCTATCAGAATCCAGAGTTTTGAGAAGATTGGAGAAAGTTAATTTTTCGCCCAAAAACTGAAAAAAACGAAACTGTCGTTTTTTTTTCGGGTCGAAATTTTGAATTTCCATATCTCAGCTCTGGAAGGTTCTAGAGCCTCCATTTTTGCACTCAGGTCAAAGTCTGGTGGCCCTCTATCAGAATCCTGAGTTTTGAGAAGATTGGAGAAATTTAATTTTTCGCCCGAAAACGAAAAAAAACGAAAGGGGTAACACTGTCGTTTTTTTTTCGGGTCGAAATTTTTAATTTCCATATCTCAGCTCTGGAAGGGTCTAGAGCCTCCATTTTTGCACTCAGGTCAAAGTCTCACAGCCCTCTATCAGAATCCAGAGTTTTGAGAAGATTGGAGAAACTTAATTTTTCACCCGAAAACTGAAAAAAACGAAAGGGGTAACACCGTCAATTTTTTTCGGGTCGAAATTTTGAATTTCCATATCTCAGCTCTGGAAAGGTCTAGAGCCTCCATTTTTGCACTCAGGTCAAAGTCTCACAGCCCTCTATCAGAATCCAGAGTTTTGAGAAGATTGGAGAAACTTAATTTTTCGCCCAAAAACTGAAAAAACGAAAGGGGTAACACTGTCGTTTTTTTTTCGGGTCGAAATTTTGAATTTCCATATCTCAGCTCTGGAAAGGTCTAGAGCCTCCATTTTTGCACTCAGGTCAAAGTCTCACAGCCCTCTATCAGAATCCATAGTTTTGAGAAGATTGGAGAAACTTAATTTTTCGCCCGAAAATGAAAAAAACGAAAGGGGTAACACTGTCGTTTTTTTTTCGGGTCGAAATTTTGAATTTTGATATCTCAGCTCTGGAAGGGTCTAGAGCCTCCATTTTTGCACTCAGGTCAAAGTCTCACAGCCCTCTATCATAATCCAGAGTTTTGAGAAGATTGGAGAAACTTAATTTTTCGCCAAAAAAAAAACAAAACAAAAAAAAAGGGGTAACACTGTCGGGTTTTTTTCGGGTCGAAATTTTGAAATTCGATATCTCAGCTCTGGAAGGGTCTAGAGCCTCCATTTTTGCACTCAGGTCAAAGTCTCACAGCCCTCTATCATAATCCAGAGTTTTGAGAAGATTGGAGAAACTTAATTTTTTGCCAAAAAAAAAACAAAAAAAAAACAAAAGGGGTAACACTGTCGTTTTTTTTTCGGATCGAAATTTTGAAATTCGATATCTCAGCTCTGGAAGGGTCTAGAGCCTCCATTTTTGCACTTAAGTCAAAGTCTCACGGCCCTCTATCATAATCCAGAGTTTTGAGAAGATTGGAGAAACGTAATTTTTCGCCCGAAAACGAAAAAAAACGAAAGGGGTTACACTGTCGTTTTTTTTTCGGGTCGAAATTTTGAATTTTGATATCTGGAAGGGTCTAGAGCCTCCATTTTTACACTTAAGTCAAAGTTTCACGGCCCTCTATCATAATCCAGAGTTTTGAGAAGATTGGAGAAACTTAATTTTTTGCCCGAAAACGAAAAAAAACGAAAGGGGTTACACTGTCGTTTTTTTTTTCGTGTCGAAATTTTGAATTTTGATATCTCAGCTCTGGAAGGGTCTAGAGCCTCCATTTTTGCACTTAAGTCAAAGTCTCACAGCCCTCTATCATAATCCAGAGTTTTGAGAAGATTGGAGAAACTTAATTTTTCGCCCGAAAATGAAAAAAACGAAAGGGGTAACACTGTCGTTTTTTTTTCAGGTCGAAATTTTGAAATTCGATATCTCAGCTCTGGAAGGGTCTAGAGCCTCCATTTTTGCACTCAGGTCAAAGTCTCACAGCCCTCTATCATAATCCAGAGTTTTCAGAAGATTGGAAAAAAGTAATTTTTCGCCCGAAAATGAAAAAAAAACGAAAGGGGTAACACTGTCGTTTTTTTTTTCGGGTCGAAATTTTGAAATTCGATATCTCAGCTCTGGAAGGGTCTAGAGCCTCCATTTTTGCACTCAGGTCAAAGTCTCGCGGCCCTCTATCTGAATCCAGAGTTTTGAGAAGATTGGAGAAACTTAATTTTTTGCCCGAAAACGAAAAAAAACGAAAGGGGTAACACTGTCGTTTTTTTTTCGGGTCGAAATTTTGAGTTTCGATATCTCAGCTCTGGAAGGGTCTAGAGCCTCCATTTTTGCACTCAGGTCAAAGTCTCGTGGCCCTCTATCAGAATCCAGAGTTTTGAGAAGTTTGGAGAAACTTAATTTTTTGCCCGAAAACGAAAAAAAAACGAAAGGGGTAACACTGTCGTTTTTTTTTTCGGGTCGAAATTTTGAGTTTCGATATCTCAGCTCTGGAAGGGTCTAGAGCCTCCATTTTTGCACTCAGGTCAAAGTTTCACGGCCCTCTATCATAATCCAGAGTTTTGAGAAGATTGAAGAAACTTAATTTTTCGCCCGAAAATGAAAAAAAACGAAAGGGGTAACACTGTCGTTTTTTTTTTTCGTGTCGAAATTTTGAAATTCGATATCTCAGCTCTGGAAGGGTCTAGAGCCTCCATTTTTGCACTCAGGTCAAAGTCTCACAGCCCTCTATCATAATCCAGAGTTTTGAGAAGATTGGAGAAACTTAATTTTTCGCCCGAAAATGAAAAAAACGAAAGGGGTAACACTGTCGTTTTTTTTTCGGGTCGAAATTTTTAATTTCGATATCTCAGCTCTGGAAGGGTCTAGAGCCTCCATTTTTGCACTCAGGTCAAAGTCTCGTGGCCCTCTATCAGAATCCAGAGTTTTGAGAAGATTGGAGAAACTTAATTTTTCGCCAAAAAAAAAACAAAACAAAAAAAAAGGGGTAACACTGTCGGGTTTTTTTCGGGTCGAAATTTTGAAATTCGATATCTCAGCTCTGGAAGGGTCTAGAGCCTCCATTTTTGCACTCAGGTCAAAGTCTCACAGCCCTCTATCATAATCCAGAGTTTTGAGAAGATTGGAGAAACTTAATTTTTTGCCAAAAAAAAAACAAAAAAAAAACAAAAGGGGTAACACTGTCGTTTTTTTTTCGGATCGAAATTTTGAAATTCGATATCTCAGCTCTGGAAGGGTCTAGAGCCTCCATTTTTGCACTTAAGTCAAAGTCTCACGGCCCTCTATCATAATCCAGAGTTTTGAGAAGATTGGAGAAACGTAATTTTTCGCCCGAAAACGAAAAAAAACGAAAGGGGTTACACTGTCGTTTTTTTTCGGGTCGAAATTTTGAATTTTGATATCTGGAAGGGTCTAGAGCCTCCATTTTTACACTTAAGTCAAAGTTTCACGGCCCTCTATCATAATCCAGAGTTTTGAGAAGATTGGAGAAATTTAATTTTTTGCCCGAAAACGAAAAAAAACGAAAGGGGTTACACTGTCGTTTTTTTTTTCGTGTCGAAATTTTGAATTTTGATATCTCAGCTCTGGAAGGGTCTAGAGCCTCCATTTTTGCACTTAAGTCAAAGTCTCACAGCCCTCTATCATAATCCAGAGTTTTGAGAAGATTGGAGAAACTTAATTTTTCGCCCGAAAATGAAAAAAACGAAAGGGGTAACACTGTCGTTTTTTTTTCAGGTCGAAATTTTGAAATTCGATATCTCAGCTCTGGAAGGGTCTAGAGCCTCCATTTTTGCACTCAGGTCAAAGTCTCACAGCCCTCTATCATAATCCAGAGTTTTCAGAAGATTGGAAAAAAGTAATTTTTCGCCCGAAAATGAAAAAAAAACGAAAGGGGTAACACTGTCGTTTTTTTTTTCGGGTCGAAATTTTGAAATTCGATATCTCAGCTCTGGAAGGGTCTAGAGCCTCCATTTTTGCACTCAGGTCAAAGTCTCGCGGCCCTCTATCTGAATCCAGAGTTTTGAGAAGATTGGAGAAACTTAATTTTTTGCCCGAAAACGAAAAAAAACGAAAGGGGTAACACTGTCGTTTTTTTTTCGGGTCGAAATTTTGAGTTTCGATATCTCAGCTCTGGAAGGGTCTAGAGCCTCCATTTTTGCACTCAGGTCAAAGTCTCGTGGCCCTCTATCAGAATCCAGAGTTTTGAGAAGTTTGGAGAAACTTAATTTTTTGCCCGAAAACGAAAAAAAAACGAAAGGGGTAACACTGTCGTTTTTTTTTTCGGGTCGAAATTTTGAGTTTCGATATCTCAGCTCTGGAAGGGTCTAGAGCCTCCATTTTTGCACTCAGGTCAAAGTTTCACGGCCCTCTATCATAATCCAGAGTTTTGAGAAGATTGAAGAAACTTAATTTTTCGCCCGAAAATGAAAAAAAACGAAAGGGGTAACACTGTCGTTTTTTTTTTCGTGTCGAAATTTTGAAATTCGATATCTCAGCTCTGGAAGGGTCTAGAGCCTCCATTTTTGCACTCAGGTCAAAGTCTCACAGCCCTCTATCATAATCCAGAGTTTTGAGAAGATTGGAGAAACTTAATTTTTCGCCCGAAAATGAAAAAAACGAAAGGGGTAACACTGTCGTTTTTTTTTCGGGTCGAAATTTTTAATTTCGATATCTCAGCTCTGGAAGGGTCTAGAGCCTCCATTTTTGCACTCAGGTCAAAGTCTCGTGGCCCTCTATCAGAATCCAGAGTTTTGAGAAGATTGGAGAAATTTAATTTTTCGCCCGAAAACGAAAAAAAACGAAAGGGGTAACACTGTCGTTTTTTTTCGGGTCGAAATTTTGAGTTTCGATATCTCAGCTCTGGAAGGGTCTAGAGCCTCCATTTTTGCACTGAGGTCAAAGTCCCATGACCCTCTGATTCCGATAGAGGGTCATGGGACTTAGACCTGAGTGCAAAAATGGAGTCTCTAGACCCTTCCAGAGCTGAGATATTGAGATATTTATAATTGCATAAATACTAAGTGGGATCTCGTATCTCAGCTCTGGAAGGGTCTAGAGCCTCCATTTTTGCACTCAGGTCTAAGTCCCATGACCCTCTATCAGAATCCAGAGTTTCAAGAAGATCAGAGAAACTCAAAAGTGGTACCCATGTCGGTTTTTTTTTATGCGAAAAAATAAGTTCCTCCAATCTTCTTGGATCTCTGGATTCTGATAGAGGGCCATGGGACTTAGACCTGAGTGCAAAAATGGAGGATCTAGACCCTTCCAGAGCTGAGATATCAAAATTCAAAATTTCGACCCGAAAAAAAAACGACAGTGTTACCCCTTTCGTTTTTGGGCAAAAAATTAAGTTTCTCCAAACTTCTCAAAACTCTGGATTCTGATAGAGGGCCACGAGACTTTGACTTAAGTGCAAAAATGGAGGCTCTAGACCCTTCCAGAGCTGAGATATCAAAATTCAAAATTTCGACCCGAAAAAAAAACGACAGTGTAACCCCTTTCGTTTTTTTTTTTCATTTTCGGGAGAAAAATTAAGTTTCTCCAATCTTCTCAAAACTCTGGATTATGATAGAGGGCCGTGAAACTTTGACTTAAGTGCAAAAATGGAGACTCTAGACCCTTCCAGAGCTGAGATATCGAAACTCAAAATTTCGACCCGAAAAAAAAAAACGACAGTGTTACCCCTTTCGTTTTTTTTTTCGTTTTCGGGCAAAAAATTACGTTTCTCCAAACTTCTCAAAACTCTGGATTCTGATAGAGGGCCACGAGACTTTGACCTGAGTGCAAAAATCGAGGCTCTAGACCCTTCCAGAGCTGAGATATCAAAATTCAAAATTTCGACCCGAAAAAAAAACGACAGTGTTACCCCTTTCGTTTTTTTTTTCGTTTTCGGGCAAAAAATTAAGTTTCTCCAATCTTCTCAAAACTCTGGATTATGATAGAGGGCCGTGAGACTTTGACTTAAGTGCAAAAATGGAGGCACTAGACCCTTCCAGAGCTGAGATATCAAAATTCAAAATTTCGACCCGAAAAAAAAATGACAGTGTAACCCCTTTCGTTTTTTTTCGTTTTCGGGCGAAAAATTAAGTTTCTCCAATCTTCTCAAAACTCTGGATTATGATAGAGGGCCGTGAGACTTTGACTTAAGTGCAAAAATTGAGGCTCTAGACCCTTCCAGAGCTGAGATATCAAAATTCAAAATTTCGACCCGAAAAAAAACGACAGTGTAACCCCTTTCGTTTTTTTCGTTTTCGGGCGAAAAATTAAGTTTCTCCAATCTTCTCAAAACTCTGGATTATGATAGAGGGCCGTGAAACTTTGACTTAAGTGCAAAAATGGAGGCTCTAGACCAGTGTTTCCCAACCCTGTTCCTGGCGGCACACCAACACTGCGTGTTTTCTTAGTCTCTCTAATCAAACACACCCGATTCAACCCATCAGCTCATTAACCCACCTGATTATGAGCTGATGGGTTGAATCAGGTGTGTTTGATAAGGGAGACAAAGAATACACGCAGTGTTGGTGTGCCGCCAGGAACAGGGTTGGGAAACACTGCTCTAGACCATTCCAGAGCTGAGATATCGAAACTCAAAATTTCGACCCGAAAAAAAAACGACAGTGTTACCCCTTTCGTTTTTTTTTCGTTTTCAGGCAAAACATTAAGTTTTTCCAATCTTCTCAAAACTCTGGATTCTGATAGAGGGCCACGAGACTTTGACCTGAGTGCAAAAATGGAGGCTCTAGACCCTTCCAGAGCTGAGATATCGAAATTCAAAATTTAGACCTGAAAAAAAACCGACAGTGTTACCCCTTTCGTTTTTTTTCGTTTTCGGGCAAAAAGTTAAGTTTCTCCAAACTTCTCAAAACTCTGGATTCTGATGCAAAAATGGAGGCTCTAGACCCTTCCAGAGCTGAGATATCGAAATTCAAAATTTAGACCCGAAAAAAAAACGACAGTGTTACCCCTTTCGTTTTTTTTCGTTTTCGGGCGAAAAATTAAGTTTCTCCAATCTTCTCAAAACTCTGGATTATGATAGAGGGCCGTGAGACTTTGACTTAAGTGCAAAAATGGAGGCTCTAGACCCTTCCAGAGCAGAGATATCGAAACTCAAAATTTCAACCCGAAAAAAATACGACAGTGTTACCACTTTTGTTTTTTTTCGTTTTCGGTCAAAAAATTAAGTTTCTCCAAACTTCTCAAAACTCTGGATTCTGATAGAGGGCCACGAGACTTTGACCTGAGTGCAAAAATGGAGGCTCTAGACCCTTCCAGAGCTGAGATATCGAAATTCAAAATTTAGACCCGAAAAAAAAAACGACAGTGTTACCCCTTTCGTTTTTTTTCGTTTTCGGGCAAAAAATTAAGTTTCTCCAATCTTCTCAAAACTCTGGATTCTGATAGAGGGCCACGAGTCTTTGACCTGAGTGCAAAAATGGAGGCTCTAGACCCTTCCAGAGCTGAGATATCGAAATTCAAAATTTCGACCCGAAAAAAAACCGACAGTGTTACCCCTTTCGTTTTTTGTTTTTCAGGCGAAAATTATGTTTCTCCAATCTTCTCAAAACTCTGGATTCTAGGGCCATGAGACTTTGACCTGAGTGCAAAAATGGAGGCTCTAGACCCTTCCAGAGCTGAGATATCAAAATTCAAAATTTCGACCCGAAAAAAAAAACGACAGTGTTACCCCTTTCGTTTTTTTTTCGTTTTCGGGCGAAAAATTAAGTTTCTCCAATCTTCTCAAAACTCTGGATTCTGATAGAGGGCCATGAGACTTTGACCTGAGTGCAAAAATGGAGGCTCTAGACCCTTCCAGAGCTGAGATATCAAAATTCAAAATTTCGACCCGAAAAAAAAAACCGACAGTGTTACCCCTTTCGTTTTTTTTTCGTTTTCGGGCGAAAAATTAGGTTTCTCCAATCTTTCCAAAACTCTGGATTATGCTAGAGGGATGTGAGACTTTGACCTGAGTGCAAAAATGGAGGCTCTAGACCCTTCCAGAGCTGAGATATCAAAATTAAAAATTTTGACCCGAAAAAAAAAATGACAGTGTTACCCCTTTCGTTTTTTTTTCGTTTTCGGGCGAAAAATTAAGTTTCTCCAATCTTCTCAAAACTCTGGATTCTGATAGAGGGCCACGAGACTTTGACCTGAGTGCAAAAATGGAGGCTCTAGACCCTTCCAGAGCTGAGATATCAAAATTCAAAAATTTCGACCCTAAAAAAAAACGACAGTGTAACCCCTTTCGTTTTTTTCATTTTCTGGCGAAAAATTAAGTTTCTCCAATCTTCTCAAAACTCTGTATTATGATAGAGGGCCACGAGACTTTGACCTAAATGCAAAAATGGAGGCTCTAGACCCTTCCAGAGCTGAGATAACGAAACTCAAAATTTCGACCCGAAAAAAAAACGACAGTGTTACCCCCTTCGTTTTTTTTTTCGTTTTCGGGCAAAACATTAAGTTTCTCCAATCTTCTCAAAACTCTGGATTATGATAGAGGGCTGTGAGACTTTGACCTGTGTGCAAAAATGGAGGCTCTAGACCCTTCCAGAGCTGAGATATGGACATCCCATGTAGCATTTATGCCATTATAAATATCTCAATATCTCAGCTCTGGAAGGGTCTAGAGCCTCAATTTTTGCACTCAGGTCTAAGTCCCATGGCCCTCTATCAGAATCCAGAGTTTCAAGAAGATTGGAGAAACTTATTTTTTCTTACCAAAAAAAAAAACGACATGGGTACCACTGTCGTTTTTTGGGGGGGTCGAAATTTTGAGTTTCTCTGATCTTCTTGAAACTCTGGATTCTGACAGAGGGTCATGGGACTTAGACCTGAGTGCAAAAATGGAGGCTCTAGACCCTTCCAGAGCTGAGATATGAACATCCCATGTAGCATTTATGCCATTATAAATATCTCAATATCTTAGCTCTGGAAGGGTCTAGAGCCTCCATTTTTGCAGTGGTACCGTTTTTTGGGGTTTTTTTGGTGCGAAAAAATAAGTTTCTCCAATCTTCTTGAAACTCTGGATTCTGATAGAGGGTCATGGGACTTAGACCTGAGTGCAAAAATGGAGGCTATAGACCCTTCCTGAGCTGAGATATTGAGATCCCATGTAGCATTTATCCCATTATAAAAAAAATAGTGGGTTCGCGGACAGTGGAATTTCGGGACGGCCCTTGGTGCCACAGACTCAGGGGGCTTCCCTGAGTGCAGTAAAATAGTTTTCATCCCCAAATTTTGAAAGCTAAGCTTAAAAACGACGTGTCCACAAACCCACTATTTGTCCAATAACCCACTATTTTTATAATGGCATAAATGCTACGTGGGATCTCAATATCTCAGCTCAGGAAGGGTCTAGAGACTCCATTTTTGCACTCAGGTTTAAGTCTCATGGCCCTCTATCAGAATCCAGAATCTTGAGAAGATTGGAGAAACTTAATTTCTCGCCCTGAAAAAAACGACAGGGGTACCCCTTTTAGTTTGTTCGGGTCGAAATTTTGAGTTTCTCTGATCTCTAAATTTTTAGAGGCTTTGTTTGTTTTGTTCAGGACTTTAGGGCGAGGGAACCGGAAGTGCTAAAATGCTAACTCACTTCCGCGTTTTGGCCTACAAAGTCACGTCATAACTTCGGCACTCAAGTCTTGTTTCGTAAATCCAGTACGCTGGTGGTGACAATTCTCTCTGACCAATCAGTGATCTGCAGTGTGTACATGTCACATTTGACTATTGGTAGTACGGCTTATTTGGAACCTCAACCGATATGGTACTAAAAAAAAAGGTTTTGTGGAAAACCCCGAAAGTGAGCCGTACCGAGCAGTGGAAAAGAGCCAAAGATTAACTTGAAACAAAAACAGAAAATCTATGTAACCATATAATTCCAAACATCTTGGTTCATCTAGTTTAATAATTGATACTATCTGGTGTCACTTTGAAGGGTAACAAAGTAGGAAAGGCATGACTTCACGTGTTTCACACCAGCATGTTGTTTGACAGTCAAAAGGCCCTTTCATGTGTTTCAAAGGAAATTGAATCATTTGTTCCTTTCATGTTGAGCTTTTCTCCATAAGGCTTTTGTTTCCTGCGATCGCAAGTGTTTACACACACCACCCTTGGCTCTTGATGGCATAGACAGTTTTGTCAGTCGCTCATTTACTTTGGCTCTCATAAACGAACACAGAAGCGGAGTGTTTCAACATCTCAGTTTCCATTCGGCTCACGTCTTGAATTCTGTTGCGAAATCTTAAGGATGTTAATATAGTTCAGCTTATGAAGCCAATGATAAATCCCTCCATTGCAGACCTCCCTGAATTTTAATATATTTATTTGTTAATTAATATTTTGATTTCAGCAACGCTACAATATGGGTAAATTTGTTTACATTAATGTGTAGGTGTCACGATCTAACAATGAATAATACTTGACTATGTACTATGATATCAATTTGCCCAGCAATAGTCCCAAAACACTTCAACACCATAATTATGACTTCCAAACTATTAAATAAAGACTTCCCAGGAATCTAAATGCAGCATTGATTCACAAAGAGTTTGTCCCTGTAATCACGTTTCTGTGAGTCACTTCGGACTAATTCCAGACTAATATAACTCACCTTCAGTTGTAGACAGCGTTTGCAGTAGAGGCCGACTGTTTGCCCCATCCTCACTCTCGGCTGGGCTCAGGCCTGAGATCTGCGGCTCTCGCTCCTCGTCCTCTTCACACGAGGAACATGTCTCTGGCTGGAGATCGTCTGTGGTTGAACTGGTCTGAAAAAGCGGCCAGGCATCATCAGGTGCACCTCCCACATCTGTCCGGCTGGCTCCCAGAGATGGGTTCACCAGTCTGTGACAGGACAAAAAACAAGACTGTGTAAAATTTCATGGAGTTCAATGGAGGGATATAGTTCGGCCTAAAATGAAAGTTAAGTCATCATTTAATCTGCCTGATTTGGTGAAAAACATCTCAATTTCCAGATGAGTGGGAGTGAACTGATGCGCTAATTGGGTTTCATGAACACACACTGTGTACAGAAGACCAACGGCATTTAGATCATGTGACACTGAAGACTGGAGTAATGATGCTGAAAATTCAGCTTCGATATCACATGATTTTTTTTTTAAATTAAAATGTACTCAAATAGAAAATACTTATTTTTATTGTTTTAAAATATTTTATAATATCACAGTTAAAATGTGATATTGGATCAAACATATACTGACCCCAAACTTTTGAATGATAGTGTATGTTGAAAACCAACTGAAGTTTGTCAGAATTGGAAAATTAATCTGTTGAATATGATCTAAATCGCTCCATTAAAGGAGTAGTTCACTTTGAAAAAAAACTTGCTGATAATTTACTCACCCCCATGTCATCCAAGATGTCCATGTTTTTCTTTCTTCAGTCGAAAAGAAATTAAGGTTTTTGATGAAAACATTCCAGGATTTTTCTCCATATAATGGCCTTCATTGCGAACCAAACGGTTCAAGGTCCAAATGAGAGTTTCAGTGCAGCTTCAAAGGGCTTTAAACGACACCAGACGATGAATAAGGGTCTTATCTAGCGAAACGATCGCTCATTTAAAAAATAAATAAAAAAGTTTAAGTTTCATAAGCACAACTGCTCGCCTTGCTCTGTTCTGTGATGCGCGTTTGTGACTCTCCTGTTCAAACTCGTTTATCAAAATGAACAAATCTTTTTTCGAGTCATGACTCGAAGGGTCCTAGATAAGACCCTTATTCATCGTCTGGTGTTGTTTAAAGCCCTTTGAAGATGCACTGAAACGGTCATTTGGACCTTGAACCGTTTGGTTCCCAATGAAGTCCATTATATGGAGAAAATCCTGGAATGTTTTCATCAAAAACCTTCATTTCTTTTCAACTGAAGAAAGAAAGACGTGGACATCTTGGATGACATGGGGGTGAGTAAATTATCAGCAAAAGTTTTTTTTTAAAGTGAACTACTCCTTTAACGTCATGTAAATGATAAAGAACCCACCCTTCATTGAGACTGCTCTGCGAGGGAAAGGGCCGACACTCACGGCCACGGCTCTGGCTCCAGGTGTCATCGCAGCAGAGAGACGGGATCAGGTTTACAGGACCTGGAAAACAAACCACACTTCAGTCTAATATCATGATGATGACAATCAACATCTCTCCAGAACTGTGTGGGATTAATAAAATAATAATCTGACTCATTTGCTGGCTAACTCACATGTGTGAAACTCACCGCGGGACTGTCCTGATCCGGGACGGCAGTGACAACAAGGCCGCTGGGAAAACTCCAGAACTCGACGGTCCAGACAAGACAACTCTGAACCCACATAAGGACCTTCATGGGACCTCAACGAAACTGAGGCATCGGAACATGAAACAACAGCAAAAACGGATACAGTAGAAACAGATAAATTTTCATAAGTTTAAAAGATAACAACTAACTACTTTAAAATAAAAAAGCATTCAAATCATGGCAAAATCACTGTACCACACAAACTCAGGTGGCTTTTATAAAATAGCAGCAACAGTGACATGATAAAAGACACCAACAATCAATTATTAATATAGATACCATTCAAATGTCTGAGGTCAGTAAGATTTTTAAAAGAAATTGATACTTTCATTCAGCAAGGATGTATCAAAAAGTGTTGTCTGTTGAACTTTCTATTCATCAATTCAGCTTTGCGTCACAGGAATAAAGAACATTTTAAAACATATTATTAAAAAACTAAAATAAACTAAAGCTGTGTTCCAAATGACGCACTTATACACTGTGTACTTATGCACTAATATGTACGGACAGTGTAGTCTGTGAACTCTATACTGTTATTTTGTCATTCATCATTGGAGTCTGACACCCCTCCTCTTCCGCTAAGTAATAAACCTGCGACAATCGAATGCATTTAAGTGCCCAACACTCCATACTTCATTGTTTCGGTTCATTAAGTGCACTTTTTCTTTTTTTGAATGTTCACACTACTTTATACTACAAAATAGTATAGTATGCGCATTGAGACGTAACTATATTTTTCTTTTTTTACATCAGAATTTAAATCAGATCTGTCAGCATCATTGCAATGTCAACTGATGTATCAACATGGTACAACAGCAGATAAATAAAAAAATAAAAATCCTTTCAAATTTAGAATGGCCACCACCACCACTTACAGTAAAATGTAGTAGAAGCACCACAGCTATCAATTAGTAAATGTGTATGGAGTGATTAGAAATACCTTCTATTATATAGCTATAATGTAATTATAAAATGATAAGCCTGATAGGTTACCTGGTTTCTTCTCCAGCAGTTGTCTCTTACAGTAGATGACACACAGGATGAAGAGGGCGAGCAGGACTGTGGCCAGCGCACTGCAGATCACCGCCGCTAGAGCCATGTCTCTGGGACTGGTCACTGGAGGCTGGAGCGGGACAAGATTCACTCGTCCCATACCTGAAAGATACATACGAGACAAGAAGTGAGGTCACTGAGCATCTCCAGTTCCATTTTTTACTCAATTCCTCACCCTTATATTGGAGGATTTTATTTCTTCTGTGGAACACAAAAGGAGATTTTAATGGAAGCTTGTTTCCATCACGGAATAAAACAATTTAAAAGATAATCACGACTTTATCTTACAATTCTGACTTTCTTCAAAGAATTACATGATATAAACACTATTGGCACTGTCACTTATTTCGTCACTTATTTCGACATTAAAAATTTGCATTTAGTTTAAGTTTATACATTTAGGCAACTAACTGAATAAGTTGAGGCACAAAATAATATAAAAAATTAAACTGTACTAACTCAGATAAAAATAAACATATTATATATATATATATATATATATATATATACATATACTGTATATATATCTCATTATTTTTTTGGCCGAAACTACTAAAAATTACAAAAGCACATGACAAAATTGGCAGAAAATTTAATTAAAATGAAAACGCAAAAAATAAAATGAAACTCAAAATTAAGGATGTACCCAAAGACGTTACCTTATTCGGAAAGGTACTGCTACTGAATAACGCTTTCAATGAAGCCCTAGCCCTAGAGGGACATGGTGATGGAGAAAAAAAAATATATATATTTCAATGATTTTGCAGACCCGCGCATCTTTCTCGGGTAATGCAAACGATCGCGAGCAAACACACAAAGCATTGATCTTTCATCTCATATTTTTTCACCATGTCCCTTAAGAGGCCCCGTAGAATGTGTTATTCATGATCCATGCCTTTCCAAGTTAATACACAATACTAAAATTACATTGCCCAGTAGGCTAAAGGCCCCAATATGCTTATATAAACTGCCATAGGTCTGTGTGAATACGTAATAGGGGGGTGTGGTCTGAGGCTCCACCTTCTTTGACACGGAAATCTTTTCTGCTCAGTCTTATCAAATAATACTGTATTCATCCAAACGCCACTCCTTGACTCAGAAAGTTCGCAAACAGCAAGCTGAGCAGCAAATCTTTAACCCAGAGCGAACAAAGAACTTGGCTGTGAGTGTATCGTGTTTCATGTAGGTTTTTATACTAGTGTTATAAAATCATCATTAAGAGACTTTCATGTTCTACTACACTTTCCTTTTTAATACCATGATGCGAGCCACTCTGTTTCATCTTCCACTGAACTTGCCAAAACCAAAAGCCTGAGCTTGTGTGTGTGTGTGTGTGTCACATGTCTCCTCTCGCTGTGGCTGCGGCTGGGAATGTGCTCCAAAGAAAACAAGGTTTAAATAGCAGAAATGTCCTGGAGGTGAAGGGCACATTCCCAGCCTGCCGATAATTTTTCACCCCTTTACCCCGGGCCAGTCGGGCCTTCACTTGCCAGTCTAGCGATCCCATTATTAAGAGGCAGATCAAGGCCATGGGCAGTCACTGCTATATGTTTGAAGTGGATTGGGGAATGTGTAATCAGCCTGAGAAAACAGCTGCCACAGTCTGAAGGCACCACAGGATCTCTGATGTCACCGTCTACAGAGCCTTCCCTACCCTGAAGACAACAGCCATCTGAGGAAAAGCCTGATCAAGTGACTGATCTAGCCTGAAGAAGGGGTTTTACACTCACTGTTCTACTGACACCGACTATTAAGTCATCCAGATAATTGGGGTTATCATGTTATCTGGTGTGTGCATCAATGTATCCATCACTAAGGACTTGGGAAAATGGTTGTGTGACGAGCTTTAAAGTGAGTACGTTCACATAAATGGTTATTTCGCTCGTAGGAGTCAATCAGGTAACAGCTATAGTTAGCAACTACTCAGAAACCATTTGCAATGCACTAACTACTTCACGTGAAGTGCGCAGGAGGCTCTGTATTCACAATATGACTATTCATTTCCTTCAAAGGGGAAACGATTTTTAACGATAACTTATAAACGTTTAAAAACAGACCTGTGATTTCAGAGGTTGTATATGCTTTTGTTGAAACCATCAGCCCGCATTATTTCCATTCATTTTTTAAAATTACCAATGGAATTCCTTGTGAAAAACTACATTACCCATGATGCAGCTGTGCAGATATATATATATATATATACACATAGATGCACTTTTAGCCCCTTTTTCTGTGGACCTCTATCACTTTATATGTACTGTACGTTGCTGCCTTAAATTTTTAAGTACAATCAACTCGGATGTTTAAGTCATTTCAACTTAAATTACATTAAACGGATTTAAATAAAGCTGATAAGCAAAAGTTGAAAATTGCTCAACTTATTTTGATGAGTTAAAGCAATGTAAAAACATGTTGCCAAAACTTATTGAGCATATATTTTTTTACAGTGTGGCTGACAACTTTATAAAAAAAAAAATTTAAACGCTGACAGGGAAATAGTTGAAGTAATGTTTCGACAAAACAAAAGTTTGTTATGCCGTGATTAACCTAGCTGGATGGTTTGGTTCATGACTTATAACTCTTAAAGACTTTTTAAAAATCCCTACGGGTAAAATGAATGGGAAAAATACTTCCAGAAACCAAGGTCTCTGAAAAAGTGGGCGGGCACCAATACACTCTATTGATTTCAGTAGAGACTGATGTTTGCTTGTTGCTAAGCTAACAGCACAATAGTCAAAAACACATAGCAAACACGTTTTGCACAGACTTCAAAGACTTCCACATGAAAATGCAAAAAAAACGTAGTTTGATGTAAAAGAGTTTTTGTATTGTTTTTTTTGCTTTTGTAGAATACATCAAATCATATCGTTAAGTACAGACATGCCTATTGCAAATCCTAGACAACAACACACAGAAATAAAGCCTGTGAACTCCTTTATGCCGAATTATTATTTTGCTGCAATGAAGTTAAATATGAACCAGATCTTTGTTTAACATCTTTTCATTGGACGAACACAAACGTTCATTATTTGCTCTACGGTAAATTAATCATTAAGTAAACATGGGCTTGGCCTTCACAGATACAAGTGCTCTTTGTGAGACAATGTCAACATCAGTTGAGCCCTCAAAAGAAGTTTCTTTGTTGAAGATGTGAGCCTTTGTGCACTTTGTTTGCAGATATAATCAAAACTCTAGGTGCAGAGCTCATCATTTAGTCCTATAGTGATAATGTCAAGCAATATTTAGCATTGTTGTTATGGTGTCCTGTAGCGTTCTGGGTGGCTACTAGATTTGCTAAGAGGTTATTTTCTGATTTCACCAAGTCTCTATGACCGAGTTTGAATGGTGAATGTGATTTTACCAACATGTACCGGCATGTTTCTGGATCAACACCTTTAATGATCCTGGGACAACATTCAAATCAACCAATCAGATTTGAGGGACAAGTTTACAGTTTATGTCAAGTTTAGGCTTACAACCAGGGTGAGGTGCTTCTACATCTGTGTTATTTCCCTCTGATTTTAGGGAGAAGTTATCGTTTCGAACTCCTGAAACAAACTCCTGATTTCTGGCCTGATTTGGGCCATGTTTTAGGCGTTTGCATGAAAACGGAGGAATACTTTGGGTTTTATCGTCTGCCAGGAAAAAAGTATTTGCTAAAGTAACATCAGACATCTCCTCAACAATCCACACGATTTGAGGAATTATTCAGGATGATTAACATCCTGATAGGGTTATTGGTTCTTGAAAGCCATGATCATGCTCATTTAAGGCGCTTTTCCACTGCATAGTACGGTACGGTTCGGCCCAGTACTCTTCGAATCGGCGCGGAACAGTTCGGATCGCTTTGCGTTTCCACTGCAGTAGTACCCCTTCAAAGTGTGTGGGACTGATCGTTATTTGCGCGCGCCTCTACTGCCATGACATCATCTTAAAAGCGCCACATTTTCAAACCCACAACACAGGAACAATGGAGACTATCGAGGCGATGGTGTTCCTGATTCTCGGTATGTGGTTGTTTTTAACTGCTAGACGGAAAAATGTGTTTAAAAGGAGGTTGATGGCAGCAAAACAAAAATACTGCTAAAAAAGTGTCTCGTGTCTCGTGTCGCAAATCCAATGACGCTAGTAGTGACGCTGGTAGTGACGATTCTGTCTGACCAATCAGTGATCTGCAGTGTTTCACGTCACATTTTAGTACCGGTACGGTACGCTTGGAACCTCAACAGACCAGGTACCATTTAAAGCGACCTGAAGCGAACCGTACTGTACCGTACCATGCAGTGGAAAAGCACCACAAGTGAGACGTACCGAACCGAACCGTACCGTACTATGCAGTGGAAAAGCGCCATAAGGTTATGCAGGTTCAAGTCTGCATCATGTCCTCCTGATCCCGTTTCCCAAATCAACAAACTGCATGTGTGGAAAGAGAAAATAGGAGACAGATATGTGAATGGGCAGAACCAGAACTGCATGAACTTCAGTGTTTGCTCAGAGTTGTACTTCTATCTACACTGTCATGTCTCAGTGCCAGCAAATCTGACCCAGCTGTGTGTTGTTGTCCTCCTTCCCTTCACCTCCCCCCAAAACCAAAGCGTTTCCCCTCTTATCAGCGGCCCACAGCTGCAGCAAACACAGACAAAGGGCGGCCCTTGAAAAGATCTCACCTGCTGATACTATCACAGCACTGCGCTCTATGAGCCAATAGACGGCTCTCTTTGATATGTGCGGCTGTTGACTTTAGAGAAAGCCACACTGAAACACATGGCCTTGAGAGCGACACAGGTAGCAGAGAGGATTGTGTTGATCCTGAAATTCCAAGCAGGTTGCTTATTAAACGCTCCATAAAAGAGGCAAGAGTGAACTTCATTAGTTGCCAAGCTAGGGGCTTTTAAGCTGGAAGGGTCACATTTGTCTCTGTTCTAAAAGTTAAAGAGTGACCCTGCTGTCTACAACATAGCCAGCAATCATAACCACAATGGAAACACATAAGCGAGAAGGAAAAACAAAAACAAAAAATTTTTCATGTGAAATGCACAGGACACTCGATTCACAAGTGATTTGAGTAGAGTTTGAGCAGCACAATAAGCAAAAATAGCACCCTAGCACACACACACATATTGGGTAAAATTGTCAAAAACAATTATTAATAATAATTTACTCTATTGTTATTATAATTAATAACATTTAATATTGTATAATACACTTCTGTATATATTATTTCATTTATTATTATCATTCATTTATTGCTTATTATTTGTGTTATATACAATTTTAAACAATTTAACAATACTTTCAATAATACAGAATTTTATACTACTTTTGTATATTTATTATTATTAATGTTATATTATATCTTATTTATAAATGTTTTATATATACATATATATATATATATATATATAGAGAGAGAGAGAGAGAGAGAATTGTTATTTAATTGTTATTAATTGTTATTAATTGTTATTTAAGTGAAATTACTGAACTTAAATATACAAGCTTGATAAAAATGGTCATTTTAGAAGAAAATTTCAAATGGCATTTAGAGGCTTTTGCATCTGAACTCTTCATATACTGTATAATATACTTGTGTATATCATTTTTATTATATTATATTATAGAATACTTTTTATTAATAAATAATAACAATTTTAAAATAATTACTATTATATAGTATTGTATACTGTATAATATACTTGTGTATTTAATATTTCAATTCAATATTTTATATTATATTGAATACTTGTGTATATTTGTATTGTTGTTGTTATTATCACTATCACTATCACATCATTTTTGACCAACACTTGAATGCAGCTCACTAGTTTTTCATTAGTGAGCTGTTATATAAAATATTTAATTATTAAATGAAATCATTATATTAAATTATAGCTGTTATATGAAATTAGTATCTGCTTTTAATCACAGGATTGTCCTTTAGTGCTTCATCAGACTAATCAAATGAGTGACCCACAACAAGACATGAGACTCCGAGATGAAAGCCATCGCTAATTATGACCTATGGTCTGAGCCAATGTAAAGCAATCCCCTTCAGGTCAAAATACTAAACCACTCGTTGTCTTTCACACTCTCGCGGTTCAAGCTTTCTTCAATATGTTCAATACAAAAATGGTCGCTTTTCAAGCCAGGCTGCTTGAGATGCTCTAAATTCAGTAGCTGTGTGATTGAATAAGAGCAGAGGTGTTTCGCAAAAAGCAAAAATGCCAGCTTATATTACTATCACACACCCGGCTCTCATGTGACCCCTACGTAAATTGGCTACACATCAGTTCAGATGCTTAGATGGGACAGCTGTGAGGGGCTTTGCCAAATATTTAGAGCTATCCCATGACAAGAAAAGACAGCAGCAGATGAAACACATTAAAGCAGCAAGAGGAACCCATAAAATGCTCTGTTTTCTTCCTTTCGCTCTCAGGATGGGCCAAGGAGACCAGCGTGTTTCTGGATTTATGGTCCTCTCTAAAGACAGACTTCCTCGTGCAGCTGCGTGTTTGCCCCGGGCCGACGTGGGGGCTATTAAAACCATCAGGCCTTTGAGTTTTCACCACCCTCTGTCAGATAATGCCAGAGGACAGGAACGCTCTGGAGTGTTTTCAGCCGTTTGCACGCACAATGGGTCAGAGCTTTGAGTTCCAGCATCAGATTCAGGTGGTCCAGAGTAAATATGGTCATCATAAACAAAGACCATCATAAAATATATAAAATTTAAAATATATATATATATATATATATATATATATATATCTGCATATAAGTTGCATGTCAACTATTTGGCATTCAGACACTTTTCACAAACTTTTTTTTTATCTTATTACATTTTTAATAGTTAATAAAACAATTCTCAATAACCAAAACATATATTTATTTTCTCTATGAAGCCAAAGCTCTTTTTTTATTTTTAAATTGTATATTTTATTTTATGTACAAATTTATGAATGTTTTTAAAATAAATTCTTACAAATAATTTTCAATAACCAAGAAATATTTATTTTTTATTTTTTTGTAGAATGCCAATGCTCATTGTTTAATTTTAATTCTTTTTAAAGAACATTTTATTTTATATTTTATTTTATAATTTATGAAAGTTATTAAAACAATTCTCAATAACAAAAAAAAATCGTTTTATTTTCTCTATGAAGCCAAAGCTCTTTGTTTATTTTTTAAATGTGTATTTTATTTTATTTTATAATTTAATGCAGTTTTTAAAAGAAATTTGTAATAAACGAGAAGTCATTATATTCTGTATAAAGCGAAAGCTCCTTATTTTATATTTTTCAATCTGAATTATTTTATTTTATATTTTATTTTATAATTTATGATAGTTATTAAAACAATTCTCAATAACAATTTTAAAAGAAATTTGTAATAAACGAGAAGTCATTATATTCTGTATAAAGCCAAAGCTCCTAATTTTATATTTATAATTTAATTTAATTTTTAATTTAATTTAATTTTTAATTTAATTTATTTTTTAATTTAATTTAATTTAATTTAATTTAATTTTATTTTATTAAATTAAATTAAATTAAATTAAATTAAATTTAATTTAATTTAATTTAATTTAATTTAATTTAATTTAATTTAATTTAATTTAATTTAATTTAATTTAATTTTACTTTATTTTATTTTATTTTATTTTATTTGAGACAAAACCACAAGTAATTTCTTTCATACATTTCTATTATGGAAAACAGTCCTGAAAAAAAAAATGTTAATAGTCAAATTAAATGAGCATAAAAAACAAAAACAGTCCCCTACTCTGAAGACTATTAAATGAAGCAAAAATCACAGTGCGTAATGATTACATAATAAACCGGAGAGATGAAATTCTTCAGGGCGGAGCTGACCTGTATGCCTATAGGACAGTATCTGGCGGAGGAGTGCTAGTCCTGGCTCCTACAAACCTCCACATGCAGCAGCTGCAAACATCTCAAACCACTGGAAGTCACACTTCATTTTACAAGGTATAAGTTCTCTCCCGGTGTAACTGCCAAAGACACACGCTTCCGTACAATGGCCCTCAACAACGGCGGGTAAAATGAGCCCAATTAGAGCCACAGACTGCAGGAGAACAATGCACTGCTTTGTGAAACGCTGCGTGTTTAACATACCCATGCGTGTATTTGCGGAAGAGAGCCATGCAGTTTCCAACAGTTACACAGAGAGTTGTGTTTATTACCTACGCCTATGTTCTGACTTGTAAAAAAGGCATTTATTTGATTGTAAAATACTGCGGTATGAATCACCAAGACTGAGCGGATCGTCATCTCACAGATTATTATGAATGCAACTGTTTGATGGACCCTTTTAAAGGATTAGCCTAAAAACATCTATCATCACCCGTTCACCCGGTTTATGTTTTTGATTGTTTTTGATTTCATTCTAAGTGAATTTGATTCACTGATAATCTTGCCCTTCGCATTAGCTCTCATTTGCATGTTTTCAAACTATGTGATGCTGTGGGATATATAGAGCACAAGTCGTGTGGAACATTTGTGGTGCTTTTTTGTCCTTTTATGAGGCTCAGTGGTCACTTTAATGGTGTGGAAAAGAGTGGCGGACATTCTGTAAAATATTTCTATGTTCTATGGTTTAGAGTGACATGAGAGCAGGGTTAATATAGTTAACTAAAACTATAACCATAAAAATGTTACTTGAAATAAAATAACTTTTTAAAATAACAAAAACAGTAACAGATTAAAAATAACTGAAATCAAAATATAAAATTTATAAACTTATGTCAACTTAATTAGGGCCAGAGCACTGATGGTGTGAGGACCCTCTTGGAATTGCTCCGTTTATTGTAAACTTAAACTTAAAACTTGTAAACTTAAACTTAATCTCATTTTAATTTAGTTTAATTTGATGTGATAAAAAATAATTGAAAATAATTGATGACATAATTTTCACTTTTTTTAAATGAAGAAACCTTTTGAAGACATTATCATTGACATTTAAATCAAACACTGATGCTGATGGGTTTTTTTTCCCTGAGTAAATGAAGGCACTGGGAATTTCCCTCAAGGATACCTTCAAAAACGTTTGTATTTAGAATTAATTAATAAATGTGCTTACAGTGCGGTTCATATGGTGGCGGCGGGTCTCCACATGGGATGCACTCCATATCCTGAAATCCACTTAACTTCGTCTTTCTGTAAAATCTGTAAGAATAAAATGCATATTAATTTAAATGAAATAAAAAAAAATAATGCATTTTATTAATTATTTGTATTTTATTGCATTGTATTAATCATTTTGGAGTTGTAAATCAACCTGTTGGGAGTCATTTTGTTAGTTAACTTTTATTTAGCAAAGATGCATTATGTTGATTTAAAAAAAAAAATGCCAGTCAAGACATTTGTAATGTTACAAAAAGATTTCTATTTCAAATAACTGTGGTTCTTTTGAACTTTAAATTCATCAAAGAATCTAAAAAAAAAATGTATCATGATTTCCACAAAAATATGAAGCACCACATCTGTTTTCAACACTGATGCTATAATAATCAGAAATGTTTCTTGAGCAGCCAATCAGCACATTAGAATGATGTCTGACGGATCATGTGACACTGAAGACTGGAGGAATGATGCTGAAAATTCAGCCTTGCTTACAGGAAAACATTTCATTTTAAAGTATATTACAAACAGTCATTTTAAAATGTAATAATATTTCAAAATATTACTGTAATTTTTATTTAATAAATGCAGCCTTTTTGAGCATAAGAAACTTCTTTCAAAAACTTAAAACAAAAATCTTACTGAACCGCAATCTATATCAATATTTGCTGAGAAAAGCCACCAACTGCATATAATTCAAAGAAATCACATTCATTATTGTTGCAGATTATTAAACAAGAGGATAGACAAAATGTGGCTTTAGAAGTCAAATACGATATAAGGCAAAACAATTTACAATCGATCTAGGCTTACACAGTTCACACACTCTTGTCTGAGATATATTTTAGTTGT